>NC_028452.1:20316029-20371820 GCF_000263155.2 Setaria italica
CTTAGGGGGCTCCTGAGTTAGTCAAGCCTTCTTATCGCCGAGGGGTATCCCGAGGTAGTAGATTGGTTGGTGGGGGATTGATGGACCTAGAACTCGAAGGTAAAAGCAATGACACAAGATACGGATTTATACAAGTTCGGGCCACCAGAGTAGCGTAATACCCTACTTGTCGTTGTCAAGATCAGCGGATCAAGACCACGGCTAGTAAATTTCTTTTATGCGCGTAAGGCTTCAAATGGTGGCGTGGGAAGACACGGGGTTAGACTGGTTCGGGCAAGGAAAGCCCTATGTCCAATATGAGGAGCTGCTCGTGTTACCCACGCGGAGTCTGTAGTAGGGGTTACAAACGGGCGAGAGAGGGAGCCGGTCCCAAGTCTCTTGGGTGTGCACTGATGCTCTAGAGGTGAATGTGTGGGTTCTGTTGGCTTTTGAGTCCTCCGGTATTGGGGCCTCTGGTTCTCCTTTTATAGCGCAAGGAGGGCTCAGGGTTACAGGTGAACCAGGTGTGTGGAGAAGTAAAGGAGATAAGCTAAGTAAAGTAAAGTACAAGGAGAAGGACCAAGTCCCTGGGTCGCCGCCTCCTGCTCCGGCCTTAGACTCCTGTCAACGTGACCACCGGAGGAGGGCGGTTGTCTTCGGATCCTGTCGATGATCTTCTTGGCAACCACTGCCGCCAAGCATGATGATGGTATCCAGTCGTGGAAAATGTGCATGTTGGGGGAGACGGCTGACCCCTGTTGTCCTGCTTACGTCCCATGGAACATGGACGTCGCGTCCCTGTCGCCGGATACGCTGGGCACGAGAATGGGCGGCGCTCCCTCCTGTGCCGGGCGGCGCATGCCATGAGTGTCCTATAGCGAATCAGGGGGAGCCGCGGCCACTATAGCCTGTGCGGTCGTGGCTACAGTGTTCCGCCCGGGTACTTGTGGCGGGTCACGTCGAGGGGTGCGGACGTCTTTCTACGCGCCAGAGCCACGGCGCATTTATGGCGAGATTGGTGAGGGACCCACGAGATCCGTGCCCCCGTCTGCCGGTCTGCGCCCGAGGTGGATCCTTGTCCTGTGGGCCCGGATGAGTCCGACCCCCTACGTCCAGGGTCAGGCAAGGTGGAGCCTTGCGGTGAGGGGTCGGGCGCACCCGACCCTAGGACCGTGGGTCGGGTGAGGCGGAGTTTTGCCATCGAGGGGTCAGGAGTGTCCGACCCCAGGGCCCTGGGTCAGGCGAGACGGAGTGGGATGTTCCCTGCCCATGCTGGGCCGGCGGCAATCGTTATTACCGCAGGTGGGCCTGGGCCTTCATGATTGTCGTTTTAAGGGGCATTAGGAGGTCGTTAATATTTCCCCCAACAGTAGCCCCCGAGCCTGTGGTGGAGCAAGGATGCAGTTGATCAGGGATAGGGAGTGTTGTTGGCCCGACTTGGCTGGGAATTTGATCAGGCGAGGTGTCCTGTGGATGACTTGGCGTGGGAGGGTTCCTCATTGCTTCGTAGGGCACTCCCACCTCGAGACCTCAAATCGCAACCACACGCGTGGTCATTGGTTGCGATGCTAGCCCCCAAGCCCCCGCGCATTGCAGGAGACCAATCGGAGGCTAGATCGGCTTTTGATCGTTACCCCTCAAGCGTCCGTTCGCTGAGACGGAGGGGGTTAGCTGTGCCATGCTATCCTCGTTGGACGAACCGTTGTGCTCGTTGAGCTGCGAACGGGTCGGTCCGAGTGGAGTCCCGGTCCCCGTTCGGGGGGGTCCGGCTCGGGCCAAGCTGGTGGCGTACTCTGTTGTGGTTCTATGAGGTCTTGGCCTACCATTTAGGGACCTCTGCCCTCCTTTATATACTCCAAGGGGCGGGATTACTAGTCGGTTACAAGGTAGGAGTCCTAATTGGATTGCATGGTATGAGTCCTAGTAGGATTACAGAGGAATTCTAATAGGAGTCCGTCTTCTTCCTTGCTTGTAGGTATTGGGGATTTATCCCTGATAAGCCCCCGAGTGCTTCATAGTCGAATGCAGCGGTTTTTGAGTACTTTCAGATCCTCACTGAGTAGTTTAGTGCTCCTCGAGTACTTTGTCTGGCTGAACCTTTAAAGTTCTTCAAAGCTGCCATGAGGCTATGGTGTGCTCAAGCCCTTGATCGTCTTGATTTTGTAATATTCATCTTTGTTGATATGGACGGCGGTGGAAGTCACACTCCATATGGAGTAGCCCCCGAGCCTTAAGTTGAATCAAAGAATCAAGCTGAGGGTCAATAAAATCTTGAATCCTCTTTCTTTGTCTTGACAAAATTAGCTGTTGGGGGTAGCTTATCAGCCCCCGAGCCTTAGAATGATTAAATAATCAATCTGAGGGTCTTTAATCTTCACGCAAGTTATCATTCGAGTAGTTTTGCAACGTCCAACCACCGAGCTTATGCGCCAGGTGAGCCTAGGAGCCATGTCGAGTAGTTGTTTGGCACTTAGCCCCCGAGCTTGGAAGCTAGCTGAGCTACTGGAGGTACGCTGAGTGTCCTAGAGAGTCGTCGCCAAAGCTTGACCTGAAAAAAAGATGCATACATTATGTAGCATATTGTAGAATATTGAAACTACTGAAATTTATTCAGTGATGAATATAATGTAAATGTTGTGTATCATGTTCTTGTTTCGGCCATATTTTTCCTGAGTAGTTAGACTATTACGTTTAGACTCTCAGCTCTTGTCTCATGTATGCTACGCGTCTAAGATCTCTGTTTCGCGTCCTAGTGTTTAGGCATGACAGAAGATCCGAGGCTTTCATGAATTGAGGCGTGTTCTACTCGAGTAGATTAACAATCACAAAGAGAAGACATTTAAAATAAGTAGTCAGCATTACAACAAAAAGATGCACGATTGCGCGTAAAGTAATCATTGAGACTTTTATGCCTTTTTGATGAGGAGAGCGCGTGTTGCCGCACTTAGGATTTGTGCCTCCTTAGAGTGTAGCCGTTGCGAGCCTCCAGCACTCAGTGCACCAAACCCATGGTTGTAGCCTCTGAAATTCGATGTACCAAGCCTGTTGGCGGAGCTTCCAAAACTTAGTGCACAAAAACCGTGGCTATAGCCTCCGTAATTCAGTGTACCAAGCCCATGGCTGTCGGTTAACATGCCCTAGGAATAATTGGCAAAGTGTAGCTTTGGAGGGTAATTTCCATCGAGAGGCGTACACAAAAAAAATTACTCGACGCATTGCCCTACATGCGGAAAACAAGCCGAAAAATTATATCAAAATAATTAAAAAAATGACTTAGTTTGATTCGTGGATGATTATCGATGAAGCCGTAGCGATCGTCGTGAAGTCGTGATGGTTGTTGATGAAGCTGACTAGTCGGAGTTGATTCCGACTAGTTGTCGATGATGAGAAGTCTGCCCCGACTAGTTTTCTAGTCGTGAACTAGTCGTGATGAGTAGTCGAAGTAGTTGTCGACGAGTTGATGCGGCTAGACGTCAGTATAGTAGTGCTCGCGTACATCTTCTGTCGTACGTTAGGCAAACATCTTGTAGTTTTGTGTTGGCCTTTCGTGTGCATGTTGCAATGCTCCACCATATTTGCTTCTCACGAACAAGGCCTTGTTTAGTTGCCTGATTTTGGGTGTCCAAAATCACTGTGCTAGCACTGTAGCACACTGTAGCGTTGCGTTTGTATTTGTGAATTATTGTCCAAATATTGACTAATTAGGCTCAAAAGATTCGTCTCGCAAAGTACAACAAAACTGTGCAATTAGTTTTTGATTTCGTCTACATTTAGTACTCCATACATGTACCGCAAGTTTGATGTGATGGGGAATTTTCTTTTGCATAGTGTCAAAGTTGGGAGTTTGGGGGAACTAAACAGGCCCAGAGTGTGACTCTACCCTGCCTCGATCTGCACTCTACCCTGCCTCGATCTGCATGCAAGAAGCTGGCAGCTTATCCTTCCCTTGGACAACAACAGCGTGTGTACTTTTTTAGATTGGTTCGACCGACGAGTGCAACTCAACTTTGGACTCTGATACCGGTTAACAATAGCTGTCACTTGCTCTAATCCGATAGCAGGTCGGTGACGGAGAGCATCTTGACCTCAAATCTGACTACCTCCTCTTTGATCTACGAGCTATATGCAGCAGCCTTGATCTCCTGTACTCCTGCGACAACAATCTTGATCGTTTGGAGCAATACAGGAAATCAATTCGGTTTTGAACTCTATCTTGGATCTTGACGCAGAGACATGACGAGTTGCTGATTAGTCATTGCCTAACAACAACCACGCCGTGCTGCGGAATAGATTAATTTTGATGATAAGGTCCTTCAAGCTCGTCCGATGATCTCGACGATCGCCCCTACTTGGCACGCCAGATGTCAGTGTTTTATACCCGGCAATCTACTGAGGGGTATTCCGAGGTAGTAGATTGGTTGGTGGGGGATCGCCGGACCTGGAACTCGAAGGTAAAAGCGAAGATACAAGACACGGATTTATACAGGTTCGGACCGCTAGAGTAGCTTTATACTCGTCCTATTTGGGGTGTTGTATATTGCGCCCTGCGCTTGGGTGTTGTTTGATATTAAAAATTTGGTACTCTGTTGTGGTTCCATGAGGTCTTGGTCTACCGATCTAGGGACCCCTGCCCTCCTTTATATACTTCAGAGGGCGGAATTACTAGTCGGTTACAAGGTAGGTGTCCTAATAGGATTACATGATAGGAGTCCTAGTAGAATTACATGGTATGAATCATATTAGGGAAGAATCCTAGTAGGAGTATGTCTTCTTCCTTCCTTGTCGGGATCACGGCCTTATAAAAAATGGAACGTCCCTACAAATCGTTTTTTAAGTAGTGAGATGACTTTAACAAAACAACCTAATAATTCTGGCAAGGACTTGCATCAAGTCTGGAGGATATGGGTTTTTGTGGATACGTGAAGTTTAAGGTTGACGTCAGATCATCAACTGACCGGCAAATTAAATCTTTACACAAGATACTAGTAGCAAAATGACTCGTGCCAGAGTTCTCTCATCAAATATGGAGTATATAATAAGAAACTCATATACTTGTGCACTGGCGGATCTACGTTATGGCCATAGAGGGCCACAGCCCCCTGCCTAAGCTAATTCCCCACTGGATAAACATTAAAAACGGCACTGCAGACTAATGTTTTCCACATTTCCATAGACTGCACCCTCTTTGTCAGTCAAGCTCCGCCAGTGTACTTGTGATCATAGGATTAGTTCGTCGCCTAAATTTTAATCATGGGATAATAAAGTTCTGTCTACTCATATACTTGTCGAGTACCTATTGGCTTACAGATATGACTTAGAATAGATGGACTTTTTGTGTTTCCTCAAATTCATTGCTACTGAAACATGGCACATGCATTTTCTATGTTAAAATTAATGGAAAGATATGCATGATCGACATGGGCACATGCAAAGAACATTTTTCTTAGAACAAATAACGTGGCCTATGACACCACAGAGACAAAACTACGACTGCTTGGAGTGACCAAGGGTTAGTCTTTTCTTAGTTTAATGACTACAAGAAAGTCTTAGTCCTTTAATATATTGGAAGGCATCCATCATGAAGATGTGAATTCAGTCAAAATAATGCTAGTCTATTACTGACAAGAATACTGTGAGCTACAATTTAATTCTTGACTGGATCGCTTATCGCATCACAGTATGACATAATTTAATCAAGACTAAATGAAAAGAGGACTTAGAAAGAATACACCATGTGCATGACATAGACAGGAAGCGGTCACACAATTCCAGATAAGTTAATTACCAAATCAATCTCTCTAATTAACAGAGAGCGAGCAAAGCTTGTGGGACAGCTTCGGCACGAAATATGGACATTACAACTTAGAATGTTTAATAGACAGCACTACAAAAATTATATGTGTTATCTATATATAATCGTTGATTAATATAGAGTTATATTGAGATGGAAATATGATTAATAAAGAACTCATGAGGTATGAGCTATGTATTTTGTTGTCTTTACATGACATGGCAAATACTTATAGATGGTTGCTGTCTAATTGTTGTACATGCATGTCTTAATAGTCTTAATAACTAAAAGATAACATTGCCTATGACACGAAAAAGAGAGAGTAAAGTATGCTGGCATTGATCTAGAATTAGCCTTTTCTTAGTCTAATGGCTACAGTACGATAGACAACAATATTTAGTATGAGAAAGATCAATCCCTAAAATATGGATTCCATCAAACGATACAATTTCGTTCGTTCATTGATAACAAATGCATGCATCTGAAGTAATACCATTTGTTTAGTCTCTGATTGGATCACAATCATAGGATAATATATTTGATCAAAACTCTACTGACAACTGGATCTATGACGTACAAATACATGACGTAGATAGGATGCAGTCACATGATTCCAAATAAATTAACTAGTATATAAATCTCTCTAAGAAAAAAATTATCAGGTCTAGCTCACCTGGGATGAGGGGTTCCGGCCAGTAGGATGATTATCCACCATCCTTGTGAATTGGATGATCCTATATGCTATCTACCCATGGTGAGAATATAAGATGTGCGGTAGATGGCATACCTATTTTTGGTGTGAGTACACAATGAGTGCTTAGTGGTATATGCATAAACGCTTCTTATCATCCTTGTAACTACATGAAAAAGTGTACTTTCAATCCCTTAAATATAGCAAAAGTGTGAATTTCATCTCTTATGTATTAATTGTAATTGGTGCAAATTAACCCCTTAACTAATTAAAATAGGTGCACGAATCATCCCTAACTTAGTTTAACAATGGTTTATACAATTATACTATGTGACAACGATTTAGGCGCGATGTTAGAGGGCGCAACCTTAGGTCGGGTGAGATGTCAGACCGCACACAACTTCAATTCTACATGATTTTTGATATGTATGAAGCTTAAATTTTACAGGATAATCAATTTAGAGAATTTCCTAAAACTTTGGCATTGATGATTCTGTTTTCATTTTGTTTTCCAGAGCAAGAAACAATATGTGTGTGTACCAACGCTTTGTACTAGACAAAAAGAATTAGCAAAGATTTTGAAACACAACTGCATAAATCATACATGTTTGATGTTTACAAAAGGAACAAAAAAGATGAATTAAGCACTTAAATTTGCCAAAAAAGTTTCTAGCTATGTTTAAACAAAACATTGTACGGCACTGTGGATTAGTCGGCATATGACATGGCTAAGGAATAATGATAAGTTAGATGATTACTACGTAGCCTAAACCACTGTCAGCTGGCAGTAAACTGTTGTTAAGTCGAGGTGAAGATGACTCGTGCACCAATTTAGTTACTAAAGAGGTTCATTGCACCAATTGAAACATTAGGAATGAAAGTCGCAATTTTAGATACATAAGGATGAAAGGCATACTTTTTCCTAACTTGAAAGGAAATGAAAGTTTCAAAAAAATACAAAGATCGTTGTGTACAATGGGAAAAAAATTGTCAAACATCATACTGGAAATATTTGTCATTCAAAATCCAACGCTATCGTGCTAAGATTTGTACTCATTTATTCATGCCCACGCATTGTTTTGACAAGGCTAATTTTTAGGCTAAATATAATGGACTTCTGAAAAGTCACACATAGTTCCAAAAAAATATCACATATATATGTTAGGAAGCAATCAAAAGTAGCTTGTAAATTTTAAGATATTGTTGGCAAGATATTCATCTTACATTTTTTTTAATCTTGTAAACATCATTTTGGTAATGTATTAATCCTCATTTTTCTGAATGCCTCTTTTTGACTTATTGTGTTGTAAATACAATATATTTTAAAGAAGATGAACTTAATCTTGAAATTTGGCATTCTTAGCATAATTCGAGCTTTCTTGCAGATGAGTATAGCTCAGTTGAGGTTCAAGCCTCTGATTTGGTACGGGTGCTTGCGGCTTTTTTTTTTTTTGATAGACAAGCCCGTTAACAACTGAGTTTAGCTTTTAGGGGGTGTTCATAAGGGTAGATGTACATGCGTGCGTTCATAAGGATAAGTGTATATGCATGAATATATGTGGACATATTTTTCCATACTGTATTTTTGAAAAATAAAATTATAATTTTGTTTTGTGATACATGTGGTCGTGCAACAAAGCTACATCCTCGCCGTCGCATCCACTGCCAGTTTAAAGCTCCGAGACACCGGCTCCTCTCTCCTCTCCTGTGAGCTGCCGTCCACCGATCTCATATTCCCGGGCCCAACTGAAAGCTCTTCGTTGCTGTTCGCCCCACCGTTCTGAGGTCTCCTGACGGAATAAAACAAACCAAACGGGCAGAAGCGCGCGGTCCCGGTCCCGGAGTGGTAGTGTCACAGCCTTTGCTGGGAGGAACGTGCGAGCGAGGGACGATGGGGAAGGCCGACGAGGCGGCGGCGCTGCAGTTCACGCCGACGTGGATCGTGGCAGCGGTCTGCTCGATCATCGTGCTCATCTCCCTCGCCGCCGAACGTGGCCTCCATCACCTCGGCAAGGTACGTCGGCGAACCTGGAGTTCTTGCCTACTGCTTTCCTGCTGACGCCGGTGAGCTAAGAGCTTCCGCTTCGTGGCATGCATACTGCAGACGCTCAAGAAGAACAATCAGAGGTCGCTCTACGAGGCGCTCCTCAAGGTCAAAGAAGGTAGACAGAAAAGAAATTTTTGATCTTCTTTCCAGAGATGACTGAAAATTACTGGACGAGAAAAAAAAAATGTTTAGCTCTTCTTCTTTTGGTGTGATGCAGAGCTGATGCTTCTGGGGTTCATATCCCTGCTGATGACGGCGTTCCAGGAGACGATCCAGAGGACATGCATCCCTCCCAGCTGGACAGAGTACATGCTGCCGTGCCAGAGGCCGGAGGCTCACCAGCCTGCCGGGGTCGCCGCCACGAGAGCGCGTTTTACCGCCGCCGAGATCCTCGGAGGGATCAGCAGGGCGCGGGTGCTCGGAGAGGGTGAGGCTGGGGCCGAGGCCGGGCTCTGCCAGATGCAGGTGAGCAATTGACTGAACCATTCGATTCAGACGAAACTCACCGTTTTCTTATAGATTTTGTGCAAATTTTTGGTTCTCTATGTTCTATTGAAAGCTAATAAAAACATTAAGCAAACAGCAAAATCTCTGATGTAACGGTGTCTAACAACAGCTGTTGTGATTGTTCTGACAGGGAAAAGTTCCACTGCTGTCGGAAGAAGCCTTGCACCAGCTGCACATTTTCATATTTGTTCTTGCTGTGGCGCATGTCTTTTTCAGTGCTACAACCATGCTTCTGGGAGGTGCAAAGGTGACTAAGCAAGCTGCTTATGGCGTTAGTTTTGCAGGTCAAGGTTAAGTCATGAACTCTTGTTGCTTTTGCCGGCTGCTGATTACGTGCTGTGTTTATTTGTTACTCAGATACACAAATGGAAACAGTGGGAGGAGGAAATTCAGAAAAACAATGCTGCAGGAAACGGTATCTATCAGGACCCAGCTGGATGCTCATATTCTAGTGCAATGCGACCTTTGTGGTTTGAATTGAAGCAGCATTTTTGTTCTAGGAAAACCGGAAGGGGACAAATCCTAAAATAAAAGCTGTTTTTTTTTAATCAAGAAAAATAAATGTTTGTTTTTTCCACAATAAATGAGATCTGCTTATTTGTTGAGGGGCTGATAAAATCCTATGAAATTGCAGGACCTAAGAAGGTGCTACCTGTGCATCAACTTTCATTCATTAGAGAACATTACAAGGGGATTGGCAAAGATTCTATGACATTGTCTTGGCTGGTAAGTAATGCACCCATGATCTCAACTGTCATATCTTATTTGTATACTGCAAAGTTGCATGTACTCGCTTCAGTAGGAAAAAAAAAGGGACATTTGAAAATGATATGATTAGATCTGTCTTGAAAATTAGTTTGGTGGTATTACAATTTTGTTATGTTCTACGATTAGAGACGACATGACTACCCAAAAGGACTCTTCGTAGTTCTGTATTATCTGAGCTCAGTTTGGCGTACACAATTTTTTCTGTGCAGAACTGCAGATTTTTTTTTCCAAGGGTTGATACTGAAAGTAATCGCTACGTATTCATGTGTTACTCTTCACAGTGTATAGTCTATCCGTGAACTAATCAGCCTTTTCTTTTTCTCCTTTTGTCACAGCATTCATTTGTTAAGCAGTTTTATGGTTCAGTAGCTAAATCGGACTACAACGCAATGCGTCTTGGTTTTATCATGGTAAGCATAATTTGATATCTAGCTGTTGCTGTGTTCTTTTCCTCTATATAAACTTGCATTCTTTTGGATTGCAGACACACTGCCGCGGAAATCCAAATTTTGATTTCCACAGATACATGATGAGGGTTTTAGAGTCTGATTTCAAGAAAATAGTCAGTACAAGGTAATCCAAAAGACTGTTATACATTCTTTCAGTTAAAATTTGAAGCAATTTTCCTTCACGAATAAACTTAATTATATTTTTGGGAGTCAATATATATACTTGACCGTGCTGTTTCTATCTCCTTTAGCTGGTCCTTGTGGGTCTTCGTTGTGATATTTCTGTTGCTGAATGTGAATGGTAAGTCTTTATTTCAACCTTCGCAAAAAAAAATGTGGTTTCTATTTATATTGTTTCTGAACATTCTTCTCGCAGAACCAGTTTTCCCCTTCTAACCTTTGTAAGAAAATAATACCTTCGTAGTAATATTTCAGTAGGTCAACTCATCTCATTTTGTTAATCTGCAGGTTGGCACACATATTTTTGGATGGCTTTCCTCCCCCTTGTTGTAAGTGCATATATAGCGTATTGTTTCAGAGTCCTTACATAGTCTGAACAAACAGAATTATGCTGTGACTGAATGATCCTCCTTGTCCTTGACCAGTGACCACACTGACTTAGTGACTTAGCATCCAGGACTAGGTCCTTACAGTGTACTTGCATACTTTTTGCAGCTTCTGATGGCTATTGGCACCAAGCTGGAGCACGTCATAGCTCAGCTAGCCTACGATGTAGCCTCGAGGCACGCGGCGATCGAGGGCGATTTGGTTGTGAAGCCATCAGACGAGCACTTCTGGTTCGGGCGGCCGCGGATCGTCCTGCACCTCATCCACTTCATCCTCTTTCAGAACGCGTTTGAGCTCTCGTTCTTCTTCTGGATACTGGTAAGTAAAGTAACCACTGCGACACACCATTTCCAAATTGTGGTCACTGGTCAGCTCAGATGCCATGACTGAACACAACATCGTGTATCGGCTTCCATCTTTCCTTTTCCAGATGACCTATGGATTTCACTCCTGCTTCATGGACCATGTCGGTTTCTTGGTGCCAAGGCTCGTTCTTGGGTAATTTGCATGGCCTCCAGTTTATTTCATCTCACAGGAACTCAAATTTATATGGCAACAACACATGAGGTTTTTCTTCTGACTCGTCCATCCATCCTTGTCCTTGCAGGGTCGTCATTCAGCTTCTCTGCAGCTACAGCACCCTGCCTCTGTATGCAATTGTAACCCAGGTGCGTTGGCATTTTCGATGTTGTTTGTCGATAAAATTGCTATCCTCAAAACACTGATCGATGGTCTCTCTCTGCGCTCGAAGATGGGGAGCTACTACAAGAAGGAGATCTTCAACGAGCACGTGCAGCAGGGCGTCCTGGGCTGGGCGGAGAAGGCCAAGAAGAGATCGGGGTTGAAGGAGGGCAACTCCACGGCCGAATCCATGCACAACTCCACGGCCGAAATCATGCACGGCGACGATGTGGCCTAGAATTGGAACGGTGAAACGGCAGCTGGGGAAGACAAAGAGGCAGTTGGAAGCAGAGAGTGGTGGAGCGATAGTAACTTTTGTGCTCTGCAGCGATGTCTCGTATCACGTTGTAGTTTTCCTGTGTTGTAAAGCATAGACATGGCATAGTTTTCGCAGGTAACTTCACTCACAGCAGCCGTAAAATAGTGCTGATATATCTGTAATCTCACAAGTAGTCATCTGCGTCGAAAATTACTCAGATGATCCCGAACCTGATACTTTTGAGTTTTGATGAGGCCTCACTGTTAATTTGTTGAAACCTGATGATGGACGCGCAGTGGTAAGATAAGAATGTGTCAGCTGGACAGCACTCAGATTCTCGCACGTGACCGACAGCAACAGCAACAGTGCATTTGTTGGTTGCAATGGGACACGTTGGGGTGAAGTAGAAACAAAATTCATTAATTCAAATCAACAAGAGCCGTAACTTCCAACATCATACCACTAGTGCCACAGAAAAAAACCAACGAGATCCAAATCTTTCAACATCACACCTCGTGGCACAAAAAATTCGGCCACGTACACATCTTGCTAAAACTCACATAACTAGTGGAGAGAATTCTCTATTTGGCAAATAGGACAACAGCTTAATTTCAGTAGGAAAATATGGAATAACTTGTGGCAGTGGATGCTGCCAAGTTCTCGCTACATGTACATCATTGGCTCGGATGGCACTCAGTCACTACCAGAAAACGGAGATTCTGGTAGTGAGTAACATCCAAGGAGAAGAGCACAACAATGAGCAGCCGCAGAGTCTCTCATTTCGATCAAACTTGTGTAAAATATAAATGGAGTTCAACAGGACCCTAATTTTTCAACACCATACTGTGCGCCACTAAATTTCAGTAGCCATACTCCTGCCCAAAAAAAAACACAGAACTTGCAGCAAACAATATCTCCGTCATAAAAGCCAGGGTGCACATCCACGCCCACACCAGACCAAAAAGATTTTTTTTTTCAAATGGATGCTCCAAAAATCTTTGAAGAACATGATGCGTGACAATGAAACTTCATACATTCAGTACAGTAGAACAACATGCACTCAATAACATCAGGCAGAAGAAGACAGCATTAAAGAACATGACGTCCAAACTTGCTGAACATTATACATCACACAAAGCCATGATGGTCATAGTCACTGCATTCACTGTTTAAGGCTTTACACCATTCGATCAACTTTAGCAAATATTAAAACCACCACCATCCACCAGCTTGAGTCAATAGTTTTGCATAAAATTGCTAGCAACGAGCATCCAGTAGGCATCGGGTAGAACAGTAGAACACATGATGTGATCTGGTCTGGAAGAGAATCAAACTAGTGATTCATTAAAGTTTGTCCCATGCTGTCCCCAATGATGTGCGTCTTTGATGAACATAAGGTAATGATTGACAAATCTAGTATTCTTCCGCAGCACTGGCAGCGCTCAAATCCACACTAAGATCAACCGTCTGCAATGAGAGTGGAGTTAGGATTTAAAAAGGATAAATCCATATTTGCAACATAAAGTAGTGCATTGAGCGACACAAAGGTTTGCTCAGCAAATATAACACCAGCACATGTGAGTAAATATGCTCTAGGTATACGTGTTTGTGCCATAAAAAGCATAAAGGCATTATAGATGTTTTTCAGAAAAAAAAAGGGGGGAGGTGTCTAAGTGTTTGTCTAACATTTTTGCACATTAGACTAACCAGAGAGTACTCCTAGCTACATTCAGTCCAATCAATAAAATAAAGATAAAAAAAATTGCCTCGGAATTTCCTAAATGGGTGATCAAAGCAATCAACAAAATTCGGAGAGCTTTTATTTGGAAGTGTCACAAGGAGGTGAATAGAGGCCACTGTCTGTTGCTTGGGGCCGAGTCCAAAGACCGATTGATTTTGGAGGACTTGGATGTATTAGGATGGGCACTGAGAATGAGGTGGTTGTGGCTCAAAAGGACACAACCAGATCGACCTTGGGCTGGACTAGATATCCAAGTGCACCCTAACTCGGTGGCAATGCTCACCATCTCGGTTATATCCATTGTAGGCGACGGCAGCAGAACACTTTTTTGGACTGACAAATGATGGCATGGAAAGTCTCTGATAGACCTTGCGCCATCCCTATGCAAGCAAGTGTCAAAAAGAACTGTATATCGAAAAACAGTTCAGGAAGCCTTGATAGATAACACTTGGGTTCTTGATATCAAAGGAGGCTTGTCTTCAGAAGCAATTTTGGAGTACCTACATCTATGGGATATTTCTGAGATGGATCTCTCTCCTGGAGTAGAGGATCCGCATCTATGGGTACCATCTCAGTCAGGGGAATTCACAACTAGCTTAGCCTATCAACGTTTCTTCGTGGAATCTGTTGATTTTGTGCCACGGAAGGAAATTTGGAAAACATGGGCTCCACCTCGCTGCAGATTTTTTATTTGGCTGGCCTCCATTAATAGATGTTGGACTGCTGACCGTTTGGCCCACAGAGGTCTTGATCACCCGGAGCGATGTCCACTATGTAATCAGGAGGAAGATGTGCAGCATTTGCAAACTTCATGTATGTTTTCAAGATGAGTTTGGTTTTCAGTTGTCAATAGTTGATCTGCAGCATCTAGCGCCAGGTCCAGATGATCTCATCTTCATTGAGTGGTGGCCCCAAGCAATGATGCAAGTTCACAAGCAGCACCTCAAGGGCTTCAATTCCTTAATTCTGTTGGTGGCTTGGTGGTTTTGGAAACATAGGAATACTTGTGTGTTTGAGGGGGCCTCACCTAATTCCAGTGTCATCATGCAGGACATTAGGGATGAGGCTAGACTATGGTGTATGGCAGGAGCCAAAGGTCTTAGGAACATTTGGTCATAGATGAGATGCTTAGGTCACTGGTCGTATCTTTTATCCATGGTGATTCTGTATTAAACCCTGCCCTAATGGGCTTGTTTGAGTCTTCTTAGACTCTTCGGTCTCCTTAATATAATGATGTGCAGCTCCCATGCGTGTTCGAGAAAAAAAAAGGATGAAATGTATGTTACCTTTCCAGTGATCATTGTATACATGTTAAGAACATCTGTCACAGTTGTCTCAAAATGGGTGGTGGCATCATAGCTCTGCATGGAGAAACCAAGATTTAGTAGAATGCCCTAGCAGTGAAACTTAATGTGCATTTTGCTATTACTGCAAATCTCACCGTTGAGACAAAGCAATTATCAAGAGATGGTTCATTCACTGGTTCATATCTGTCATAAATATCATAAAAGATCTCATCTACAGAGCCAAGTAGATCAAGTCCAGGCTTTAACTCAGACTGGGGATTATCAGTCTCGGCTTCTGCAGACACAAATGCAATGAACTTCCCTCTCGGCGCAACATTGTGTGTGTATGAGCAACAGAAAACATACCTAAAAAAGAGAATACGACAGAAATGTCATAATTGTGGCAAGCATAGTGATCGGGTTCAATAATAGTGTGCAGGTAAACATAGTCACAAATGAAAATAAAATTATTTGAGCATGAGAGAAGGCCTTACATGTCTGATCTGCGTCCAAGTTGTTTCTGTGGCAAAATAATCTGAACTGAATGGGACTCATTCGTATTAGGGATTGGGTGGCTCATAATAGCAATTGCGCGTACAACCCTACCGATCTTCCTAACCTGTTGAGAAACGTCAGCATGGCATAAAACATGGGGAGAACATTTAGCAAAAACACCAGAAGGCATTGTAGTTACTAAGACTACCTCAAGATGGGAAGGAAAAAGGAGAAAAAGACACAAAGATGCAGAAATTTAGCTTTTCATCTATCAAAATACAAGTATTTGGCACCATAATGACCAAATGACCCATTTGCAATATGGATATAGGGAATATTCACCTTGTTGAGTAAATAGGAAGGATCACAGACCACCTTCTTGCACTTTGCAGTTTCACCTTCAGATGTAACACCACATACTTTCCCCTCCATATCAAATTCGACCTATAAAAATGAGGCAACACAGGTGAAAAGGATAGATTTTTCTTGCCATCCAACATTATGTGAGCCATGACAAGAGAGGCATAAAGCAGACCTTGCACTCTGGCTTATTTAACATGTAAGTACCACCATAAACAGCACTCAGACGTGCAAAACCCTGTAGCCCAAAACAAACATTGTATAATCAACAAGGAACATGATGCCCACTTGAGAAGTACTGGATCAATAGATTGAATTATGACTGACCTGTGGTAGCTCACCCAACCCGTATAGTGGATAAATATATGGTGAGCCTCCTTGAAAGCGTGCAAGAGACTCTGCATATAGCTAAAAGCACAGAATAGGTAAATTTAACTGAGCCATAAAAAGCAAGTATATTCAAACAAAAGCGCTATGACAAGTTCATCTGTAGCAGCAATTAAGAATCAGCTATGGACAAGACTTACTTTCATCCTTTTCACTGTATCAAGTGCTGGTTCATCAAGATAGCGATCATCTCTATGAAGAGCAAGTGCATGCCCAATGAAATCCACTGTATCGTCGCTCAAACCATATTTTCTGAAGAAATACACATGGAAAAATGGAGTTACTTTTGTGCAGAAAGAGCTAAGGCCAACAGGTCAATCCGTTATCTACCGTTGCAAAATTTTGCATTCTCAAAATGTGTCACTGACATGCGGAACATGGACCATAAGTCATTAACACATTCAAGGGATTGGAGCATGCACATGAGGAATTTACCCAAGAATATAAGAGAAACATGCACAAGAAATATCTTTTTTCACAACATATGGAAGATTAAAAGCTGTCAGTAGTATAATCTGAAAGGCAGCAATTTTCACAACAGATTTTTTAGGACCACAACCCTGAAGGTAGCAAGAGCGCCACTAGGGAAAAGAATTTTGTTGCTGACTACAATGAATTTGGTTCACAGGCAAGATGCAAGACTAAGCGATTGTCTACAATGAAATTGAAAATTTGTAGTAAAAATAATATTGGTGAGACACTAATACTCTAGTAAGTCATAACTCACACCTTCACTTCCCTAAAAGAGTTATCCAGGTTTAGCATTATGTTATTCTAACAATGCAACAATTAGCCATGTGGTGCCAATCCCATGTCCCCAACCTACTAGGATTATCTAAGCCAAATTGGGTTGGAGGTGTTACAGTTGGTCTATTGGAGTGCTGGTACATAACTGGCAATAAAATCAATATAATGCAACAAGGTCAAAGGTACTGACGCTATAAGTTCTCTAGTCGTCACCATAGTAAGGTCCAATCCTTGATGGGTTTTTGGATCAGCTTCATTGTAATCTTGGACGTAAATGAAGAAGTTCCTTGCTCTGCGCTTCTCAAAGAGGCCCATCAAAGGGGACTTCAGCGCCTCCATATCAGTGGCAGGGACCTTGTAAATCTGATTGAACATGATAACAGAGAGAAGGCATGTTACCTTACTAGATCTAAGAACCACTGAACCATCTACAGAAAATTCAGGAAGTGATGTTGATGTAAAACAAAGGGAGAACATAGACTGAAGAGACTACCTTCCCTTTGCTGAAAACGTAGCTCCCATCAACAGCTTTGAATGACAAGTACTTTGTCACATCAGTGTGGATGAGGGTTCGAACCAATGTCCCATTTGCCATCATAAACTGATAACAGAAACAATTTTTTTTAACAATGAAGCAACAAAAACTTAATTATGGTACACAATAGTATAACATATTAACAAACAAGTAAGTCATAAATCTAGCAGGAACGCTTCGCAGACTTCTTTTTTCAAGAAGTTCGGCAAGGGATTTTTGCAGTTCTCTGAATGCCTAAATCAGCGTAAGTCAACACATAAATCACGGTAAAAAAACTGCAAATGTTTCCCCATCATAAAACAATGCACGATCATGGCGGTGGTGTTATATTTATGTCATCTCAAATGCTTTTTTGCATGCATTAGCTGTTCTAATAAAGGTGTAGAAAGACATTTGCATAGGATAAGACTATTGCACCTTTGGCACCATGTCCACATTGTAGTCCCTGCTTGCACCTAGATGTGTTGGGGGCTTGTCTTCCCCTCTAAACCTCTTCCAGAGCTGTCCCAAAAGGTGAATGAAAAGCGTATCAGTAAAGTTCCAGAAAAACTAAAAGCTTAGTTATGACAAGAAATGGATCCACAAATCTAGAACCCTCGGTACTTAAAAATAGTAATAGTAGTTGCTTACCTGGTTAAGGTTGAGTGAGGTGGAATCTCCTCCATAGTAGTCATTTCTGTCCATGTGCAACACCTAAAACATCATCAGAACCAAGTCCATAATGGTGTCATAAAAAGTGAACTTTTAACACTTACATGTAGATTTCAAATACCACAAATTTAAGTAAGGTTCTAAAAAAGGCATAAGGCTCAAGAGCAAACAGACCAGGTGTCATAGAATAAATCAACTGATGCATACATGTACGATGCACAGAGAAGAGATGTGTTTGTGAGAGGTTGTGGCAACTGCCGGATATCATTCCTATTTTGGCTCTAAAATTGATTCATCATACTGCATTCTCATTATACATACACTTCAAAGATGTTATCAAAGCATCTCTATAGCATTTAAGATCTAAGGGTTCGCTGTTTCATGAAAAACATCCTTTTCATGAAAGGAACTCTCTTATTCCACATCCTCGGTTTGGAGTCATGGTAGCTCACTTATTACATTACAGGGGACTCAACGTCTCACACGGTGCAACTCATAGCCGCCCCCACAAACCATCACCAGTGTGCCATTGCAAGCCCCATGTTCTTGATGACCTCCTCCCACAACCCACAGCCCATCTGCCATAAGCCCATAACTCTACCAGCTGCAGGTAGCCTCTGCCACCGGCTCCACAGCTAACATCTGCAGTTGATGGTGATCTGTGACGCCCTACAACTCTGCTACTGCCACTGTCACCTCCTCGCCTTACACCTTAATGGCGAGGCTTGACAGCAAAACCATGGCCCGGCAACACCCTTGCTGCCCCATTACCACAGCAGCGCTGCTACCTATCATCAGTCCACCTTGCTCCCTGAGGCTGAGGCCTAAGGTCAGGTGACTTGGGAAACCAAGAAATCTTAACCCTAACTCTCCGTTGTTGCTGTCGTTTTGTGTGAGCAACATTTTGCCATCTGTGCATGTGGGACAAAATTGGGAACCCCGCTTATTAGAGATTGAAACGGTCGATTAAAAAATAGCTGCAAGCATGGGCAAGCAAACCCAACACAAGCCATTCTAAAGTGCTACTAAATGAAAGGATCCCTTTAGGTAAACACTCTTCTCCCTCTCTTCTGGCTTCAATACATGCTCTTCCACCAAAACACTAGCAATCACTAGAATTAGATGCCACCTGTCGATTCAGCAAGGACCTCGCAGCCCCAATCTAGAGAATTTCACATGGATAAGCTCAGACTTCATTCACTTCGCGTATCGATGGCTAGGCACAATGGATCCAACTAAGGGCTTAAGGTGATCGGGGGGCCTCTAGAGACACCCTCGCGCACCACGCAGGTAGACGAACACTGAAGATCAGCACACAATAGAAAAGCAAATCATTCGTCTAATTGCAGCGCCCAACGGCCAGATCAATGGAGTGGTGGCTTCCGATCTACGAGCTCGCGAGCTCCAGCGACCCAGTCCACGCCTAGTGATGAAAGCGAACTTGAAGCACCGAGTAGGCACACCGACCCGAAACCGAAATCCGAGCACGGAAGCTGTGGATCGTGCGCGCGGCGGCTGGGGGAAGCAAGCGTGCGATCGGTGGTCTCACCTTGAGGCCGTCGACGGAGAGGAGGCCGCTGAGGATGCACTCCTTGAGCCCCGTGCCCAGCACGATCACGTCGTACTCCTCATCCATGGCTGCCCAGCGAGATAGCTGCTGCCTGCTACTGCGACGGCGGCGGCAAAGAGGAGATGACGCGGCGGAGAAGAGGAGTGGAGTTGACGAAAGGCAGCGAGCGGTGCGGTGCGTGGGGAGGTGGGAATGGGATTTGGCGTTTGGGAATCCGAGAGGAGGACACGGAGCCGATTGCGGATGGGATGCCGGTCGCTTTCGGGCGCAGGTCCTCAGCTCGCGAAATATTTGCGGCTTTTTCCTTCTTTATGTTTAAGGCTCGTGATTCACCGATCACCATTTGTGTGCTTATCATTCGTCGGTTGGGTCCGGTTCTTTCGAGTTTTTTTAAAAAAGTTGATCCGCACCCGAACCGAGCCGACCATCGTGTCGGATTTTTTTTGCCCGTGCTCAACCCGTCACATTATCGGATCGGGTCGGGTTCGGATTTTTATGTGCAATTTTCGAGTTGGGTTAGGTTCTTTAGATTTTTTGTCAAAAAATTTGACCCGTGCTCGACCCGAGATTTAGATTGGATTATAAATATAGGTCCGCGTCCATCAACATATTGACCGGGTCGGGTCGGGTGGCCATGATCAGGTTTTCATGGCTGATTTGTCAATTTCCGAGCCATCTATTGATATACACTTTGCGAGTGTGACTGTGATCCAGTCTTTATCTCTGTTATTAATCAAATATATGACCAGGCTTTGTTATAAGTTTGTTTAACGAGTGGGTCCGTCGAAACTACGATGACACAAGTGATAATAAACTATATAGAAACAAGATTATACGGGCTTTCGAAAAAAGTTGCCACAAATATACTTACTATACTACTTTACTATATTTTCGAGATTACCACTTGCCATCATTTTAATTTTAACATGCCATATCTCTACTCTAAAAAAAGCAAAAGTAAGACTTTTTTTTCGTACGTCTTTTCCTCCGTCCGGTCTTTCGTCCCGCGGTAAATTGATTTTCCGTCGTCGCGATTGAGGCGCCAATCCTAGGCCCTTCATCTTGCTAGTCTTATCCGCGTCAACTGAGGCCTCCTATCGCCTTCCATCCGCCGCAACCCCCGAGCGCCATCCGGCCCCGCTCGCCTTAGGCCTCCTGCCGCGCCGCCGCCGCACGCGCCTCCTTTGCCGCCCCTTCCCCGCCGCCCGAGGAGTCCTACTGCACCGCCGGCGGCTTCCGCGCCTCCTACGCCGCCCCTCTGGTCCACGCCTCCTCGCCCTACGCCGCCTCCGTCTAGCACGACGCGCCGCCTCCTGCGCACCGCCGCTTCACCACCGCTCGCTCCACCGATCGTGCACCGCGTGGGAACAGGTGCTGTCGTCCATGCCGTCGCCATGTGAGGGTGCCATCTTGATTTATTCTGCACAAGGAACGAGTACAGGAAGGTCAGATCTCTCAGTCAATGATGTGATGTTTGCCGCAACATTCTTGCCACTTTAATTTATCTTTGCATTGTTCTGTAGTGTCAAATCGTGGTCAATGGGTTTTAATATGTACCTTCTTCAGCCAAGGAAAGATTTACATACTCCAATGACCAAGGAATTTCCAAGTGAGGAATAAGTTGAATACCAATTTTATCTTCCAGTTGGTGATTTGAAATTTTACAGTGAAGTTATTTGTTTCTAATTGAACTGGGTACAATACTGACATGTAAATTTTCATTCAACCATCAATACTACTTAGTGACTGAATTGTATTAGAAATCTAGGATCTTAAGATCTTTCATATAATGAATGCAGCTTTTACCTGGTTCTTCTAGCAGGCATACAGTTCATAACATTGATTTTTCTAACCTAGACAGTGTGGTGCTTTGGTATGTAGTCAGAATTCAGAAGGAACAAGAAAGAATTATAACAATCTAAGAATTGTAATCATGGGTACACTTCTTGACAACCGGTCAAATTAAGTAATAATAGAAATTTAAGATGCAATCTTAATTCTTTAGATGCTTATGAATAGAGTTCATGTATAATTGTGATGGATTGGTGCTTCAATCTTTTGAACAAAGATTATGGAGCTCAATGCAATTGTCTAATTTGACTGCCAATGGTAGAATCATATTCAGTATTAAGAATGGAAAATATCAAGGATAGGGACAGATTCATAGCAATAGGCACATTGCAATTCACTGTCATTCCAAGGATAGGGACAGATTCATAGCAATATTGAAGCCAAAGTCTCTGAAGAGGAAAAGGGTGTCTTTGATCCAAAAGTATTTCGCATTTTGATTGCTAAATATTGTATCAGTGCAGAGATTGCTTTCCGTAAAGCTGATGATCCTCATTGGACAAATTTGATAAACTATTGTTAGCCATCTTTTAGAACTGTTGGTCGTCAAAGTGTACGCACAGATTATTTTTTATTTTATGAAGAGGAGAAGTTGCACATATTGTATTCCAGTTTAATCAATTGACATAACATTAGCATGTATTTGGCTGATTGTATTTCAGTTTATGATGGCTTAAAGTCTTAGTGATTGTAGTTCTTCTTCTGATCAAGAACAGGATCAGCATCCAACATGTCAAATAGTATATGCTGTTGTGGTGAAATTCATTGATGGTCCACTTGAACATTTAGTGCAACATCTTTCTTAGACTTGCAATATTTATTGTACCAGTTGACAGGATAGATTACCATCTGGAATCTCTGAAATGTGATATGTTTCACCAGAGTTCAAATCTGAATTTTTATCTTTGAAGGTAAAGAATCTGAAGGAGGCGAAATGTGCGTGCCAGAAGGAGAAGAGGAAGGCGGAGCACGTCAGGACAGGCAGGAGGTGGTTCATGGTCGGATGCTGAGAAATTTGCCACCTCCTATCAGAAAGACGCATGGATGAATTGGTCTTCACCGATCCATAGTAGAAGCTACACAACATTATTTGTTCTTATTTTTTTCCCGTGTAATTTTTTTTAGGCTTCGTGTTTACCTTTGCGTTCTTGTTCCATCTACATTAGTACACCGGTTTGTGTGGATTCAGTAGCTCTGTCTAGTTCTGCCATTGTGACAACTAATGATAACCTACAGTGTCAAGATCAATTTCCAAACAATGCGAGAAGACAGAGGTACAGAGAAGCCCACGGATACTAATTAGAGTCTCTTTTGCTCCTTTTGCTTGCTTGTTTGTAATAATTAGAGCCCACGGATCGTTATGCTTCAGTGCAAATCTTATTGGCCCGTGAGCAAATATAGGATTATGGTTAGATCAATGTACTGTTCTTTTAAAGGATCGAATTGGATCACGCACTAGTAATAAATATAAGGGTTGGATAAGGATTGGACTAACTATTTTGATTAGAGGGCTGAAGCAGGGTTGGGGTCGGATTTCGATCCATTAGCAGCCGTAACCACCGGCCACACCACGCCGAGCTTCTACTCTGCAAGGAGTACTACGGGTCACCAGTCGGTTACCAGGCCCAAATGCCAAATGAGCTTTAGCCCAGCTTCGGAACGTGCGCGGCATGGCCGCCAATCCGGAAAATCAGGTAGTTACTTTGCGTCCTGTGCTTTAAGATGCGTGCGAGGACTAGAGGCCGTCCGATCCTGCCACCGCTGCCTTCTCTGCGCTCGCGCCACCGCTACCTCCCGCGCCGCCGCCAACTCCCACGCTACCGAGGAGGCGCGATCGAAGGAGCGGGCTGCAAGTGGGTGGAGCGGCCGGCAGCATCGCCGCCGGCGGAGGTGGTGGTGGAGGCGGCGGTGGGGTTAGGGTTAGGGTTCGGGGTTGTTGGGGTGGGGATTCCGATGGCCGCCGGCCATAGAAGAGGAGGGGTGGGGGTGGCGTGGAGGCCTGGCGGTGGTGGCAGGTTGGCCGTTGGCGGAGGCGAGGCACTCTCACGCCGCCAGTCGAATGGGGTTGGAACTTCGGTGGGCTTCGACCAGCAATGGGGGCGACGAGCTGGGGATTAGGAAGGGTGGGGTTGAGGGTGCGGCGGCGAACGGTGGGCGCGCCTGCTGCGAGCCAGGGTGGTGGAGGGGACGGAGGTGGGGTTGGCCGGAGGAAGGTGGTGATGGGCTTTGAATGGAACTTCATCTCCTATCTAGCTTCCGGAAGATCACTAGCACGTAGGGGGATGACCGTCGATTGTTCCCGGCCAAAGATCCACAAGGATCTAGGGGAAACAAGCAAAATGTCCTGAACTGGAGCATAAGTCATCCAAATATCCAATTATCATGCTTTGCCACATAGGCGGCACATAGCGGATCGAGGGTGATGGCTTTGGATGATTGGATCTCCCGTGAACAACTGTTGGGGCATGAAGCTGCGGGGGCAAGAAACCGAGATGCACGGCTGAAAAGTGATTATGATACATCCCTGACGAGCACGAACAGGTTCTAGCAAACGTGAACACAGTTTAAAGTTTACACCATTTCGATCATAATAATTTAAGTAACAAAGGAACCACCGTCATCATCTGACTAAACAACTTTGCACAATGCTGCTGCTATGGATCCGAACATCTGAACACCACAATATGGTGGACCTGAAGTAACTTGGCAAATCACCGGGCAGGGCCTGCCTTGCTATGTTTTTCTTAAAAGTATGTTATCTTGAGGAAATGCGATGTTTGATAAGAAAATCTCTAGTATTCTTCAGCAGCGCTGGCAGCACTCAGGTCAACACTGAGATCAACGGTCTGCGAGAAGAGCATGCAGAGAGTTAAGATGTGCAATCCATCTTTCGATCAGTAAACATGAAATAATAGTGACAAAGTGCCAATACTAAAGAGCTTGATGTGTAGGATGGATTAATTTTGCTTGAAGTACATCCTCTATTACCAATAAGAGGTTAGCAAACAATGACCATTTAGGTTTTGAACTTTCAGGCCTAATGCTGCAGTGATGAGATTAAGGGGGTGTTTGGTTCCACCTTGCTAAACTTTAGCAACTAAAGTTTAGTCCCAAATTTGCCAAACACCCTTCTAAGCCTTGCTAAACCTTGGTTGCTAAACTTTAGCTCATAAGCAACCTTTTGGTTGTGGGGTGGACACCCTTTGCCCCCCATTAATGCTTGTCTGGATACTCCCCCCCCCCCCCCCCCCCAAATTAAGGGCAATAACTACAGGGCCCCCCTCATTAAATGCTGTTAGCCCATGGAACCAAACAGCCATGACTAAAGTTTAGCAACTTTTAGCCCCTAAAGTTTAGCAAAGGTATCCAAACAGGCCCTAATATCTGATATATCTACTTTGCTGACTACAAAAAAAGGCATTCGACAGGTAAAAGGATGTGATGATGAAGCTTACCTTTCCAGTAATCGCTGTGTACATACTGAGAACATCTGTCACAGTTGTCTCAAAGTGTGTAGTAGCATCATAACTCTGCACAGAAGATAACTTCCATAAACATCTAAAATATATGAAACTTGGCAGTCACTTTATCATTATAGAATGCTAAACTTACCGTTGAGACAAAGCAATTATCAAGAGATGGCTCATTGACAGGTTCATATCTGTCATACATATCAAAAAATAGCTCATCTACTTGACCAAGTAGATCAATTCCAGGCCTTAGTTCAGACTGCGGATTATCAGTCTCGGCTTCCGCAGACACAAATGCAATGAACTTCCCTTTTGGCGCGACATTGTGTGTGTATGAGCAACAGAAAACATACCTAAGAAACATTACCAGAATGCATGTCACAGCCAAGTGGTGCAAACTGAATTAAGACTTATTTGAAATAGAAATAAGAGACTCACATGTCTGACTTGCGGCCAAGTTGCTTCTGCGGCAAAATAATCTGAACCGAGTGGGAATCATTTGTGTTTGGAATTGGGTGGCTCATAATAGCAATTGCACGTGCAACTTTCCCAATCTTCCTTACCTATTCATAGACACAAAGTGAACCCCAAAGCAGGAGAGTGGTATGTAGCACCATATAGAAAAGCAGCCAATGGAGGTGTTAGGAAGGTTTAAAATTCCAGTAAATTTGGTTGGGATATATCAATGTTTCAGTGAAACTGCTTCTGATATATGTAAACAAAGTAGTTCAATTTTATATGGGCACGGTGGCATTTTACCTTGTTAGGCAAGTAAGATGGATCACAGACAACTTTTTTGCATTTAGCTGTTTCACCTTCTGAAGTAACACCACATACTTTCCCTTCCATATCAAATTCAACCTGCAAATATATTATATAGTGAAAGCAGAAAACAGCATATTCGATCATCTTTGTTCTCATACATGATATTTATGAGAAAAAATGGTCAAGACACTACCTTGCATTCTGGCTTATTCAACATATAAGTACCACCATAAACAGCACTTAGACGTGCAAAAGCCTGAACCATAAGACAGCACCTTAGCATGGAAGCGTCTTCAAAGCATCAAAGTGCAGTATTAAGTGGTTAACAATAGTGCAAGGAATCGAGAAACAACTGACCTGTGGGAGCTCACCCAATCCATATAACGGATAAATATAAGGTGAGCCTCCTTGGAAGCGTGCAAGAGACTCCGCATAAAGCTAACAGAAGACAGCCAATGAAATTTGTTTATGTTTGATCCAGCAATACTTAAAATGGTAGGAATATAACAAAAGAAAAGGTGGTGCTCAATACATACCTTCATTCTTTTTACTGTATCAAGGGCTGGTTCGTTTAGGTAACAATCATCCCTGTGAAGAGCAAGTGCGTGGCCAATAAAATCCACAGTATCATCACTCAATCCATGTTTCCTGAAAATGAAATGACAAATAAGGTTACTTATAATGCAGGAGGAGGGAATTCCAAGCTGAACAGTTATATAGCAGTTTTGTTTAGTTCTTCATCATTACAACACTACAATAAGGAACTTGTATACATTGTTTGTGCACAAAATATCATCATACTATATGAAAGAAAAGATAGGCCAAAGTAGGTGAAGAATCATATAGATGAATCAGCAACACGGAGAGGAGTGATACAAGAATCATACGATATGTAACAACATGGTACAGAACAAAAATGGCAGTAAGTACTACCTTGATTTATCAGCATAGTGCAGTAATGAAAAAGAAACAATGCCAGAACGAACAGGATACTCACGAAATCAACTCTCTAGTTGTAATTCTTGTGAGATCCAGCCCCTGATGTGTTACTGGATCAGCTTCATTGTAATTTTGGACATAAACGAAAAAGTTCCTTGCTCTACGTTTCTCAAATAGACCCATCAAAGGAGATTTTAGAGCCTCCATGTCAGTGGCAGGAACCTTGTGAATCTGATGAAAACCCCCAAAAAATAGCATACTTAGAATACAGATACCACTTGTGAGAAATCCAGGAAAGATTGAACCTGCAATGTAGGACTAAGAGGGATGAGTGTAAGCTCAAGACTATTACCTTCCCTTTGCTGAAGACATAGCTTCCATCAACAGCTTTGAATGACAAATACTTTGTCACATCAGTGTGAATGAGAGTACGAACCAAAGTCCCGTTCGCCATCATAAACTGGTCAGAAAGAAAGAGCGTTTGATATATATACTTGATCAAGAAATTAACATAAGAATATACTCCTTGTAGGCTTTAAGCACTCCATGGGCTGAATTCTGAATCAAGTTATTGTTCATTACCAACAATCATACATTGACACGAAAGGCTACTAGCAGTCAGAATTGGCATGTTCCGATACCAGGCAATACAAGTACCTCTCCTGACTAAAGTAACAAGTGCCAAGGTATCTGGTATTGCAATGAATAAACAATAAAGAAACTAGCAAATGGGCAAGAATACAGAATGATATGTTCAGTTAATATTTGCTGAATATGATGTGGCAAGAAACAATAAGTACATAGATAGGTTAAATCGGGGGGGGGGGGGGGGGGGGGGGGTGTATCATACCTTTGGAACCCATGTCTACATTGTAATCTCTGCTCGCACCTAGATGTGCTGGTGGCTTATCTTCCCCCCTAAACTTCTTCCAGAGCTGTTCACAAAAAAGGAGGATTGAAAAATAAAACAGCACTTCATTAGTCATTAACTAATCAAACCAACTGAATGATTTGCCAAAGAAAAGATATAACTCAATAGATGTTACAGTTTCAAATAGAAACAAAATAATAGATCTATAGCTTCTTGCCTGGTTCAGATTTAGGGAGGTGGAATCTCCTCCGTAGTAGTCATTTCTATCCATGTGTAGAACCTGCAAATGCATTGCAAGAAATTCTTCAGAATCCATTAAGCAAATCCAACATTGGTCAACTTAAAGCTGCAGGCTGATTGTTGCACTTCAGCATCGTTCTCTCTAGTTTCAATTAATGATCCTTGATGCCTGTCTTGCCACCTGATATCAGAGGACAGACACCATCTACCGCCCTACGGAACACAGGAACAACACTTCTAGGCCCCAGAAATGAAGAGCATATGCTAGATCACAAAATTCAATGCAGTGAACCGCCCTTGAATCTAGCTAGATGTTACTAGAATTTCACTAGGTTGCTTGCTCATTTAAGAATCTAACCGTGCCCCGATCTCTCCAGTTTACAGAGTTCATGGAACTGTGGCACATTCGCAGGATTTCACGATCGTGTGAATCAATCAACTGGCTGACTCCACGGGGCAACGCCAGAGGAGCCAGATGCGCAGATAGCTTAGATAAGCACCCATCGAGGCGCACCAGGCCTGGATCAAACAGGAGGCAGGCCCAGCACCGCCTGATCTACTACCACGACGCGCACCACCAACCCCACCGCGCAGGCCCCGAGGGGCGTCCGGGGATGTGGGGGGACAACGGCAGATCGGACTCGGAAGTAACGGGGGAGGTCCGAGTGTCGGGAGGTAGGTGTATGGTGCTCACCTTGAGGCCGTCGACGGAGAGGAGACCGCTGAGGATGCACTCCTTGAGCCCCGTGCCCAGCACGATCACGTCGTACTCCTCGTCCATGGCGGCTCGGCGCGGCGGGTCCGATCTCCTGAAGCGCTAGCTAAGCGAAAGCGAGAGGAGGGAGGCGGCGGCGCGGCGCGGCGCGGCGATGTGGAGATGCGAGGGGTGGTGGTGGAGTCGAGCTGACGCAACAGCGCCGCAGGTGGAGGGGTAATAAAGACCGGTGGGGTTTGGGAGCGCGGTGCGGGAGCGGCGGAGCCGGTGCGGGCCGCGCGTCGCCGATCGCCCGGAACACGGCGCGGCGGTTTTGCGCGCGGGTCCCCGGTTTTCCGTGGTAATTGCGCGCTGGGGCCTTTCTGACTTGCTGAGATGCCCTCCCTCTAATAGTCTCTTTGTTTTTCTGATCTCGTCCCTGTGGTAGTCTCTGATGATGTTTTGTGGCGTCTTTTTCGCTTTCCGTCACGCCGGCCGGCGTGCGCGAGTAGCGCTCGAGCACATGGATGGACTAGGAAGGGTGGCGCGCCCTGCCGCGCCCGTGTACATGCGATCGTGCTGTGCTCCAAGTATGCAACGTGAATAAATAAATATAGAATGTCGTAGCGTTGTAAGCTGAATATTAATATTGTCAGGTAGTTTAAAGAGAGGAAATGTAATGACAAATTGACAGAATAAAACAGTAATGAGGCACGAAGGCCATGAGATAATTTACAGGAAAAAAATCATTAGGAAGCACTGAAGCACAACCACTGAGACCGTCTTTGAACAGGACAGAGCATGTGGCAGACTGGCAGTATTGAAACTTCTCCATGAAAATGTTGTGTCCGTGCTGGTGCCTGGTGCTGTGTGGCAGAGTGACAGAAGGCATCGATTCCTTTAAATACATCAAGTGAGGCAGAGAAGGAAAAACCTAATGTAGGAAGGTAAACTACCAATCTGGGAACTCCAGGTCTCCAGAAAGCTGTTTAATTGGTAGGTCATTATACCTGCCCTTTGCAGTGATCCAGGTGAGACATTAACACGCAGAGCACCAAAATTTGGATTATGAAGCAATCCATCAGCAAACCAAACCTATATCACTTGCAGAAATTGGGGGGAAAATTTGGTTCAGTCATAAGTGTGGCTAGCATTTGATATGCAAATGCAATTACACGAATATTACACGGTTCAAAGGAAACCATTTAAAACTAACATACATGATCACAAGAATATGTACTCTTATCAATAAGATACATTTCTAATTTTTCCCTCGTAATAACTGTCATGACACACAACAATAATTAAGGCCTAAATGTTGACCCTATAGCTTCAGGTCTTATAATTCAGTTTGACTACCAAATGCTTAAATCTTAAGTTGTGTACATGCCTACTTCAAAATTTGGCCCTTGTTTACTTCCCAACTCGGGAGATGCAAATTTGGCATTTTGCCATAAATGCGACACTGTAGCGTTTTGTTTGTATTTGTGAATTATTATCCAAATATTGACTAATTAGGCTCAAAAGATTCGTCTCGCAAAGTACAACAAAACTGTGCAATTAGTTTTTGATTTCGTCTACATTTAGTGCTCCATGCATGTACCGCAAGTTTGATGTGATGGGGAATCTTCTTTTTGCATAGTGTCAAAGTTGGGAGTTTGGAGGGAAGTAAACAAGGGCTTGCATAACATATATCTACATAACTACATAAAGTAATTCAGACAAAAACATAGAAGTAGTTACGACCAAAAAAATGAAAGCTTCATATACATCAAAGAGCAAGATTCCTAGCTGAACGTCACCATCTTGTTATGCCTCCATCACACACAATTAAATAGATATCCATGGAAACAGAGGCAACTTACAAAGGGCAGTTCTGATTAGTGAGCTTAGTGCCTTAACTGCAAGTACATCGCAATTTGGCCTCCCTAAAATGAACCTGGGCGTGGCCATTCGCTGCACATACAAATATATGGGAGGAACAAATACAACTTGGATAAGACACTTAATTAAGAAAATTGTCTAATATTTCAATTACTTGAATAGTATCAAAGATTAAAAAAGAGGTGGAAAAGCCAACTTGATTTTTCCTTGTTGGCAGTGCACAATTTATGCCCTACTATGGGTCTACGCAGTCTCAAAACATCCTAAAAGAAGAGGGGAAGAAATAAAATCGAAAGAAAACAGAAACCAATGTACCACATGGAAGAAAGGAGGAGCAGACCCTTTCAATCTAGGTTCTTCTTTTGTACTTACCTGCTCGTCTGCATTCATATTACAAACCAGATTCAATTCTCTGATAGGAAACCCTCAAGTCCGAATCATAACATAGATGACTTGTGTATCGTCCAATGGGAGGAAAATTATTAGGAGAAAATCAGAAAACAGAGAAGAAAACACAGAACTAATCTATGCTCTTTTGTTGCACGGAAATGATCTCTCTGATCATCTAGCAGTACTGTTTTCATTTGGCTACTTCTCCCTGTGGTGGCCCAACAGTACTGTTTTCATTAAAGGCAATAATTAAATCAGATGGCATTGTAAATGTGAAAAGAACAGTAAAATGGAGTGATCGGGATATATATGAGAGAGCTTTTTTCCACTTATAATTCAACTCATGTAATTAGCAGTATATCTGAGACAGCTTTTTTCCACTTACTAATTCAAAAATTGTTGTCCCATTACACCAAGCAATCCAAATGATGGGTACTGATTTGTTATGAACACTGATATGTATTTCCATTTTCTAAAAAAAACTGATATACCAAATGAAACACCTACCTGACAATATTAAATTTGTACCAGAAGTAACACCAATTGTTCAACAGCATTCTCGTGATTTGCATTCCTAACCAATACAGTATAATACAGTATAAGGGGGTGTTTGGATCTTTAGTTCGGACTAAAATTCATGTCACATCGAATATTCGGAGGCTAATTAGGAGGACTAAACATGAGCTAATTATTAAACTAATTACACATATGGAGGCTAATTCACGAGACGAATCTATTAAGCCTAATTAATCCATCATTAGCGTATGTTTACTGTAGCATCACATTGTCAAATTATGGATTAATTAGGTTTAATAGATTTGTCTCGCAAATTAGTCTCCATCTGTGCAATTGATTTTGTAATTAGTTTATATTTAATACTCCTAATTAGTATCTAAACATTCGCAGGAATTCTAGAAGCCCTAAAGCATAAGCAATGTAACACCGTGCAATCATTGAAATTGGCAATGTAACCTCATCCTCATTTGCTTCCATGCCAGAACTTGTAAATAGAGGTCCAGGGGGAAGCGAATCGGAGCGGCGCACCGTACCCAACGGCAGTTGAGTCTGCGACCCAAATGCCGGTGGCCGTAAATCTCCGAGGTAAGGTTCAGGCCACACCCGGCTACGGATGCGGAGGGGGGAGGGATCCACTGCACAGAGCTGAGCGCGGGCGCGGGTGACGGCGGACGGGCTGAGGCAGCATCAACCGTGGATGCGCGCGATGTCGTCCAGGTCGTCGCTATTGCCGGGATTCGCATCCTCGTGGGGGAAGGCATGGTGAGGGAGGGCCAAGCAGGGGGAGGCGCGGTGGAGAAGTGGCAGGGGAGGTGTGGAGGACGGCGAGGACCTGTCGGAGTCGGCGAGGGAAGCGAACGGTGCCGAGGAAGTAGAGGTTGCCGATTTCGTGGTGAGGTACTGCCTCGCGGATGCGGTGAAATGGAGTACGGCCTAGGCCACGCGGAAGATGGGCACGGGATGGTGCCAGAGCTCCGCACTAGACAACGCTACCGGTGACGCAGGAGGCCCGCGGAGGACGGAGTCGGCCAGGGAGGCGAATGGCACGGAGAAAGGAAGAATTGCCGATTTCTTGCAGAGACACGGACAACCGCCTGGCCGAGACGGGTGAAGCTGGACGCTGGATTGGATGACCCTGTCGGCGGCATGGAAAGCGAGCGGTGGAGGCGAGGCCCAAGCGACGTTTGACCCTTTTTTTTTTACGTTTGAGTCATAATATCCTATAGTTGTACGTTTGGGCTGTCCGGCCCGATCCAGCACGGACCCGGCATGGCCCGTTCATTTTTGTGCTGGACCTGGCCCGTCACGACAACCCGTCGTGCCAGTCCATGGGCCGCACTGGCGGCCCATGCATGGGGCCGTGAGGCCTTTTTCGTGCCGGGCTGGCCCGAAGAGCCCGACCATTTTTACGTGCCGTGCCGGCCCACAGCCCATCAAGAGGAAAAAGACTTCACCGAATAAGGGTGAAACACTTATTCACAATCTAAGACTTTCAAGTTCAGCAAACATTCAAAAATCAATATATAAGTGTTGACGCTAGATTTTGACACGTGTTTTGAGTCGGCGTCAGGGAAGGAAAGGATTGGCCGATGTAGCGGGTTAAAAAGCTACAGTTGGGAATCGGCCGATTGGCGCTACAGTATATCGGCCGATTGGTAAATGGAGTTGATGAAGGTCAGCCGATTGGAAGATTAGAGCAACTGGGCCCATATGGGCTTGAGGTGGGCCAGAAAGGAAGATAGAGAAAGATTGGTCCGTGGGAATATGGTAACCAACTCCGATACGAGTTGTGTTTGTAAATATTTGTTTTTGTTTAAAATTAGAGATAGATCCTAGTCGGTTAGGAAATCAGTTGTAACAGGCTATAAATAGCCATCTCTAGATATTTGTAAACAACACATCAATCAATACAAACAATCTACTTTTTCATCGTCCTTTACTTTCAAGTCGGCGACTTCGCTAATACATCTTTTCTTTCACGAGTTCGTACGGATTGGCAGGGCTGCATCGACATGATCTCCAGCCGATTCTGTAAGTTCCGCTTATCGAATAATACCTAAGCTTTAACTTCGGGCGCATCGCTGTTGTTTCGTTTAGATTTTTTCACCAATTATCGATATTAACTAGAATTATAGGTTTTATCTATTGTTTTAGTTTTTATCATCATTTTATCTAGCTTGAGATTTAAATTGTCGGTTTTATTACTGTTATTCTTATTTGTCATTACACAGCCGATTAGATCTATTTCAAGTGTTGCATTCGTAGCGTTGTTTAGCCTACTCTAGTAGTTTCTTTACAATCGCTACGTGATTATCGGTTGTTCTATAGCCGGTCATCTTCATAGCAAATCGGCCGATTTGCTAATACGCTTTTCGAGACAGATCGGAACTTTAGCCGATCGAGACCCCTAGAATATAATACATTTCTTTCCTTGTCAATTGACAGGTCAGATTGACTGGCACGCCGCGCGAACTGCCCTAGGGCGATCACCCGAATAGGAGTTAAGCATATTCTCCCGGGTCGTATGTCCGACGCTGAAGATCATTGGCCGATTTTTAGCGCCAACAATAAGGTTAATCAACAATCACAGATTCATCACATGCACACAATCACACAGAAATTCATAATAAAGGAATTATTAGAGCTGTTAACACTTGATCTATGTGTCACGTGTTGGCTGCCTCATTAAAAACCTTCCTAGGTAAAAACTCACCCTTGTTTGAAAACCCTAGGAAGGGAAAAAGAGTACAGCCAGCTCAAGACTCAAGTTCAATTCAACATTACAGTTTACAGACATTGAGACACACACAGACATAAAAGTATAGAACTATAACACCCAACTAGCCAAGCCAACACCAACAGGCAACAGTCCAAGTCTAACAGGCTTCAGCTTCATCCTCCAACCCTCCAGCAGTTCAGCTTGCTCCTGGGGTAGGCCTAGAGGTGCACAACAGCATAAGTGTTAGCAATTGAAAGTGTTTAGCAATTAAAAGTGTTTAACAATTGAACAAAAGATGAGTTAGTAATGGACTTACTGACTAGCTTGGCTTTCATCTTGGTCTAGGTAGCAGCTTTTGCAAGTTTCCTCCAGTTCATTGACCTGTTTCTCAACATCATGTTGTGCCCTTGCATCTCCCAACTCCCAATCCTTGAGGCAGGTCAGCATCTCTACCGTCTCCGGCAACAACCGTCGGCGCCGCTCCTCAATCACCCTGCCAGTTAGACTAAAACAAGATTCCGAAGAAACAGTGGAAACTGGAATAGACATAACATCTTTAGCAAGTATGGACAAAATAGGATATGATAGCTTGTGCTCATGCCACTAACTAAGTATGTTGAAGTCATCATCATAGCAAGTAATAGTATCACTGTCTAAGTAGAATGACAACTCAAAAGCAGGAGATATAGAAGGTGTAGATGAAAGAACAGGAGAACCACATGAACCAGATGGACCAGGACAACCAAAGATCTTACCTCATGCTATTCTTTTCTTACCAGTAGCAGCTGTAGGTTGAGGGGGCCTTTGCGTCCTAACTGCACCAAACTTGTTTCCATACTTGTTAAACAACTTATGTAATTCAGTTCTTACCTCAGTGAAATAAGAAGAGTAATCAACACCAACTATCTAAGAAAGAAGTTGGAGAACATTATGAAAATCTCTCACCTTGGCTCTAGGATCCAAAATGAATGCAAAGGAATACAACAGAGGTATGTTCTGCCAATACTTGAGAAACTTAAACTTCATGGGAACAACAATATTTCTGAGCAATGGATCAGAATCTTGGCCATGCAAATGGCCAGCAATCTTAATAATATGATGCAACATCAAAGGACTTGTTGGATAGTAAACACCAGATAAAGCAACAGTGGAATCATAAAACATTTCAAGGAACAGCAAAATTTTCTCAACAATTACCCAATGGCTTTCAGTCAGAAGTACCTGGCCATTGTGCAAACCATAATGAGCAGAAATAAAGACAGAAAAGACAATCTTATATGGTAGTAGATGTTTGAGCATGAGATATGTAGAATTTCATCTCACATCCATATCTAAACCAAACTTACGAGGGCGTACCCCCTTGACAATGCAGAAGTTATGGAAAGCTGCAATGCATTGATTAGAAGAGTTCAAAAAAGATATTACAGTCCTAAAAGCCTCAATATAAAACTTGATCCTCTTCAAACCAGACTTGACTATGAGATTGATAATATGACATGCACAACGTTGATGCAAAAGACCAACAAGTGCTTTATCAAAATCAGAATCGAGAGGTTCAGGATCTGGACCTAGATAACCAACAAATTTGGGAATAAGTGTGAACATGGCAGAAGTATTAGCAGAAGCATTGTCAAGTGTGATAGAGAAAAATTTACCCTGTAAACCAAACTCAGAAACTACTTATTCAATACGCTCAGCAATGTTAACACCAGAATGGGAGCAATCAATCAACCTAAGAGCAATGACTCTCTTCTTTAATTCCCAATCAGCAAAAATAAAATGTGCAACAACACTAAGGTACTTCTTCTTAGCATTGCCAGACCAAATATCAGAAGTAAGACAGACAGAAGAAATATGAGACTTCAAAGTATCAACAAGAGAAACACGACGCCTGGCAAAGTACTTGGTAAGATCTCTAGAAGTGGTCTGTTTAGAAACTTAGCAAAACGAGAGTTATGAGCACGCTGGATGTACTCCACAAATGCCTCTGTCTCACCAAAGCCTAGGGGTAGATCAAGTCTAGCAATCAATCGGCATAATTCTTTGCGAGCAAGATCATGCTTGTATTCCCAATTAATAATTTAGGCATCAGAATGGAATTATAGTTGCGACTGAACAAGAGAAGAATGGTTTTGTTTAGCCAAGCACATCTTCTGGTGCCGGAGCAAATGCCCAGTACCAGCACAAGACCGGCTAGTAAGAATGTGAGAACAATGATGGCACTTGGCAGTATACCTTACCTTCTTCCTGTTGGCACCTTCCTGGAACAACTCCTCAAAGTCGTTCCAGGCAGCAGATCGCCGCTTCCCCTTGCGGACACCGTTGCCCGTTGATGTAGTCGAGGTAGAAGATGGGGCAGTACCTCCGGCACCGGCAACATCCATATTGACGGCAGCAGCAGAGCTACCAAAGAGTGCCACGACTCCGGCAGCCACGTCGTCCTCATCGTCGCCTGGTAGAACAGAACAAGAAGAGTATCAGGAAGATAGGAACAAGAAGATGAACAAGAAGATGATCAGGAGAACAAGAACAAGAAGAGGATCAGAAAGAAGTTACCTGGCAGGCCAGAAGCCCTTAGGTCGTCGTTGATGGTGAGTTCTCATCCATCACGACGACCTCCTGTGGCAGGCGGCAGCCGGGGCGTCCCTCAGGCCTCAACCGCTCCGTCACTCAACGGTGCGCGGCACCCGACGGGTGACGGATACCTGCAAGAAAAATAGGAGAACAAGATCAGGAACAACAAGAGGATCAACATAACAATAAGGGGATCAGGAGGACAACAAGGAAGAAGACAGTTACCTGCAACACCGGAGCCCGGAGCAGGAGAAGAAGATAGTTACCTGCAAGAAGAGGATCAGGAAAACAAGAACACAATCAAGGAGGATCTACATCAGGAGAATAAGAAAAGGATCAAGAGGATCTACATACCAGCGACGCTACAGCCCGGAGCCAGAGAGGACGACGGGAACAAGATCAGGAGAACAGGAAGAGGATCAGGAGGATCTAGATCTAGATCTAGGAAGGCGGAATGGGAGGAGTCAAGGAGCAGGGAGCGAAGGAGTCAAGGCGAGGAGGCGGTGTCGGTGGCAAGCCGACAAGGCACCAGGGACGCAGGGAGCCAGGGAGGCGGTAAGGCGGAGGTGTGGAGGAGGTGAGCAGGGAGTGGAGGAGTCAAGGCGAGGAGGCAGCGCACCAGTCACCGTCGGCCGTCACCGGGACGTGGGACTGCGGGTGCTGGATGGGACGGGAGGAGCCGAGGAGGCGAGGAGCCTAGAGCGGAGGAGTCAAAGTCGAGGCGAGGAGGCGGCGGGCGGAGGGGAGAATGGGGTAGGGTTTGCGAAGAGGGGCGCGGCCGGCCGCGGGGGCCTTATATAAGCCCCCCTTCCCGACCGTTGGTGAACTGGTGGGCTACCTGGGCCGGCCGGCTGTTCGCTTGACGGGCCGGCAACGGGCTAGCGGTTCGTTTCGTGCCGGGCCGTGCCACCTGTTGGGCCGAGGCATCGGCCCACGCCCGAAATGAGTATACGGGCCGGGCTAGCCCGAGTCCGAAGAGTTACGGGCTAGGCTGGGCTAGGTCTGGGCTAAAATACGGGCTTTGTGTCGTGCTCTCGAGCTGCGGGCTGCATGTACATCTATATAATATCCCATTACGTAGGCCGCATGCGTGCAGCCTGCGACACGCGGAGCACGGACATTTGCGCATGTGAGGCCCTACCGCCTAACATCGCACGCAACGCAGGCAACGGAAGTTATCAATGAATGGTCACGGTAAACCGAGTTACACGCGACACCATAAAAATATATGCGAGATGGCGATTCACTGCGAGGCCTGGGAATTCTTCCGGACTATGAAGTTAGGGGTGTTTGTTTCTTACCTCCTAAATTTCCTACCACGTCGAATATTTAGATACTAATTAGGAGTATTAAACATAGACTAATTACAAAACCAATTGCACGGATGGAGACTGATTTGCAAGACGAATCTATTAATCCTAATTAGTCTATGATTTGACAATGTGATGCTACAGTAAACATGTACTAATGATGGATTAATTAGGCTTAATAGATTCATCTCGTGAATTAGCCTCCATCTGTGTAATTAGTTTTATAATTAGCTCATGTTTAGTCCTCCTAATTAGCTTCCGAATATTCAATGTGACATGAATTTTAGTTAGGACTAAAGATCCAAACGCCCCCTTAGTTATGCTGGAGTGTTGGTGGCTGGGCGGTCGTCGTGGCTGCATGTGTGCTCAGGGCCATCGTGGCCTTGTGTATGGGGCTATGGGCCAGGCCGGAATCTGGGGTTGCTTATCCCATAATTCGGTTGTGATATGTTGGGCCTTTGTTTCGATCTGAATGCAATTTTTCTATCCAAATGACATGGCCCACCCAAGCTGCCGCCGCATGAAAGAAACTTTGGACGGCCAAGTCTCTTTCCCCATTGTTGGCAGCAGGTGCCGCTCTCACATGCCCCACTGCTTGCCAGGGCAAAGAGACTGTGTCGGCGAAACCCTCGAGGTTTTATTTAGTGATGCAAGTTATAAATATTTTAGATCATTAAATCGATCCAAAGATTGATAAAATGAGGTAAAATAGTATTCTGCATATTAATTTGAGAGGTAATAAAATAGTATTATGCGTAAATAATTTGAGAGGTAAAATAAACTAAAGTGGTATGTCACCATAATTATGAGATGACCCTCGTCACTTCCATCACTAGTTTTGTTCGATTAATCCTGAATTGAATGAGGTTGAAGAAGATTAGAAGGAATTAATTTCCCTACAATTCTATGCATGGGTAAGCGCGGAAGCAAGAGAAAAGTATGCAACAATAAATTGTTTAGAGCTGTGGGAAGACAACAAAACTATGAAAGCTCAAAACTGTGGTGCATGAAAAGAGTGTATGTGGTGATGATAGGGGGGGCGGAGGAACGCCTAGGGCAAGTATGGCCATGGCCCTAAGCATTGGGCCAATTTCTCCACAGTGCAGCTACTGTAGCTATACGAGGTTGTTACAGTCCTGTTATGCTTGGTCGTAACCAGAGGAAATCATCGCGGAAGTCAGGAAGGAGAGCGAGGCAGCAAGAGGAGGAAGAAAGGGAATGACGAAGAACAGCAAGAACAGACTAGCGTAACGAATTCAGTTATCATTTTTTCCCCTTTCGTCCGAAAACAGGTCACGCCCTTCTATCATTTACATGCCAAGCCTATGGCCCAACGCACGATCACAGACACGTCATTGCTTACACCCAAAGCCGGCCCAACACCCAACCCAGAACTCACACGTCTTGCTTCCCGCACCGAGCACCGCTCCTCAAGGCCATAACACTACCCCCTCCTCAAAATCTAGCTTGCCCCCAAGCTAGAGCATCAGAAAAATGCCGGTGCAAATCACTGATTTCTTCCCAGGTGGCTATCACAGCAGGTAAGCATTCCCACTGAACAAGCACTTGAGACACCGAAGAAGACCCATGTTGAACCAACCGATGATCAAGTAAGGCAACCGGATGGACTTGGTCAGGTGAATTATCTGGCAACGAAGGCAAGTCTGAACTTACTATCGTTGAAGGAGAAATGTGACCCTTGAGTTGAGACACATGAACCACAAGATGAATTCGACATCCTGCAGGAAGATCCAACTTATAAGCCATAGAACCAACTCATAGCAACAATCTGAAAGGCCCATAAAATCTGAATGATAGTTTCTGATTGGATCTGGAAGCCACAGAAGTTTGGATATATGGTTGAAGCTTGAGGTATACTAGATCACCCACATGAAACTCTCTCTTAGTTTTGTGCTTGTCGACCTGATTCTTCATCCTCTGTTGAGCCCAAAGAAGTTGCTGCTGAATCAACTTGGACTATAAATCTCTTTCTGTCAACCATGCCTCTAATTCAGGCACCGATGGAGCATTCAAATTGGTGATACCAAAATGTCTTGGTAGGTGTCCATAGAGAACCTCAAATGGTGTATGTCCCAATGCTGGATGGAATGATGTGTTGTACCAAAATTCAGCCAAAGGTAACCACTTATTCCATTGCTGTGGACAGGAATGCACAGAACATCTCAAGAAAGCCTGAAGGCACTGATTTAACCATTCAATTTGACCATCAGTCTGAGGGTGATAGGAAGAACTCATCAACAACTAAGTATCAGACAACTTGGAAAGCTCTTGCCATACCTAACTAGTGAAAATCCTATCCCTATCAGATATAATTGCCTCTGGTAATCCATGGAGCTTGTAAATGTTGTTCATAAACAATTTGGCTGCTTGCAAGGCTGTGAATGGGTGAGACAAAGCTAAAAAATGTGCATACTTGGTAAACTTATCCAGAATAACCAAAATGGCCTTCATCCTGTTAGAGGAAGGCAACCCCTCAATGAAATCCATGCTAATGATAGTCCAAGGTACAGAAGGCACGGGAAGGGGTTGAAGTAAGCCAAGGGACTTGATATGTTCAGACTTAGCTTGCTGACATACTGAACACTGTTTGATAAAATCTCTGATCGTATCCTTCATCTTGGGCCATGAGAATAAAGATTTAACTCTGTGATATGTTCCATGAAACCTAGAATGTCCCCCAATGCCACTGTTATGCAAGGCTTGCAACACATGTTGTGGAGCCAATGTATTGTTACCAATCCACACTCTTCCTTTATATCTGATGACTCCATCCACAATAGTGTAGCCCTTTGAATCAGGTCCTGCAATTGCCAGTTCTATCAAAATCTATTAGGAAATGGGATCCTCCTCATAACCTTGCACCAATCTCTCCACCCATGCTGGTGTGCAAGAAGAAATAATAAAAATTGTTGTAGTGATAGGACATCTTGACAGAGCATTAGCAGCTGCATTAGTGATACCTTTCTTGTACACAATCTTAAACTGCAGATCCATCAATTTAAGTAAGGCCTTGTGCTGCAACTTTGTATGAATTCTCTGATCAGTTAAGTAAAGAAGACTCTTATGATCAGTTCGAATGATGAACTCTTTATCTTGCAAATAGGATCGCCATTTCACCACTGCCATAAGGATGGCCATATTCTCCTTCTCATAAGTAGACTAGCCTTGATTCTTTGCGCACAATGATTTGCTCAAATAAGCAACTGGATGCTTATACTGCATCAACACATCACCCAACCCTTGATCACTGACATCAGTCTCCAATACAAATTGTTTTCTGAAATTTGGGATAGCCAACACAGGAGCTTGCCCTAAAGCTTGCTTTAGCAATTGGAAAGCTTCCTCAATGACATGTGTCCACTGAAATTGAACCCCTTTCTTCAACAAACCAGTGAGTGGCATGCTGATCATCCCATAATGTCTGATGAATTTCCTGTAATAGCCAGTTAAACCCAAGAAACCTCTCAACTCCCTAAGAGTTGTTGGAATTGGCCATTGTTCCACAACCACTATTTTAGAAGGCTTTGTAGATACTCCTTGAGCTGAAATGCAATGGCCCAAGTACTCTATATGCTGATGAGCAAAATAAAATTTGGACAACTTAATTAGAAACTGATTATCTTGAATTATTTCAAGTACCTGTCTCAGCAACTCCACATGTTCCTCAAAAGTAGCTGAATAGACCAAAATGTCATCCATAAAAATCAGGACTCCTTTTCTCAACAAGGGCTCAAATATTTGATTCATAGTGCTTTGAAATATAGCTGGAGCATTTGTAAGGCTAAAGGGCATAACCAGAAATTCATAGAGACCACTGTGAGATCTAAAAGCAGTCTTATGCCCATCACCTTTGACAATTCATATCTGATGGTAACCAGACCTGAAATCAAGCTTTGAAAACCATTTGGAGCCAGCTAATTCATCCAAAAATTCATCAACTATTGGTAGGGGGTGTTTATTTTTGACAGAGATGGCATTCAAATGTCTATAGTCAACACAAAAGCGTCGTGTACCATCCTTCTTTCTTACCAATAGCACAGGATATGCATAGGGGCAAGTATTTGGCCTGGTTGTTCTATTCTTGAGCACCTCAGCCAGCTGCTTTTCAATTTCAGATTTCTGGGCAGGAGTATATCTGTAGGGCCTAATATTCACTGGTTGGGCTATAGGAATCAGCTCAATCTGATGATCATACTATCTTGGAGGAGGTAGTGTTGTGGGCTCCTTAAATAAGTGCTTGTATTCAGACAGCAGTTGTTGAATTTCATGTTGAACAGACAACTTGTGACAATCTAAAATTGAGTGAAGCTCCTCCAATTCAGCTTGCAACTTGCACTTAGAGAGTTGAGGCATCATCATTACACAATGAGTAACTACATGTCTTCTCAGTAGGCCCTTTACTTTTCTTGCACCATTAGGTGTACATTTTATTACCTCAAACTGTACCCCTCTCAAAGTAATCCTTTTGCCTTTATGAGTAAATTTCATAATCCTTTTCCTCCAATTCAACCACATAGGATTACAGTCCTCCAACAAATCCTCAGCTACTATGATGTCAAAACACTTCAGAGGTAGTACTCCCACATTTGATAGAAATGTATGTTTTTAGTAGCCCATTGCAAATTCTGAATCTTCCTAGTATAAGTCAAAGAAGTGCCATCAGCTGTCACAAACGAAGCTGCAACACAATCTTGGTGTGGATACTTCAACTGATCAGCCAAAGTTTCACTGATAAAACATCCTACACTGCCTGAGTCTACCAAAATCAGAACCTCCTATTTGCCAATGAAACCCTGCAGCCTCATAGTTTTTCTCTTCACAGGATATTAAACTTGAGCATCTTCAATTGTCATAACAACATCTTATCCCTGTTCATCATCACTGGGACTACTAGCACTGTCATCAGTTGGTTCCAATGCATCCATCAGTTCCTTGATGACATGTAATGGAACTTGTGGAGGACACTTGTGATTTTGACCCCATTTTTCTCCACACTTGTAACACAAACCATTCTTCTTCCTAAATGCCATTAGTGACTTCACTATATCCTTAGAATCACTTCTATCCACCTTAGACTTAATTGGTCCAGGTTTGTCAGAGGCAACCATTTTAGTTCTGTCAAACCCAAAAGATGGTTTGAAAGATGACTTGGAAAGCTCCTTGGCAAGATCTCGTCCCATGCACACAGCTATCTCTTCATCTTGTAACAAAGTCAAAGCAGATGCTATTAAAACATCCTTTGGCCTATGCAAGGCAATTGCTGACCTAATTTCCTCTTTGAGACCCCCAAGAACCTGGTCACAAAGTATGTATCGTTGTAGGCTATGTTATACAGCAAAATGCCATGAGAAAGCTCCTCACACTTCTCCACATACTATGAAACCAAACCAGATTGACGTAGAGCATCAAGATGACGCAACTGCACTTAATATTGATCTCTGTCAAATCTGTTCATAATAGCATCACAAAATGTTTCCCAATCAAGCACCCTGCCCCTGCGCTCAAATGTCTGAAGCCATGCCGCTGCAGTACCCTTTAAGTTGAGTGCCGCAAATCATGTCTTCAGATGAGAGCTCACCACGTACACCTCGAAGTACATCTCATAATGATCATGCCATAGTCGTGGGTTCTCGCCATCTAACTAGGAAAATTCATGTTTGGGAAAGGAATCTTGCCGAGGCCCAAACTCTCAGTTCCCGGTCTGTGACTCAAATTGAAGGGAGGAAGGGAGGGAGGATCCCACCCCCAACATCCTGGTTCGTCAAGTCGATGTGGTGCCCGCTGGGTTGCTCCAGCGTCAACGTGGGGGACTACGCTGCCTGAGGTGGAGCCATGTTGAGGTCGAAGGGGTTGAACCATCCTAGTGGTGGCGCAAACAACTGGCGGGGAACTAGCAGTGGCGCTGACTCCAATCGATACAGGCACGTCACCGCTTCCTCTATCTTGATCAACAGCGTGCCCAGGGAGCTATCCGTTGTCGACTGCCACGCCTCCAACCAGCTGATTTTGTCCAAGGACTGCTACATCATCAACTTGAAGCCTTCAAACTTGTGCACAAGGTCCTCAAGGGTGGTCGCCATTTGAGTCTGAAGCTTCATCGGTTTACGAGACAGTGCCAGATCTTGCGGCTTGAAGGGCGCGAGAAAAATTATGGTGGAATTTTGTGGTGGAATCGGCTCTGGATACCAATTGTTACGGTCCTGTTATGCTTGGTCGTAAGCAGAGGAAATCATCAGGGAAGTCAGGAAGTAGAGAGGGGCAGCTAGAGGAGGAAGAAAGGGAATGACGAAGAACAACAAGAACAGACTGGCATAACGAATTCAGATACCATTTTTCCCCTTTCGTCCAAAAACAGGTCATGCCCTTATATCATTTACAAGCCAAGCCTATGGCCCAATGCACAGTCACAGACGCGTCATTGCTTACACCCAAAGCCAGCACAACACTCGACCCAGAACTCACACGTCTTGCTTCCCGCACCTAGCACCGCTCCTCAAGGCCATAACAGAGGCAAGGTCCAACTAGTATATCATCTCCACTGAATGACTCTAGGTGTGGGCTTGCCCCAGCTCCATCCAGGTGACAGCGGAGGTATTAGGTGGACCAAGACCACCACACAAAAAGAAAATAATGAGAAAAATAGGACGGTCATCATTATTATATTTGTAGCCTAGTAGCATATAGTATTCTTATTTTCTAACAAATAAATTTCAGGGGTGTTTGGTAGCATTCCACTCCAGAAAAAATAGCTCCACTCTGCCAACTCCACAAAATTCCCTACCAAACACGTCTAGCTCCAAAAACTCCAGCTCCAGAAAAAACATGGAGCTAGGAGTCAGATCCACATTTTTCTTGAGTACCTCAGGGTGCTCAAAAACACAAATTTCAAACCTCCTCGTGAAGTTCGGCGTTATTTACCCACCACTGCCACGGTTAGGCAACTTACGTCGCTCTTCTCCCTCCCTCTCGTCGCCCCGATCCTTTCTCCCCTCGTTTTTTCCCACCGGACTGCGCCTCCTGCGCTGGTGTAGCCCGCTGGGGTGCCGCCCCCGCCACGGGTGCGTCGGCCCTATCCTCCATGGTCGGGTCACCGGCCGGGCTGCGCCACCCCTCAGGTCACACCGTCGTTGCTCCTCCGGCCGCTCCTCCACCACCCGCTAGGGTCACGCCTTCGTCGCTCCTCTGCCCGCGGTGCTTCGTTGCTCCCTGCGAGGCCGAGCCACGTGAGCCTCCTCCGCCTGCGGTGCTTCGCTGCTCCCCGCGGGCGGTGCTTAGCGTGGCCGCGCCTGGCATAGCCGTGCCGCACAAGCCTCTGCCGCCCGCGGTGCTTCGCTGCTCCTCGCAAGGCCGTGTACGGTGCGGCCGCACCACGCCACGTGAGCCTCCGCCGACCGTTGCGCCACGCACACTGCTACCGCTTGCAGGGGCCACGCTACTGCCGTCCTGCAGGGCTAGGTCACACGAGCCTAACGATCTCGATTCTGCTTCCGCTTTGCAATCCCTCTGTCCGGGCAAGGAGCAAGCAAGCAAGCAATTGTGCATGCTTTTTGTTCTTTTATCTTCGATTTGTCAATTTTGAAATGAAACCGAGTGATCGATTTTGAGGGATTGAGGGTCAGGATGCAGTGTGCAACGGCATCAATCAATTCCTCACAGATTGTTTTTTTTATAATATCAATCCATCACGGATTGTTCTTCCCCAGAAGCTAGAGAACTTGGAGCATCATTCCTCCATCCATGGCCCATGTGGCAAGGATGCTCGTGGTGTTCGTGGTGACGCTGGGCAGCGCCACTCGCACCCGCGTCTACCCGGCCGCCACTGTGCGTGAACAGAGGAAGAGAAGGGGAGAAAAGAGAGGAGGGAGGAAGATGAGGGGGTGAAAAGAGAAAGATTTATATGTGGGTCCATTTATAAAGGGTAAACTAGACTATTCACAACAAGTTCTCATGTTTCTAGAGCTGGAGCACTGCAATCAGCTAAACACGTACAACAACTCCATGTTTTCCTAGAGTTGGTGGAGTGGAGCTGCAAAAGAATGGAGTTGGTGGAGTGGAGCTGCAAAAAAATGGAGTTGGTGGAGTGGAGCTATTTTTTTAGAAGTGTAGTGTTGCCAAACACCTCCTTATGAACTGTGAAAGACTTCTTGCAACTGGCCAACCTGTTTGGTCGAGTTTTTACGACCTCGTTCCCTTTGCTATTTTGGAGGCCCTCTTACAACGGTGTACCTAAAATTCTTACAACACGAATCCTTGAGTCCCTCGCTCCTGCCCCCATCCTCCCATCCTCCTCCATATATGGATATGGTGGCCCCTTCTTGCTAGACATGCGGCCACCACTTAACATAAAGGTCCTCTACCATATGCAATTGGTGATGCCTTATCACTACATCCACACCTACCACAATCGGTACCAAGCCATTGCTCGTATGCTCTCACCGAAGAAGAGCCCTGGCTATCTGAACCCTAACCTTAACATACCCAATGGTGATGATAGAGCTACTACAACGATGCAAGAAAGAGTGCAGAGGAGGGGGTAAGAAGGAAGAGGAGCAAGAGTTCGCGAATAGAGAACTCTTAAGTTTCGGAGACTAAGAGGTTTTTGGCAGCACTCCACCTCATAAAAACCAGCTCCACTCCACCAGCTCCAGAAAAATATGGAGCTGTTGTACGTGTTTGGCAGATTGTAGTGCTCCACCTCCAGAAATATGAGAAATATGAGGATTTGGTGGGAATATTCTATTTTGCCCATGGTGGATACCCATGGTGACACCATCAGCTATGGATCCCACTTGTCATCCACGGGACCTACTTGTTATCCTCTCATGCTCATCTTCTTCCTCCCCTCTTCTTGCCCAGTTGTTCTTCCCGGCCGCCATTAAAGAAAACCAATCTCTCTACCTCTTACTTCTCCCCACGCCGAACAAGAAGCTAGCAGCAATAGCAGGCACCAACCCATCTAATTTTTCTTTGCTCCCATCAAATCAAGCATGCAGGAACTGATCATTATCTTTCTCCCATCGATCTAATGCCACATGACAAGCTTCTGCTCTTCCCCAAAATCAAATCCAAGCACCAACTTAGCTGCTCCGCCCCATGCCTCCCCGCTGATGTCATGCCCAAGCCGTTCGCCTACGACCATGCAGTGCTCCGCCGCCCATGCCTAGCCGCTGAAACCGCATGCTTCGCCGCCCGCGAATGGAGCCGCGCTACAGGGGCGTGCCCATGCCGCCCACACAAATGCAGACTCCCCGCGCCGGCCTGCTGCTCCCCGCCGTGCCGCTCCCCACGCCGGCCTGCTCCGCGACACGACGGGATGAGGGGCGTGACGGGATGAGGGGGGCAACGGGATTTTTTTCTTTTCTCAATCGAACCGGTATTTGTGTAATGAGTGGCAATGGTGGTAAATACCCACCAACTCTATGAGGAGGTTCAAAACTGGAGTTTTTGGAGCACCGCTTGAGGTACTCCACCAAAAATGTGGATCTAACCCCTAGTTCCACTTTTTTTTTGGAGTTGGAGTTGATGGAGCTAAACGTGTTTGGCTGCAAGTTTTTTGAAGTTGGTGGAGTGGAGCTAATTTTTCTGGAGTGGAGTGTTGCCAAATACCCCTAATTCAAGAAGAGATGGGGTTGAAGCAAAGGCAGTGACCAACGTGGTAACTCTTAAGCGGGATGAGCACTAACCCTCCAAGCCAAAGCCGCCGCCACCGCCATTTCCGGAGTTGCAGGAGATGATCGAGCGCCCCAGCATGCATGGTTACCTGTGGGTCGCTGTCTTGTGAACGTACGGCCCGGTGGGCGTCCGGTCCCCGTCGCAAGTCGCAACCACGCGTGCAGGACACCTTTGGCATCGATCGCGCGTGAGCCGGAGACGGTGCCGGTGCATGCACCCTGCGATAGCCGGGGAGCGCGGGAGGAGTCGGCCAGCGCAGTCGATCGACCAGCAGCAGGCCAACTTGCTGCGCTCGCTTTCCCAAAGCGATACCCGTGCAAACATATATGCGATGCCAATCAACGCGTAATCCCGCAAGCAGATAGCCCTGCGGGCACGGCTCGTTTACTTTAATTGACCCAGATATATATTTGATGCTGCTTGCTCGCGTCACGTCTCACAAGTGGAGGGGAGATGCACACACAACTGGTTGTCTTCTTGCTTCAGTTCAGCTCGCAGCCATGGACTGCCAATAATCCCAGGTCCCTTTTTTTTCGTTCTAGTGAAAATCTGTGATAATTCAGCAGCAGCGGCTCAAATTTAGTCACGAACGTACGAGAAAAGGTCGCCCGGCCGGTCAGTGTTGGACTACATGAATGTGTCCTTGAGATTTTGTTTAGAAATGCTTACTTGCTAGTACTAATCCACTAGCTACCCTCGGAATTCGGACCCAAAACCTCGAATGTGCATCCCAATCGAGGGTGTCTCATCACTCTGACTGACCTCACCGCAGGCCGGAAAAGTATTCGATCGAGCACGGCACAGGACGACCAACTTGCCCTCTAGTCTGGCCATGTCGTCCTGCATCCGCCCAGATGCACCACACCTAGACCCTTGCGACGCCACACCTACGTACTCCTCGGTCTTCATATCTCGCTGGTACAATCGCGTTGATCCGCATACACTGCACCGGGCCTTTCCAAATCTTCCTCGTCCGTGCTCAGTCCCAGAACGAGTCGAGAGCGATCCAGGTCGATCAATCTCCGCATCCACATCAGTATCCGTCCTTGGCCGTCGCGCCATGATCAGATTTGCTTGATCGAAGGCCATCAGAGGCGAGGTAACATGAGCAAATATCATTATCTATCTTCTTCTATATGTATGCGCCATTCCCAGCTGCCACTTCAGTTCAGCCTTGAAAGGTATTCGTAGCTGTCGTCGGCAGCAGCCAGCAGTGAGTGAGTGAGGTGGCCGACCCCGAGTGCTTACTTTCTCGCGCATGGCGCCGGAGAAGCGGTGGCCGAGTTCCCGTCCGGCCGGAGGCGGAATGCGCGGCGGCGGCGCCAAGTGCGTGAGCGGGAAGCTGCAGGCGCAAGGCCGGGCGCGGCCGGCGGCGGCGCCGGGGCAGGGGTACTTCACGGCGGGGCTGGCGGCGCTGTTCCTCTGCCTGACCGCGCTGCTGGTGGTCCTGCCGCTGGTGCTGCCCCCGCTGCCGCCGCCGCCGTTGCTGCTGCTGGTGGTGCCGGTGGGGCTCATGGCCGTCCTGCTCGCGCTGGCGCTCGTGCCGCTGCCGTCCGACGGCCGGGGCGCGAGCGGCGCCGTCGCCTCGTCGTGCCTGTACTGATGAGGAGCGCGCTTGGCACGTGCGCGAGGGAGGGGGAGCCGGGGAGTGCGTACATGTAAAAATGTGAGGTTTAACAATATTTTCTTTGTGTTAATTAAGGCTAGCAATTTCTTTTCCTTTTTGTTCTGTGCTCGGAATGATCTCTCCGCTTGTTTATGCAGAGGCCTGAGGGCCTCAGGCGGGTTCACAGGTTTCACACTCAATTTTTATTTGTATTTTTATTTATTTGTCGCATATTGAGAATGGAGATAATATATGTATAGGCTTGGGTACCGTATCGTGATCCGAACCCATTAGCTTTCAAAAAATTTCTAATGCGCCGCGCCCACACGTTCAATGTCGCTATAAGTAGTGTGTAGCGATGAAGCACACTGGGTGTTATGTTGTTAGTAGAGACTCATTGGTCGGAACCATAGAAGGTTGGGTCATAGGAGGTGGGGTCAGGCTTTAGTTATGATGATGCCAAAATGATACAGTACAAGAAAAAGAACATGGTTGAAAGACAGCCCCTCTTGCATTGGGCAGATGTGCGCTGTGCAACTGCACGAGGTCTTTTAATGGCAGCAAGTTCCATATGTATAGTGTAATGGTGTGCCTCTTTCCACAGCCTAGCCCTTTTCACCCCCAACTCCCAACTTTGGCACTATGCAAAAAGAAGATTCTCATCGCATCAAACTTACGGTGCATGCATGGAGTACTAAATGTAGATAAAATTAAAAACTAATTGCACAGTTTTGTTGTACTTTGCGAGACGAATCTTTTGAGCCTAATTAGTCAATATTTGGACAATAATTCACAAATACAAACGAAACGCTACAGTGTGCTACAGTGCTGTAACAGTAATTTGTCACCTCCCAACTTTGGCAACTAAAGACCCTAGTTGAGTGATTCATCATGCGTTGCTTCTAACGGCTTGTGAAATTACATCCATTGTCAAGCTCTTTCTGGCTGCTAGTACCGACTCGGTCATCCTCGACTCAGTCCAGCGCCGCTTCCATGATGACGTCATCTGGATACGTATCATGTTGCCAAGTATATGTGTATTATATATAAGGCGAGAGGAGAAGAAAGAGAAATACACGAGGGCACAAGGCTCATTCACCACTCACTTTCTCTAGTTACATGTAGGAAATAATTAAAATAATATGCGCAATATGTTGGGATAAGCCATATTTTCGCAGTGTGCTAGATAGAACAACAAGTACGGTGTGATGTGATTTTGTGGCGAAGCTTTGTTTTTATAGTGCCATAGCAAAAACAACAAGCACGTGGTGGTGCGCACAAAACTACACTTTTATCAGTGTTCCGAGGCAACAATCCCAAGTTAGAGCACGAAGAAAAGGTGGTGTAGTCCAAAATTATCATTCATGGTTGCAGGAGGATAAAACTGAAAAGTGTAAAGGCCACAAACACATCATTCTCACATTAGCATTTAGCGATTTAGATCCTAATCGGACGGCACCAAATAGATCAATTTGCCACGAACCTTGCTCACAAATAGAATTACATGGTCGACGAACAACAAAAGGTAAATGATTTAGTAGGTGGACACATAGCAAGAAATTCGTAACACCTCCAACTCTTATTATCAATGATCCTCTAAGATCAAATCATCGGTTTAGGTGGAATGCCTCACGAGATGTTACTCTATACATTTGACATTTTAACTAGAGAACACTAGTTTTTTATTTGGTAGGAGGGATCCATAGAAATCGGACGGTTGGTGTTTCCAACACAGTTAACCTCATCATCCATGGGATAAATGTACGTGAGTCTTATAGGGGTGAGTGCCAGGGGTGAGTGCCTGTGTATACGTTAGTGTCCATGGTTGTCGGTGTTTTATATTTGGCAACCTACCGAGGGGTATCCCGAGGTAGTAGATTGGTTGGTGGGGGATCGCCAGATCTGAAACTCGAAGGTAAAAGTGAGGACACAAGATACGGATTTATACATGTTCGGGCCGCCAGAGTAGTGTAATACCCTACGTCCTGTTTGGGGTGTTGTATATTGCGTCCTGCGTTTGGGTGTTGTTTGGTGTTAAGGATTTGATCCTCTATTGTGGTTCTATGAGGTTTTTGCCTACCGATCTAGGGATCCCTACCATCCTTTATATACTGCAGGGGGCGGGATTACTAGTCAGTTGAAAGGAGGAGTTCTAGTAAGATTACAGGGGAATTCTAGTAGGATTTCACCTTCTTCTTTCCTTGCGGATATTGGTGATCTATCCCCGACAATGCTCATGCGATTCGGAAAAAAAAAATCAAACCCGATGATGCGTAGGAACGCCTAGCGCCTCACGGACCACTACCATCGAGCCGGCTCTGACGATCGCGATAAAGAAGAGGGTGCCGATCACCGAACCATACTTGCCATCATTTTCTACCGCGTTGTGTTGCTATAGGTGTGCGTGTTAGGTTTTCACCATGCTGTCCACATTTTTGCCTTGGATCCCCATTACCAAAGTGACTAACACGGTGCGTGTGGCTGAGACACTTGTGTGTGCTACACATATATGATCCCTACTAAACACACTTGTGCCACTCCAAACACTTGTGTGCTCTATCGTGTCAGCTGAGTGCCACCTTTATTTTTCGCTGCAACGTTATTATTTTTCTTGACGGAGCCACCTCAGATGCATGCTACTCATTCCCACCCAACCGTTGGGTCTGGGTAGGACATATGGGAACCTCAATTTTGCTTTGTGTTTGCTATCTTCCATTTTGAAAGAGAGAAAAAAGTTGTTTCTCCTCTGTCGCGCCGCACCTCCCCTCCTGCTCCGTCGCGTCTCATGTTCCGTCAAGGGGTTTGGTTCTTTCAGGGGGTGGGGGTCCGATGCACCGCTGGCTCGCAGGGGCTTAGAGGGATGTTGGAGGTGGCGGCCAACGGTGGTGGGTTGACGGGTAGTGGTGGGGTGTCGCCGATCAAGTGAAATAAGACAACCAGTAGGCGGGGTAGGCATGGGTGAGCATCGCGAGCTTCAACGTGTTGATGTAAAATTTGGACCTCAGGCTTCTACATTGAACAACATCGAGAATTTGAGAGATCTGCTTAGCTCCAATGCAGGCTTCAAGTTGGCTAGCGAGTGGTGCAAGGCGTGCTAGTCAATTTGTCCTGAAAATTAATAAGGTAAACATTAAATTCCTAAGCCGATCAATGGCGAAGCCTCTCGAACTCATGGGTAGACGTTCTTGAAATAAACACCACAACAGATAGATATTTAATGTAAGCATGCGGTGTAAATAAATAAAATATTAATGGCATATGCCATCGGCTATATCATCCGACGGACTAAAATAAAACATTGTAACACAACCCCCATAAAAGAGGAACCCTTGTTAACCGCGCGCTTATCAGATAAGCTAATAGATCTAGCCAATGTCTTGATAACTGTATTGAACTCGGACAAGGTAACACGAATGAGAGAGCATTGGTATCAATCTACTAACTTAAAAGATTAGAACATAGCAACAAGTACCGGCCGATACTGATTGTACGCAAGCCAGATACATTAACAGATCTTACCTAATGTCTTGATAAGTGTATTGAACTTAGATAAGGCAACACGAATGAGAGGGCATTAATCTCGATCTGATAAAGTAGAAGACTACAGCACAATCACCAAAGACCTCTTACCTACCGCTTACAAGCCTATTAAGGTAACAAAGTCTAACCAATGACATGACCGTGTAATTGAATTTAGATAAAGTAACACGGTGAGACAGCATTAACTTGGACATGTTAATCTTAATAGACAAGCTCGCAGCAGCAAGGTGCCCACGCAGAATTGGGAGTGAGGATGAAATGAAACTGAACGAACGAGGGCGAGCGGGTCCCGGTGCCGGCTTGCGGGCGACGGGGGCTTGCCCAAATCGCCGGGCACACAGGGACTGAGCCAAATTCTGGCTGTGGCTAAAGTCAGGGCCATGACAAATTTCAGCCGACACGGTGTACTAGCGCCATGAGCTGTGGCGTCGTGATGTTCAACCTCAGCGCCGCCAATGAGGCTGGTGTAGGTGTAAAGGGTAAAAAATTTTGTGAAAGGTTTCATTTTTATAAATAGTTTTGGAAAAGATTAGAAAAATGTGACAAATCATGTTGTGTTAAATCATCATTGGTTCATGACTCCATTTAAGTGTGAAACAGAAAGCCACGCACATGGATTTTTCAAACCCGTCGTCCCGTGCTCACGTTAGCCATCTAAATCCCGATCAAACGGGTGATCAATTAAGAAGTCATGTTGTCAAAAATCATCATTTATTCATTGTTCCATATGGATGAAACAGTTAGCCATCTAGATCCTGATTGAACGACACCAAGTGGAATTATTATTAAGATTTAAGAATTGTCGTGTTGATCCAAATTATCATTTATTTTATGATTTTAGAGGGATGAAAGTGAACACCACCGTACGCACATTCTTTAAATGGATCGTCTTTGGTTCCGCGCTCACGTTGGCCATCAAATTCTGATCGACTGCTACCAAATGGAACCATTAAAAATTGCCGTGTTGTCCAGTCATCATTTATTTGTGCTTCTAGAGGGATGAAAGTGAAAGCTATATGTCATATGTGCACATTCTTTAAATGGATCGTCTCCGGTTCGCGCGCTCACGTTAGCCAGCAAATCCCGATCGAACGGTACCGAATGGAACCATTAAGAATTGTCGTGTTGCCCAATCATCATTATTTTTTTATAGTTTCAGAGGGATAAAAGTAAAATCCACGTATGCAGATTCTTCAAACACGTTGTTTCTACGGATGATAATGGGGCGGGTCAGGACCGGGCCGGGTGAAGCTTTCACGGACCTTTCCCCGAAACCCAAACAGTAAACCCGTCCCGAACCCGAAACCCCATTCGGGTGGAAATGCTGCTCCGACCCCGAAACCCGATGGGTCCCCCGACACCTGAGCCGTCGATGACGGCGGCCACGAGGCCACGAGGTGCGGGAGGTCGGATGCTGCACGCGAGGGCCGCGCGGCCCTCGCGTGCATTGCCCGTGGGGCCGTACCGCCCGCCGGGTTCCCCGTCATACTGCGGAGGACTGGATCAGAGTGCTAAGGCAGTAGGGCGGGGCAACAAGGGGAGGCTCCGGCTGCAGATGGCCGAGGCAGGGAGCAGCTCAGGGGCGGAGCTGTGCGTGCACTCGCGGGCAGCACGTGGACATGAGGAGCAGGGTCGAGCTTAGCTTGGCCGGTCTGGGATTGGGGCGATGGCGTCCTGCACATGGCGTCCATAGGCAGATGGAGGAGAAAGGAAAGTGGGTGAGGGAGGAGAAGTGGGTAACTGGGTCTGGCCGTCAAGATGAGTCGGGAAGCCGGGGAGTTGTGGCCTATGGGAAATTAGATGGACCTCTCAGCGGCGGGCCTTGGTTGCTAGAGGTTGTGGGCTCGCAAAATAGCATTGGATGCCGCTTCGTGGGCCAAATTCAGGGATCCGTGGGCCCCTGCGGGGGAAATCTTCAACCTAGCCCTGCACCCACCCTGTTTTGGTCCCCGAACCTGAGACTCGCGGGGAGAATTTTGCACCCACCCCCGCCTCCCTCGGGTTTGAAACCCGTGGGTCTCAGGTCCAGAACCGGTTCCCGCGCTCACGTTAGCCATCAGATCCCAATCGAACGACACCGAATGAATCAAGATGGCGCGAACCTTCCCGGGATTTGAAAATATGAAATAGATGAATACCAAAATGGACGCAGATAATTTAGGACTCACAACAAAGAAGCAAAAGTAATCGGAGAACCTCTCACCATTCTTGATCTTGATCCTCCAGGACCAAACATTTATTTTGTCCTCAGAACGCCTTACAAGATATCACTGCATACCATGGCATTCTACGAAACACACACCGACATGGAGGCTAGCTCCAACAAGAGAAGTCACTGCTTCTCTACCCTACGGATCTGAGGCGGCGCCGGCGCTCTCCTCTTCCTCCTCTTCCGCGGGGGGCTCTGACGCCTCCACCTCCTCCGCGGCCTCGGGCTGGAGGTCGTGGCACGCCTTCTTCTTCACGGGGTGCGCGCACGGCGGCTTGCCGCGGCCAGTGCCGAGGCACACGGCGAACTTGCGCTGCACGTAGGCGTCCAGGTCGTAGCCAGTCCGGTAGAAGGCCTGGGCCCCGACGCAGTAGCGGGCCACGGCGAGCGAGCCGGCGGTGACGATCGCGATGAAGAACAGCGCGCCGACCACCGGCCCGTAGTTGCCGCCGTGGTCGTGGTGGGACTCCGCCATGGCACTCCCAAGTCCATACTGCCCCGACGACATTTTCACCAGGACGACGACGATGCCCTACAGCCCGTACACTACACGCTCTCTCTCCGAGAGAAGATGGAGGGGGTCTCTCCGGTGTTTAATTTTGGTCGAGCTCTCTCCAATGGCTTTGGTTTAATAGGAGAGGGGGCAGGGGTAAAATGGGGGTGGTGATTAATGTGTGAGTTGCGAATTTGCCTTGGATCCCATCATTGCAAAAGTAATTAGTTCGGGCGCGTCTGACTGAGATTTTTTTTTTTCCTGTATGTGGACAAATACGGTTGAGACCGTCACAAGAGCCTTGCATGCGAATGTGCACTGCTAAAACGACACTTGTTCGTGCTACCATTCCATATGCATGCCACCCTCTTTTTGCTGGTGCATTACCGTTTCCTTTACCGGGAGCCAGCTCACGTGTTTACTCACCGCAACCCAACCGGGGTTTTGGTTTTTGCTCATCGGGCTCAGCTTTGCCACATCATGGCCCAATAGCTTGTTCTGTTTGTTTGTGCAGACCCC
>NC_028452.1:20371920-20408061 GCF_000263155.2 Setaria italica
TTGGTGGATAGATCATCAATATCTTCAAAGTAGGAAGAACGTGAAATCGTACAAGAATTCCCCTGTCATCTGAATAGAAGTCGTCGATTTAACTGACTAGTTCTCCCCGCCCCCTGCAGTATATAAAGGATGGTAGGGATCCCCTAGATCGGTAGGCAAACACTTCATAGAACCACAATAGAGGATCAAATCCTTAACACCAAACAACACCCAAACGCAGGACGCAATATACAACACCCCCAACAGGACGTAGGGTATTACAGTACTCTGGCGGCCCCACCCCCCCCCCCCCCCACCCCCAAACCTGCTGGGCTCATTGGGCCAGTCACACCACAGACGGACGCTAATTCCTCTGAAAACTGTACGAACACAAAAAGGACGCGTTTAGAAATTTCAAAGAATTTGAGAAAATCGTTGTTGAATTAAGGAGCATGCTCTACAAACAAGGAGGAACTTAAAATTTAAAAATACACCACTATGGCTCCTTCGCCACAAACATGTACCGCCGCGCAGGAAAGCCGGAAAGGTAAGTGAAGGACAAAGAGGAAAATTTGGAACTTCTTTAAGAATGGCCAAAGTAAGTTGTTCAACTGGTAACGCTTCCGCGTTTAGCCTGAGAGAAACATTTACTTAGTGTTGGGTTGGCAGAAGGAATCGTACGTGTATACGCGGCCGATGTGTCCAGTGGAATACAGACTGCAAAATCAAGCTGTCCGTTGTGCAATCTTTGCCAGACTGAGTGCAAAATCTTGGCATGATCACTCAAATAAAATCAAAAGGAAATATACGATACCGTTAACATTTGCTCAGACTTTGACTAATATTTATTTAATCAATTAGTTAAATAAAGTAAATGAGTGGCACCATATCTATCATATATTTGTATAAATATCTATAGAAAGTACCCGCAAAAAAAAATATCTATAGAAAGGACCAAAGGCAGTTGTTGAACTGGTAACGCTAGCCACCTTTTCCAGTGTTCGACCGGCACACGTTTACCAGTCGCGGATGAGCACTGAAGCAGAGCGGAAGCGCTGATCTGTCTGAAATGGAGAGGCATGTGGTATATCCCCTTTTGTAAATTGTAACCCCATCGTTAAACTTGTTGATCTTTTTGTTGCAGTCTATGTTAGGAATTGTTGTCAGTCTGTTTTAGCATAGGCTATTAGTACCTTGAATCAAGTCCGGTATTCCAGATTTATCTCTAACTGTGTCAGTTACTCAGTTTACTTCTTGTCAAAACTGCTGTATTTCCGTCGATGCTAATGGAAATGGAGCATCGAGTATAGCTTCGCGTCGAAAGGAATGGGGCAGGTGGAAACAGGCCCGATCGATCGAGCTGCTTGTTGTAAAAATCTTTGCCAGACTTAATGCAAAATCTTGGCAGGATCACTTGAGATCAAAGAAATATTTTTTATTTTCCGAGAATACGCAGGAGAGCTGCGTACCTTTGTATTAAGAAGAATGAGTAGAATTGTTACAACGCGGGCCTACCGGGCTCACGCACACGGTTTTGAAATGTAGCTTGAGCTTACATGGCAACTTATTTACATCCGTTTAAACACAAAGGTTAGGGTAAGAAACCACTAAGGTACCGTTGCTTCAGCATCGTCCTGCTGTTGTCGCGGCCATTGGAACATTGCTAAGTGTTTGGCTCCTGCCGCGCACCAATCAGCAGCTTGTTCTCGGATTAGCTCAGTTAGTTGCAGAGGATTTCTTTTTAGGGCTCTATCAAAGTTTCTGTCGTTGCGCTGTTTCCAAATTGTTCAGGAGATCAACATAAACATGGAGTCCATCCCTTTTCTTAGCAATCTGCTCATGGCTTGCCGCTTATGCACCCAGTAGTCCATTAAGGAGGTTTCAGACAGTGAGGTGGTGTTCTGTATGTGCAGCACTGTCGAGACGATGTGCCAAACCTCCTTTGTGTAAGGGCAAGCAGCTAGCAAGTGCACTGTTGTTTCTAGCTCCTGTTCGCAGAATGTACACTCCGCGTTTCCTTGTAGCCCATGTCGATGTCTTCTATCAGCCGTCCACAACCGCTCCTTAACTGCCAACCAGATGAAAATTTTCACTTTCATTGGTGCCCATGATTTCCAAATCAGCTTAGCGGCAGCGAACTGTGTGGCACCACAGAAGAAGGCGCGGTAGGCTGAACGAGCAGAATAGACTCCAGAGGCTTCCCATCTCCACAAGACTCGGTCTTCAACTCCCTGGATTAGATGAACATTGGCTAGTTCGTGCCAGAGAAGAACATATTGTGTAAGAGCAGGCATTGTAGTGCATCCGGCAAAGTCTAGAATCCATTGCTTCTGGTGCAACGCCTGTGCGACCGTCCTTGTTCTTTTCACCTGCGGCGCGATCAAGTTACAGAGATCTGGTGCCAGAATAGAGGGTGAAGATTGTCCTAGCCAAGCATCCTACCAAAAGAGTGCTAGATTGCCGTCCCCAAGCTGTATCTGAATGGAAGCCTGGAACATGTGCTGAAGAACAGTGTCTCGGGCAAACTCCAATTGCAGGTTCTTCCAAGGCCGGTTCGCGTCAGTCTTCTTCAGCCATAGCCATCGTAGACGGAGGGCGAAGGACGCCAGCCTGAGGTCCAATAGACCCAAGCCGCCATAGTCAGTAGGCCTGCAAACTGTTGACCAGGCAATTGTACAGTGAGCACCTAAGGCTTTTTCTTTGCCCGTCCACAGGAAACCGCGGCGCCTTTTGTCAATCTCCTCTAGGACCCATTCTGGCATTTTCAATGAAATGAGTGTGTGAATAGGTATTGAAGTCATGACCAACCTAACTATTGTCAGTCGGCCGGCTTTGTTCATCAATGGCGCCTTCCATGTGGGCATACTAGCTGTTACTCGGTCGATCAACGGTTGGAAGTGTGCCTTCCTTAATCTGCCAACTGTCAATGGTAGCCCCAAATATTGAATGGGAAATTCAGAAACCCTGGCTGGCAAAATTTCAGTGATTGCTTCAATCTGCTGTTGAGAGCATGCTATGGGCGCCACCAAGCTTTTCTGAAAATTGGTGTGCAGGCCAGACGTATTTCCAAAGAAGAGTAAAATTTCCCTAACCGTGACCATGTCCTGAATTGTCGGTGAAGCAAAAAGGATCATGTCGTCTGCATATAAAGAACATTGGTGTTGTATGCCATGATCGGCCGGTGCAGCCAAGACACCTTGCTGGACTGCTCTTTTGAACAGACGATGCAGCATCTCCATCAGAAGGATGAAAATCATGGGGGACAGGGGGTCTCCCTGCCGTAGCCCCCTCATATTGCGAATAACACCTCCTGGCACTCCATTGACTAATACCCTTGTTGTGGCTGTTGATACCAGTATGGAAACCCAATCTCGAAATTTTCCCCCAAAACCCAGGGTTTGCAGGACCTGTAGCATGAACGGCCAACAAACCGTGTCAAATGCCTTTGAGATATCCAACTTGAGCAGCACAGAGGCTTTTTTCTTCTTGTGTAATGATCTAGCAGCTTGCTCTACAAACTTGAAACTGTCATGGATGGATCTCTTCTTAATGAAGGCGCTTTGATTTACATCCACTAAGTGTTCAAGTTCAGGCGCTAGCCTGTTGGCCAAAAGCTTAGCGATAAGCTTAGCAAAACTATGTATCAAACTAATAGGCCTGTAGTCTGATGGTGACTTTGGCTGCTGTCCCTTGGGTAACAAAGTGATGAGTGCCCCATTAAGTTTGCGCAGTCGACCACAAGCTACTCTGTAGAAGGCATCGAAAGCGGCCAGGATGTCTTCTTTGATCACTGACCAAGCCGATTTGTAGAATTCTGCAGTAAAGCCATCGGGGCCTGGAGACTTTTCATTTGGCAGCATTTTTATGGTGGCCCAGATTTCTTGCTCAGAGAATGGGGCATCTAAGTGTGTTAGATCAAGCTGCTGGACGCCAAGGGATTGCAGATCAATCACCTCGCTACGCTGCACGGCCGTTCCCATGATGCGTTTGAAGTAAGCATAGAGCATCTCCTCTTTTTCATCATGGGTGAAAGCAACAGATCCCTCATATTCCAATTTTGCTATGAACCTTTTCCTCGTTCTGTGGCTGCATTGCATATAGAACAGCCTAGAACTGGCATCCCCATCCCGAAGGTATATTATTCTCGATCGTAATCTGGCAATAGTCCTCTGTAATGACAGGAGGCCCAGCATCTTGCGCTTGAGGTCTTTTCTCAAACTACTTTCTTGAGAGGTTAGTGCTCTGTGTTCCTGTGCAGCATCCAGCCACGAAATTATAGCCCTGGCAATGAGAATTTGGTTCCTGACATTCCCCACCGATTTCTGACTCCAACTGTCCAGCTCTCTCACAGTGTTTTTGAATTTAATATCTAACCTTGTGAAAGGGTCAGTAACAGTTGATGGGCAGACCCACCCTTTAGCCACGGCCTCCAGGTACCCAGGTAATTTTAGCCACCAAGACTTGAAATGGAACCTGCGCTTGTTGGTGAACAGTGAATGTGTTGCAAGGTGCAAGGGACAGTGATCAGACATGTCTGAAGAGAGAGCTTGAAGGAAAGAGGAGGGGAAGTTAGCTTCCCACTCGACTGAAACGATCACTCGGTCAAGCCTCGCCATGGTGGGTTGAGAGCGTTCATTGCTCCATGTGTATTTCCGACCGCGTAGGTAAACATCTTTTAGTTGTAGGTCATCAAGGAGGCGTCTGAATCTTGCCAATGTTCTACGGTTTGTTGTTTCTGTGTTTCTATCTTCGGCCTCCAGTACCATGTTGAAGTCCCCTGCAATAACCCACATTGGCGTGACCATAGTATGCATCATTCTAAGTTCATCGAGGAAATCGATCTTGTCAGCTTCAGCTTGTGGGCCATAAACATTGGTGAGACACCAGTGGTCGGAAGAGCCAGTCGTACTGATGGTGACAGTGACCGAAAAACGCCCAATGTGAAGTGTGGTGCAAGATAGGTCTGACCCTTTGCATGCCGTCAATATCCCCCCGCTGGCCCCAATTGATGGTGCGAAGGCGTAAGAGGTGAAGGAACTTCCAAGCATTTCAGATACAAGAAATGGAGAAATTGAAGCAAGTTTTGTTTCTTGAACACAGTGGCTCTAGTCTCACGCGAGACATCACGCAAAACGTCTCGTCGGCAACGTGCGTTCAACCCACGCACGTTCCAAACCAGGACATTCTGGTTTGTATCTTGCATGAAGATAGACAGCAACCCAAGGCAATGATGCTTCCGGCGTCAGTCATCAGGCACCGGCTGCTTGGCCAGCAATCTGCAATAGATCATTATCAGTCAGTTCTCTTGCGGCTGGAAAAAAATCACGCAGAGCTTCAAAATGAGCCGGTTGCATGGTTGTGGCAATGAATTTATCAAAGTTTCTTGCGTGCTCGATGTCGCCGTCAGCTGGAATTATGCCCAGTTTTCTCATAGCAAGAACCTCACCCTTTTTGGATGGCCTGATTGCAATGTTGAGAGCCTGTTTAGCTAGCCGGCCACTCCTTCTAGTTGCTGTCGATGGGGCAGGCGTTGCTGGTCTGGAAGCAAGTGGCACCTGAAATGCTAGCCTGACAGAGTCCAAGAACATCGCTGCTTTTTCTTTTGCCACCGTGAGATGCTGTTGCGATGGCGGCGATGAAGGCAGCTGTGGCACGCCTGGATCCCTGTTTCGCCGGCTATTGGCCGGTGTAGCCTGGGTTTCAGCTCGGAGTACAGGCACGTTATCAGGATCTGGTTCAGGAGTTGTTGCTGGAGCGCCTGCCAGCAGGTTGGCACTTACGTCGTGTGCGCTTCGTTGCCCGTCCGGCATAGATCAAAGAAATATGAGACAAATAAAACTCCGCATCCATAACAACTACTCAAACAACCGGGAAGAATCACAAACAAGATCACCACTTCTGGGCGCTGGCTCTCATAAACGTGATCAAACCAAAAGAAAAGGCAAGCAATAATTCGTAACTTTGTATACAATCTCGAGTTCTCAACACATACGGCCACATCTATATACCTTGTACAACTTGAGGAACTCGCTGACTGTACTGTCTCACGAACGGAGCCTAACGTACACCTACGCCTACGCGCGCGCGCGCGGCGGCGTCATCAGGCAGCGCCGATGCAGGCGAAGGCGCGGACGCTCCGGGCCTTGGGCAGCGGCACGCGCAGCCGCCGGTCGTGCGAGAGCCCCACCTCGCCCGCCAGCTCCTCCAGAGACAGGTTCCGCCGGTGCAGCAGCGGGCCCTCCGCCGACGCCGCGTGGACCGGGGACCGCAGCTCCTGCTGCAGCCACCGCCGCCTCTGCTCCGGGTCCTCGAGGTCCACGGGCGCGGAGGCAGCGGAGGGGGCGCCACCGGCGACGTTGCTCCGCCGGTCCTTGATCGCCTTGTAGAGCAGCGGGATGAGACCCTCCATCAGCGTGCGGATCGCCGGCGCGTGAGGCGGAGAGGGGTTGGTGGGAAATGGTTCGTGTTTGGTCTGGTGCTTGGGTCTCGGTCGGGGGAGTTGGGTTTGGTCGGGTCCGACCTTTTATGGGACACTCTCTTCCGTGGCTAATTACATAAAGCATCGAAGCAGTCAAATCATATGTTTTTTTACTTTTTTAAGTATAAAAAACAGACTTTTAAAGACACCTATCTAAGCGTAATTTATGACAAATTCCAGCACAACCGTGTCCGCGCATCTGAATTAGCCTCTGCTTTTCCTTGCTTCACAAATTTCTTGTACGACTTGGCTTCTGCGCGTGACCGTGACTGTGTGTGACGGCATCCTACTCGGCTGTTTGCTGATAGGTGCCATTTGGATTCTTAATAAGTGTGTGATTTGATGGTAGTAGTAGTGGCTTTTCGGTTGCGTACCGGCAGCCGATTAGTTGGACGACCTTTCCTTTCCAATTGAAGATATTCTAAGATAAATACAAAAACGTAAAATAACTTTGTCTTACTCGTAGAACATGTCCATTGCTTGGCGTGCAGTCTACTCGAATCGCTCTCTGTCTCCTATCATCTCCGCCTTAGCATCTTGCTGCCTTCACTGATTTAATCGATCTGATCTTTGCCACGAAAAAAACTCTGAAATACTCGCATGTTCGAGTCTTGTAGTTTGTCGACTTGTTTCAGCCTCTTGGAAGGAAAGAATGATTGACAAAGAATGGAGTGTTGTGTCGAGTTGATTTGCTTGTTATAGAGAAAGGTAAAAACTTGAAACGAAGTTCCTTTGCTTGGTGACTGCGGATCATGATATTGATGTCAGCAGCTAGATAAAGTTCTTCCCAGATTATTTTGTGGGGCATGGCAGCAACTTTCAACCGGTGCTGTTGTGCGTGACTTTTACTTGGCTGTCCCTCTTATACTTCACTTGTATAACGAAAAGATTAGTGGCGCTTGCAATGAGAGATGGCTACACTGTCTTTTCGACTGTGATATTGTACCTAACTTCTTCCTTATTGCCTAGGAGTAGGTTGGATGAAGTGCGTGTGCGTGTGTTGGGGGACATTTTTTATTTCCAACCCTGACGCAGAGGATTTAAGCATATGTTTTCTGCTATCTTGATTGACTGGTTCAGATATCCTGATCTACCTAACCTATCCCCAATTTGCAGTATTTACTGTACCTATACCTAGTTCCCCAAAATTACATGACGAAGTTTGAATGGATCAAGAACTTGCGAGTTCAAGCAGGTACATGGATTTTAGCAGGGGCAAAAGCTTTAGCGAGTGTTTCATCCAGAGAGTAATCGTGTAAGAGTAACATCTTTGAAACACTTCTGTAATAACCTACTCTATCAATGAAATAGGCATTGTCTCGTGCTCATTCGTTCAAAAAAAAGAAAGAACTTGCGAGTTCTTTTTTGCACGAGATATGTCATGAATCGTAGAGAACTCAATGCATCGCCGGGCCGAGCTCAGCATCCACTGAAATACGGTAACTAACCACACTGGCACCGAAGAAAAGATTGACCATGCTGGAAACAGAACATGAGTCAATAGGTGGTGGCAGTTGAGAAGTGGCCATCAAAGCAACATCACCCTTTTTCGTTTTTCAAATGACAACGTAAAAAAAAATCCTGAAAATTTCACCGCGTTTCTTATTTAATTATCAAAAGAAATCAGATGTATATGACATTGGAAATTCACTTCTGCAGCTTGTTCTTACCTCGGAGACTTGTTTGAAGTGCTCCAAGTAGCATGCCAAGTTTGAAGAACTGGGTTTCGTCGGCATGAACCCGATTATAACTAACCAATGCCTTTTGGACCAGTCACTAGCCATTCTTTATGACATTTATATGGAAAAGGATTTGGTGTTCCATCACGAAATTAAGATTGCCATGATTGCCATAGTGGCATGCATGTGGCAGAGTTCTGTGGATTGGTTGCAGGCCAGCAGCTGGAAAATATCACGGCTACCACTAATCATTCTAGCATTGACACTTAGGCCACAAGTGGAAAAATCTCACCACTGCGCCAGGTCCGCCATTCAGTTACAAGGGAAAAACTGAAAAAAAAAATCGACAGATGGGAATATATATAATCGCAAGGGATATTGATTAAGGTACTCAGCAATAAACAGCAGGGGATATAAGAAAAACATCCCGAGCTTCTGTCAGTAACAATATGTATAGTGAACTGACAATTAGCAAGCATTTGCACAAACTGCAAATGAAATTGTCTTCTTTGGAGCTTTGAAGTGAAAAGAAGATCAAAAGCTCAAATAAAATAAATGTGCATTTCCGTTAGTACTGGTTCAATGTAGTACCCACGGTTCCAAGTAACTAGGTAAGCTAGCAAATAAATGTTGACCACGGTCAGCTGGATATTTACAGTAAGTAGACCAGTGGCAACATTAAAACAAGCTTGACATACATGAGACTACACATATGTCTCTTCAATTTTTTTCACTTGGAAGTTGAAACTGGCATGGATGGATGCGTTCTGGCGCTGAGAAGAAAAACCAGGGTGTGCCACCTTTTCGGATGCACATCCATCTTCTTGGATAAGTTAACAGCTAATATAATCTAAAAGGAAACAACCAAATAACTTCAGGTAATGTTTTCAACCTTCCCGTCCTATGTGATGTACGTCAGCTTTCTAGCACTTATACCACAATATCGAAAGTGCTGCATTCTTCACACTGCATGTAGAGTGCAGTCAGGCCAAACATAGTCTGTAAACAGAACTTGGGCACTGATTTGCATCCTCTGTCAAAGTGCTCTGTATGTGCATTAGCCAATCGCTCTCGTAAGAACTCCAGCGTTATCTGATGGAACAAATCGCAGCAATTAGTTTCCTGGAATAATTTTTTTCCAAACAATTTATAAAGAACACCCGTGGCTGAACATCAATTATCCCAGGCTTTGGACAGCTGCCCTGTTTAACCCCATGATAGGAGTTAATGTGTAGCTCATACGGTGCACTAGTGTCAATATGTGTGTTTTTCGTTATTTTCTGCACTAATTGTAGTGCTGTATAATGGCTGGCAGGTGGGTCTTGAGCCCACCTTTTGTACCCTTCCTCTTCTATATAATGCAATGCAATGATATGCAGTTCTTCTGCATATTCAGAAAAATTTATAAAGGAGACCTCCAAAGATGCAAAAATAAACTACCTTATCTTCTCCAAGGTCAAGCCGTAGATCACAAAGAGTACAGTATATGAGGTTATGTGTATCCCGTAGCTCTCCTTTTTTGCATACTGGGCACCAGATCTTAGCATTTTCGGCACCCTGGCATAGATTATAGCATCCATTAAGTCTCCGAGCAATCAAAGGTGAAAACAGAACACAGATGACTCATTTATAAATGGGAAACTGAATAAATCTGGTTGCCGTTGTCATATAACCAGATGCGCTGCTTATGTGATTTCAAATAATATAACCCATCCGGCACACTAAGTTCAGAACAACACACCCACACCCACAGGTTCGTATCTTGGTATCAGTATACTACCATGCTTTTCTGAGATGTAATAAAAGATGCAAATTAAGCACAAAAAGCATGGGCTACTTATTTCACTCTAGTTGATTAGGATTGCATTGACAAACTGCTCCTACACTACTATATACTAAATCAAAACAGTAATTTTGCATTTTCAGTTTTTTACAGTTTTGGAATTTGCCCAGATATATTCATAATACTATATAATAAAGTGCATCTGGCCAACTCTATAGATGCGGATAGATGCACTGTGTATTTTGGTGATGAGACATGCCTGCTGTTCAGTAATTTCCTGTATCCAGTTAGTTTTAGCTGCCTGATGTTCTATGTGGTGCATGTCTGAGCCCTAATATTGGCTCTGTGCACCTGAGCAGTAACTAAGAAATCCTCCTACATCTACAAGTTCATATAAGTGTAATGTCCAATTTTAAGAACACAGATAAACATATGGTAAAAAAGGTTCAACAGTTACACAAGAAGCACACAACCATAGAGGAAATTATTGAACTCATAACATGCCCTTAAAAAGACCAGGTAGGCATGCACAGAGACAGCTCCAAGCACAAAAAGCATGTCACAAGAGCATACAGAAAATATCTAGTGTCTATTTTAATCAAGAAGATTTCTGAAACCGATGCTCAGTGAACCTACCCCACTGTCATTTAGTTGCATATGATCAAAAACAGCTTGAGATAAGTATGCATCTTCCTCATCAAGTGCCTCTAGTTCTGCAATGGTTAGCAACTGATAAATAATCGAAACAAAATATGCAGACCAATGAGCAAAAACCTTTACAACAGTAACTAAACAATTACGAAAGAAAAGGTTGATCAGGTTGTTTTCGGAGCTAAATTTCAGATATAAGGCAAGCAAAATAGATAGAGTTCGATAATAAAGAAAACTGGGATGAAAAATTAGAAGAAGTTACAAGTATAGTACCTTTTCTGAGTAATTCTTCTCTAAGATCTTCATAAAGAAGTCGTTCCATTTCAAGCAATATGTCTTCACTTTCAATGTCAGCAGGTTTAGCAGCCTGCGGTCCTTGGTATTCCCAGATCACATCCATTTTTTGGTCCTCTTGTCCTTCATTTGCCTGTTTGAGTTTGTCTATCTCATCAGAGATAATGTTCCTAACTGCAGATTCGACCTTTCTCTGTCAGTTGGCATATGTAGATAAATCAGATAAAAAAAAAGGGAAACATATTGAAGTACTGATTATACAAGTATGTCTCAATTGGGGTAGGTGATTAGGACACTTTTCAATTTTATTATTCATGGCCAGCTTCGAGACATCTATTTTTTTTAAACAGGAATATTTAATAAAGTAATGGTAATACCTCGAACCAGAATTAGACAGTGATTTACTAGTGTGTAAACGGCTAACATTCATAATAGCACAATTCCGCAATACCATTACTAATTATCACTTTATGTTTTATCAATGTGCAAGAAAACTTAACACAACAGAGTAGAAAGTCAAGTTAAAAAGGGCCTGAACTCCATCATTCTTGGAGCTTGGTCAATTTGGAAGCATCGAAATCAATGTGTTTTTGATGGGATTTATCCAAGCCTAAATGGGGTTATGGCAGTTGTCAAAGAAGAGATGCTTTTGTGGAGTTTTGCTGGTGCTAGAGGAGTTTCTCATCTCCTTGCCCTGGCACCTTAGCTTAGTGTTAGCTTGGGTCTGGTCTCTCCCTCTGGTAACAGGTGATTAGTTTTTGTGTAAGATGATGGTTTTTTCTGCTCAGGTTTTTTCCTTAAAAACCTGGCTGTACCTTGGGTTTCTCAAACCCCTTTTCTTCTTAATAAATTGAAACGCAGCTCTCCTGCGTGTTCGAAAAAAAAAAAAAACTTAACGCAAAAGAAAAATGTTTCAAACCAGAGGACCTAGATTGTCCACTTCAGGTAAATAAGGAGACCAGATGGAAAGAAAAGTTATAATAAATCTAAATATGACATGTTTGAAATGGCTAGTTTAATAGGACAAAGCATTCAGCAATACAGCAACCTGTTGGATGCAGGGGGAAGAACAACGACATCAATGAAAATTAGTTCATTCTGAATATCTTTACATTTGAACCAAGAACGTGAATTGATAAACAGAGAAGCATATAATATGTAAAGAAAAATATCTTGTATCCATAAATTGCAAATCACACAACACCTGCAACAGACCAAATCTGATACTAAGAATTGCACAGCACAATTGAATGCCAATTTTAAGCTAGCTGATGTAGAAGGCCCACCTTAGGCAGACAAGAAAACAACTAGATTGGAAGAAATGGTATGATAATTTCTAAATTCTAATAACATAATTGAATGCCAGACTGCCAGTGTATTTAATAGCTATACACGGTAAGCATCCAGATGCAGGAAAATGCATAGCATAATGATTTAGGAACTACGTTGTCCACAGAAATTAAATTCATGCCGAGCTTAATTTTCATTTGAACCAGGAGCGTGCATTGATAGCATATGGAAGAATGTAGCAGGTAGATAAGCATATCTTGTACAATTTTCAAGTTGTACATAAACTGCAATGCACTTAATAATCTGGAGAAAAGAAAGAATTGCACAACATTTCCATACCATGTCATTGGCAGGCAACCACCCCTGTGCCCTAAACTTCCAGAGCAAGTTGATCCTGTCCTTTTTAACTCTTTGCATGCAATTTGTCCTAAGCTGTTGAAAGCAAATAACAGGGGATAAGCACAATTTTCAGGTGATAGACAGCAAGGTACGCAATAATTCAAGAGGACTATGCAATGCAGATGATCAATATGTAAGGTATTCAACCAGAGCCGCCATATCGACAAAGGTAAATCCTGATTTCACAACGTATCACAGATTCGCAGGCAATTCTAGGGCGCATGCCCACTCCGGCAATCGATCGAACACCTGTTGCCCAACACGCCGGCGCCCCCAACCGTCACCAGAAGTCCTGACCCAACAATCCAACAGTAGCATCGCGCCTCAAATTCTCTCTGACCGCGTGGGCTACAGCATACGGACAGGAACCACATGCGCGTCGACCGAGGTGAGATAATGGGAGCTCAACGAACCTCCGATTTCCAGTCGGGGCGGTGGGATTTGATGGGCATCCTGCTGGGCCGAGCCGAATCCATGGCGGCTCACTCCGCGGTCGCGCCGGCGATCGGTGCTAGACAAGGCGCCCAAACTATCGATGCCGTCGGTCGCGCGTGCCCTGCTGCTCGTCGCTGCCGCGTGCGTCGTTGAGGACGCCGAGTCCGAGAGGAAGACTGCAGCTTGCAGGTCTGCGGCCGCTGCCTGGCCTGCCTTACAAGTTAGGGGTTGTTTGTTTCTTGATTACCTCCTAGGTTGTGTCACATACTAATTAGAATTATTAAATATAGACTAATTATAAAATCAATTGCACAGATACTAATTTGCGAGATGAATTTATTAACCCTAATTAATTCATGATTTGACTTTTGGGAACTGCCCCATAACGCACCCTAAACGAAGATGGTGCGGACCTCTCCCTGACACCAACGCTGACCTCGTCATTATACTCTTTTACAAAGCTAACAATTAACCAAAGTTAACTAGTCCGAAGATGCCCGTTCTGTGATTTTGCAGGTGAAGATCCTCGAAGTTGAAGCCTCCACGGAACTCCCGGCGACTTGACTTCGGGGAGGTCCTGTGACCAAAGCCGGAGGTTAGCTGATTTCCACCAATGAAGGTGGAGAGCATACGGAGGCATACTTAGTCCCGATGAAGCTGACGAGCAGGAAAGGAAAGGAAGGGATCTGGACAGCCCTGGGACCGCATTACTGTGGGTCAATTTTGTAATAAGGATCTTGGAAAGGGTTAAAAATGTAATCCCACTTTGAAAGCGACATCCTATTCGGGATATGCCCGGGATGTAGTTGTTGGGTATGGGTATAGCGGGTATGCAGAAATGTCTTGTACGGGATATGCCCGGGATGTAGTTGTTGGGTATGGGTATAACGGGTATGCAGAAATGTAACTTTATGGCCCTATAAAAGGAGGTAAATTGTCCCCCTAAGACAGGTACTATTCATCGATAGGATAGCTACAGTTACGTTTGCTTAGCTACAGTTACGTTTGCTTGAGCCATCATTGTCTTCGCATACTGCTTCACCGTACCTATTGTTTGGTCGAGACCCAACATTGACAATGTGGTGCTACAGTAAATATGTGCTAATGATGAATTAATTAGATTTAATAGATTCACCTCGTGAATTAGTCTCCATCTGTGTAATTAATTTTATAATTAACTTATGTTTAATCAGTCTCCGAATATTTAACGTGACAAGTCCCCTTACACGCGCGGACGAGAAAGAGAAAATGATGAGGAGCCGGGCCTATTTGGATAAGATGAACTGGGCTGAATCTGAGTTTGTTTCTAGGTCGGCCTGTTTGGGTCTATTTGGAAATCCTAGAGAAGCCCATTGCGGCCTAGGGAAAAGGCTAAAATTCGCCGGAAAAAAGGAAGCTCCGATTCCATCTCGTTCCCGTCACCGTCCGCTCGCGTGCGTCCCCATCGCGGCGACAACTCCACCGCCGGGAGCTTCCCCGTCGCCGACGAGCGCATCTCCACCGGAGGCCTCCTCCAGGGGTCCGCAGGTACCTATGCCCCCTCTCCCTTCTCCTCCTCCATCCGCACCACGGGTCCACGGCAGGCCGGCAGGGGCAACCCTAGGTCGCCGCGTGTCGCGGGCCGCCTCCACGCCGGTTTAGACTCCCTAAAGTCTCTCTCCGCCCCAGCCCTGTCCTGGATCGACATCGAACTCTACTGCACAAGTGCACATACGCTAAATATTGGCTGCTCTGTACTTGATTTGATTGAATTCCACTATTGCTAGAGGAGATCGACCTGGGCATGCCTCTGTTGTTTAGTAGTCCAAATGCAGCACCATTCACTGTTGCTACTGAGGCTGGAGCAAGCCTATATATCCATATGGTTTAGTTCTTTAGTGTGTGCTGCAGTGCTGTGATATCAGCCATGCATGCTTATCAAGATTGTTTATCCTCCAGTTTTCTCCTTAAGACATGGCCTACCTTTTTATTTGTTTACATGATTATGTGCTGTCTAAGCTGGACAGTGTAGTAATCATAGATGTACTCCCAAGTGATTGATATGAATTGATTTGGCTTGTTCAGCATGCTGACGTCATTGCCACATAGACCCTACTGGTGCTTACATATATGAAGCCCAGTTGTTGTGAATAGTGTTTAAGAAATTGTAGAAGTGTTAAGGATGAGTTCAGTTACTTAGGTGATCTGAAAACCTATTATTTGGCAATGAGACTGAAGACTTAGCTTACTCTTGTCTGGACTGGAGCTGCTACTATTTAGTTGGGAACATTTGTTCAAGACACATCTATGTTCTAGCTGCTAGCATATTCCTTGCTTCAATTCAATGGAAAGCAATGTTGCACTGGTCCATTTTACGTCATGTAATCATGTAATGCATCTGTGGGTATAGTACTTGTTGGAAAGCAATGCAGCATATTCATAATATTTGAAGTATCTCCGGATTCATGTTTCAGTTCTTGGCGGCAAGTTTAAATTCTAGTTCTGGTAGTTGGATCTGTATGGATTTTGATGTCTGGCTCTGTGTTGTAGGTTATCGTAGCTTGATAGTTAATTGATTTCCACAATTGGACTGGTAACAGAGGCTGATATCTACTAAATTGTTTGTTTCTCTGATTTACATCATTTTTACTTTCCTTCATCTAATCTCATATAAATATTTTCCTTGAGTTGATTCTTCCTCTTGCTTCTGGACAGCAAACAGCCAATCCCCAAAAAAGAGCCACACAAGAAAAACACAAGCAGCTGAGAAGCTTTCCGGTCTCTTGATAGCACATCAGCATGGAGCGCCTGCAGAGGATCTTCGGCGCCTCTGGAATGGGACAGCCACCATCGGACTCGCCGCTGCTCGATTCATCCGAGCAGGTCTACATTTCCTCCCTTGCACTCCTCAAGATGCTCAAGCACGGTCAGTAACCCTACCCCCTCTCCCCCTTCCTACTGTCCCTGGACTGCTCAACCTGTATCACCCATGCTGATGTGCTACAGGGAGGGCTGGTGTACCAATGGAGGTGATGGGTCTTATGCTGGGTGAGTTTGTGGATGACTACACGGTCAGGGTGGTGGATGTGTTCGCCATGCCACAGAGTGGTACTGGGGTCAGTGTTGAGGCTGTTGATCATGTCTTCCAGACCAACATGCTTGACATGCTCAAGCAGACCGGAAGGTGTGTGCGCTTATCATGGTGTTATTCTTGTTCATATTTGATGCCAATCTAGACTTGGTTTGTTGAACTGCCCGAGTATTTTGTATTATTTGATTAAATCTTAATAACACAAGCATTATCAGGTCACTTGAACTGCGCCGCAGCCCCAACACATATCAGTTTTTCCTGTCAGTTTGGTGTAATTGGGTCGCTCTTACTCGGTTGCCACATTAGAAAAACTGAACTCATTATATATTGTGTCTATTTACGGCTCTCACCTGTTCCACTAAAACTAACTGACCTTAGAGAAAAACAATATTGTCTTAGCTTCCAAGCACAATCCTTAATATTTCCATTAGGTAAATTTTGATCATCATAAGGATCTTCTTGACATGGGCACACTCCTCGTCCTATATTCTTCGTTTGGGTATACAGAAGATGCATCACTTCTCATCCTTCAACAATAATGTTGGCCATAGTTTCATGATTGTCGGATTTTAGTAGCCCGGTAGTCTACCAGGGGGTTACCCAAGTGGTAGATTTGTAGGCAGGGAGGATGGCGAGATCAAGAACTCAAAGGTAATCACGAGAACACGAAGGTTTAGACAGGTTCGGGCCTCCGGAGAGTAATTCCCTACGTCCTGTGTTTTGCTAGTTTGTATTGCTTTGCGTGGGTGCGAAGAATAGATTGGATGCCCTCGGGAGGCGCCCTTGGCCGCCTTATATAGGCTGACGACCTAGGGTTACAAGTCGGTTTCAATCTAATCTAGTCGGTTGTTACATGGAAATTAACCCGAGTTGGATTACAACAAGTATCCTGCAATATCCGGGCTGATTTGAATCGCCCGGACTCCTTGACTTGCGCTCCAAGTATCTTCACGTCCTTGGCCCGCACGTTCTGGTCGGGCGGGCCCACTTGCCTGGGCCGGCCAGTATCCTGGTCGGTGGGGACCCATGGGGTACCCATATCCCTCAATGATATTTGTTTTTTGTTGGCACTCTTTTATCTGAATACTAGTTTTTTCTCAGTTACTTTGTAGCCAATCAGTTATATGCCTTTGTTGACATTTGTGTCTCTTTTACAGACCGGAAATGGTTGTAGGGTGGTACCACTCCCATCCTGGCTTTGGTTGCTGGCTTTCAGGCGTTGACATCAACACTCAACAGGTATGCCGCCTCACTGCCATAAGTTGTAAAAATATCTTTAACTTTTCTCAGCAAGCAGAGTCGCAGAGATAGTTGTCGTCCCACTACTGCATGGCGATATATTAAACATTTATAGTGTATTTATAATGAAATATGAATATGATAATGGAGTCGTTCAAATGGTACACATGGTTCCTAAGCTTTTATTGTCTTATGCTGTTCCCTTTCATTTACATTTTCATTCTCCCTTAAAGTTGTCACTCAACCTAGGATTAGGCCAGTCTGTATTCCTGTTATTGATTTGTCATTCAAAGTAGCACCATGCCAATGTCTGTGCTGTATTTAACCCTGCTTAGGAGTCTAAACAACTTCAAGAATAATAGGTGATAATAGATATGTTAGCATCGTGCTAGAGTTAAGTCATTGCAAAGGCTATTCCTGTTTTACTGCTTTGATTTTCAGCAAGTGCCAAATGGTACTAAATTATTCATACTAACATTTAGCTATATGATATACTGATATGTCTAACATCAAAATTGGATATGCAGAGTTTTGAAGCTTTAAATCCCAGGGCAGTTGCTGTTGTGATAGATCCCATCCAAAGTGTCAAAGGGAAGGTGGTCATTGATGCATTTCGTCTCATTAACCCCCAAACTATGATGCTTGGCCAGGAGCCACGACAGACGACATCTAATGTTGGGCACCTAAATAAGCCATCTATTCAGGTGAGTACTCCAGCTTCTGAACTTGTGTACTGTCGACTTCTCTCTTAACAATTAGCTTAACTCTTTGTACTGTCAATTTCTCTCTAACAATTAGCTTGTCCCCATATTTTCAGGCTCTTATCCATGGGCTGAACAGGCACTACTACTCCATTGCAATCAACTACCGAAAGAATGAGCTCGAGGAGAAAATGTTGCTGAACTTGCACAAAAAGAAGTGGACTGATGGGTTGATTTTGAAGAGGTTTGACACTCATTCAAAAACCAACGAGCAGACTGTGCAGGTAAGTCATACTCAGCCCTCGAATCCCATCGATAAGATCTCTTTAGTCCATGCAGCAAACTTGAGATTTCTTTATGATATGTTATTCACATTGTTTGCCTCATGCGCAGGAAATGCTGAACCTAGCTGTGAAGTATAACAAGGCGGTGCAAGAGGAGGATGAGCTGCCACCAGAGAAACTGGCGATTGCGAACGTGGGACGCCAGGATGCGAAGAAGCATTTGGAGGAGCACGTCTCTAATTTGATGTCTTCAAACATAGTTCAGACCCTAGGGACCATGCTCGACACGGTTGTCTTTTAGTTTGGTAGTAGCGTGTCCTCAATGAATGCAGCACTGAAATTATCTTTATGTTTATTTGGCTTTATGTTTATCAAAGTTGCCATAATGCAGTGAGCCAAATACTAGTTACGATTGTGTTTGGACAGATCATATTTTAAGAATTTTTATAATCTACTGTAGCACCATCTTCGGTGTGGTTCTGTATGGGCATCAAACATTTAGATTGTCGCTTGATCATATGGAACGTATCAGGGCCCGTTCGGTTTGGCCGGAATGACCTGGATTGTAGCCCAATCGGGCGGATTGGAACGGCTCGGAACGAATACAATCCAATATAAAAATTGTTGTTCGGTTGGTTTGGTCTGGAACTAAACCTAGGCTGAAATGATTTCAATCCTTCCTTCCTTTGCTCGGAATCAATCCCACCTCATCCCTCCCGGATCGGTTCCTGGCCACGGATGCGAGGAGACAATGCTCTGCTGGCGGCGGGAGGTGACAGTGTGGCGGCGTGGCACATCTTCGACGGCCACCACCGTGACGGCGGCCGTCGCCTTTTCCTCTTCTCTCCCTCTCGCCCTAGGTTTCTTGCTTCTTGTGTCCTCCGCTCGATTTGGCGCTTGATCTAGGTGGGGGACTGCGGTATTGTGCTGGATCTGCTGGAGATTTGGTTTGCTCGATGTGCTCACGATTAGGTTTTCAATACGAACTGGTTCTCCGTCCGGGAGAAGAGCCTCCAGTTCTCTTGTTTTTGAGGTTGTTGAGCCTAGGGTGTAGTGGCAATGGCGGTGGCGGCAGCGGCAGCCGTGGTGGCGGCACCCTCCCACCCGGGGCAGTGGTGGCGGCTGCGGAAGGGTTGGTTTTACCCGAAATAGGGAGGCTCTAGGGGAAGTGTGTACGGCCGCTTCGTGCTGGGGGCAGGCGCTGCGCAGGATCCGGACCGGAGGGTGCGGGGGTCTCGAGGGTGGCGCCGTGGCATCGGCGTGATCTGAAATGGGATTGGGCCCGGCGGCGCGGTATTTGCAGCGAAGGTGCCAGCCATGACCACCAACACCAAGCGCGCGTACGAGCTCCATATCCTCGTCAATTTGTCTCTGCTATTTCACTAACTTTTTTGAATTTCTTCTCAGGGTGGTGCATAGCTGGGAAATTGCTGGGAATTCCTTCGCAGGATCTTTCATGAGCATAGCGCTCTTATTGATGGAAGAATTCTTTCTTTTCTAGATAACGTTAATCTCTGATTCTTGCCACGTTGCCTTACTTGCTATTATGCTTTAGCTGTTAGCTGTTGTTGATCTGGAGACAACTAAGTTGATCTAAAATGATAGGTGAATGCAGCTGGGTACTGTTTATTGCACATTTGAGTTTGGTGCTATTGTAAACTGTCATTCTGTTAGCTGTGATTTAAATATATTTCTTGTTATGTTTTATGACCGTTGTTAATTTCTCTCATCATGATAATAGATAGTTGTTCTTTCTCCAATGGTCTAGACTGAATATAAGTTAAAGAATGGTTACAACTAGGCTTTGGTTTTGACATAGTAGTGACAGTCACAGTTGCTAAAGCAGTCACTATTTTTTCCTTTCTTGCTTGCTCAAAACTATTAGCAATCTGTTGGACCTGCCTAACAGAGTGATGCTCTTGCCAATTTTCCATGCAGTATATAAGCTGAATCCTTGTAGTAAGTCTTGTTAGTTGTTCCATCTCTTATGCTTTGAAGTTCAAAGCAGTTGATTAGTATCCCCAAAGAAATAATATGTTTCCAAACAGCACCGAGACAATGAGCTTCTGTGACCTCACAAACTCTTCATTCTTGCAGGTTCTCCATCAGGTGGTGGCAGGCTGGCAGCAGCTCTAGATACGTTTGTTTGATCCCACAGTAGATGATTTGCTATGATGTTTCTGAGATGGTGATTCTACTACTATCACGATACACTTTGTTCTGGTGGCAATGTACTTGTGTTAGATATCATAGTGCTATGACTATGCTTTTGTAGACCACATTTGCCTGTCGTGGTGTTATGAAGATGCGTCTGTTGTTCTTGCCATGGTGCAAGTTATATTGGGGACAAATTTTGTGTTTGTTCTAGATAGCAACAAGGTTGTTTACTATTCATTTTTTGTGGTGGCCATGGATTGTAGACGCAAGCTGACCCGGAAGTGGTATGGTATTTCTTATATTTTCTTGCTAGCTTGATCTGGATTGATTCCACCTGTGTGCATCTTCGGTTTGAGTGGATTGGTAGGGTTAAATTCTAGCCGGATTGAGTGACACAGGTGGAATCACTTGAACTGGGCGTGGAAGTAATCCTGGTCGGGATCCAATGCGACCAAAACGAACGAGGCCTCAGTAGTTTCACCGTTGGATTGTTCCTCGTTCCAATCAGGTCATAATACTAGGAGATTCTCTGTCTCGGTGGCAACACATGTATATTAGGCATACTCCCTCTCTCCTAAATTACTATTTGTTTTGATTTTTGTAGACATAATTTTTACTATGCACCTAATATATATATATATATATATATATATATATATTATATATCTAGATAGATACATGGTAAAAGATATGTATCTAGAAAAGCTAAAACGAATAGGACGGAGGGAGTACTGTACATGAACATTGACCCCTACGAAGGCTTGGCTAACAAATTATGAGATTGACAAGAACCTTGAGATCACTTTCTTAATTTGAACATTGTTGGTTAGGACCACACTTGATACTAGTTTGGAGCCATGATTTTATTATTCTACCAAAAGACATCCTTCAGCTGAAAGATGCCTCTCCTTTCAGAGGAAACTTTCAGAGGAAACTGTACTCCTATGCTACTAATTCTTCAACATTATTAGCTTGTATAAATTGACTAACTTAGATTGCTTCACACATTTTTTTCCTGCTTGAAATTCTTAATGCTGCGATGGATTTTGGGCACACGAATTTTAATTGTATTCGCTGCTGATTCGCTGAACCCAAATACGGAAATACCCAAGTTTTGGGTTTACGCAAGTACCCAACCTAAAACCCACGAGCCGAAAACTCCCAAACCCTCGATCCGTCCTGCTGCTCCCTCCTCTCCTCTCGTCTCTCCCTCCGGCGAAGCCACCATGCTCGCCGCAGCTCGCTCCCTCCGCCGCCTCTCCTCTTCCTCCTCCTCCGTCCGCTCCCTCCGCGTCTTCCTGCACCCTCCCGCACCCCCGCCCTCGGCTCCGCCTCCTCTCCCGCCTCTCCGAACCCTTACCCGCGCCTTCCTCCCGCACCTCGCCGCCGCCCACCGCTTCTCCCCCGCCTCCTTCTCTTCCTCCGCCCCATCCCGCCTAGGCGAATGCGGTGGCGCGCGGGGAGCCCCGGCGATTCCCGAGGAGGTGGAGGGGGAGGAGGAGGAGGCGGCGGGAGTGCTGGTGCGGCATGACACGGACGCGTACGCTGCGGTGGAGCTGGCTCTGGACTCCGTGGTGAAGGTGTTCACGGTGTCCAGCAGCCCCAACTACTTCTTGCCGTGGCAGAACAAGGCGCAGCGAGAGAGCATGGGCTCCGGTAAGGCACCGATTTTGGCGCTCGTGTCGTAGTAGTGTATTGCTGTGTTTGGTTTGGATCTCTGCCACGTATTTAGGTGTCTGTGTGCGAGAGGCATCGAAAGTAAGCTTGTGGAGGGCTTGAGTGTCAAGTTCTCTTGAAATCGACCTAAAAAAATCCACTCGTTTACATTACAAGTTTAGAGCTCGTGGTTGAGTAATTTGCTGGTTCCAAATTTGCAAAGGAAATTTGTACTTTAGCTCTGAATTGTGTGTCTCAATGTCTGTTGTATAGGCATATCATATGTTGTAGAGCACGGGAATTGTTGGATCTTTAGGTATACCGACAAGCTGATGTGGTTAATATGACTCCACAGTTCGCATGGTGTGAAAAATCAATCTTTGTAGACCTTATGACAACTGAGCAGATTCAAATGCACTGAAACAGAAGTCCTTCTTTGGTTCATCTCTGAATTCAATGTCCCTGTTGCAGGATTTGTAATTCCTGGAAGAAGGATTGTGACAAATGCTCATGTTGTAGCTGATCACACTTTTGTTCTTGTGAGGAAGCATGGTTCGCCTACCAAATACAAGGCAGAGGTCCAGGCTGTTGGTCATGAATGTGACTTGGCTCTGTTGACTGTTGAGAGTGAGGAGTTCTGGGATGGGGTGAACAGCTTGGAGCTTGGTGAAATCCCCTTTTTGCAAGAAGCTGTTGCGGTGGTAGGCTACCCTCAAGGTATGAGCCTGACATTGAGTAGTTGGCAGTCTGATATTTATTCCAGTATTTGTATCTAGAAGACGAACTTGTTAGTTATATAATTCCATTCCATCCATGACGGTATCCAATTCAAGTTGCACATGCAGCATACACATGACCATCTATTCTGCAAGGGTGCAATTGATGAATTGAAACATGTTAGTACTGTTTTGGATGAGTGAATGTGGTCTAATTGATTGCATCGGCAAGCAAACTAATAAATAATTGGAACACATGAATACAGGATGTTAATGGAAAGGGGAAGCTCAATCATCTTTATGATTTCACCACTTCTAAAATTCATAACAAACAATTTGCTTCTCTATTAACTTGGTAACCAATCATGAAAAATTCGTGATAAGCAGCCCAGGAATTTTATGTAGCAAGTGCCTTTCTACTTTCCTGTAACATCATCTACATGGCAGACTATATGACACCAATAGCTACTCCAGTATATATAGGTGCTACGACTTCCTGCCATTTCAATTTATGCATGCATGCATGCTTGTACCTGATGATATTCGTATGACTATTTATCTTATCTCTCAAAGATTGCCTACTTCTCCTAGTTGTGCAGCTCGGCAGGCTTCAATATTACTGCTAACATTAATCATTGTGCAAGAGATTCTCTCTATACTTCATAGAAAACAGAACTATGTCAAATGTTGGACAGTATATGATCCTAAACTTGCTATGACTCAGGTGGAGACAATATTTCTGTTACCAAGGGGGTTGTCTCTAGAGTTGAACCAACACAATATGCCCATGGTGCTACACAGCTTATGGCTATACAAATAGATGCGGCAATTAATCCAGGTAACAGTGGAGGACCTGCAATTATGGGTGATAAAGTAGCCGGAGTTGCTTTCCAGAATTTGTCAGGGGCAGAAAACATTGGGTGAGTCATTAACCTTTTCCTTTTGCACCAATTTAACCTTTGCCACCTAGTTTTTTTTCTTAACGTTTTCCTCTTTTTTTTTCAGTTATATCATACCAGTGCCTGTGATTAAGCGTTTCATTTCTGGAGTAGAAGAGAATGGTAAATATTCTGGATTTTGTACTCTTGGAGTATCTTGCCAGGCTACTGAAAATATTCAATTAAGAGAGTGCTTTGGTATGCGGCCTGAAATGACTGGAGTTTTAGTTAGTAGAATAAATCCTCTATCTGATGCTCACAAGATTTTGAAGAAAGATGATATCCTCCTTGCGTTTGATGGTGTACCTATAGCAAATGACGGGACAGGTGAGCTTAAAAGTTTCCACGTATGCAATACCTCAATATGCATAACCAACCAATTTCTGTTGCATATTTGTTTTTTTTTCCATTTACCTTTCTATTTGTTATGGTATCTGTGAGGCTGTAGCACGCAATAACATGGACGCATATACATTTCACACCCTTGGTGCATGTTTTTGCATACTTCTTTGCAGCTTTTTGTGCAAATCCGTGAATCAATTCATGAACTATTTCTAGATAGTGGCATCACAGCATCAACCACTTAATATTGTCCGTTATATTGTCTGCAGTTCCATTCCGGAATAGGGAGAGGATCACCTTTGATCATCTGGTGTCCATGAAGAAGCCTGGAGAAACAGCTGTTCTCAAAGCATTAAGAGATGGTAAAGAGCAAGAATTGAGTGTCATACTTAGACCTGTGAGTCCTTGCCATATTATTACATTTGATTTGATCTGTACCTTTGATTATATGGGTGCAATTTATGGTTGCTTGCTGGTTACCAAATATAGTAGTGTTATTCTATTGCTATTCTTGTTTACCTTCACACCAATTTTGCAAGTGCTAGACATGGTAATAGATTCAACCTTGAAAAATCTAGATCGGTACACTATCCCACATAAGCAATATCCCTGTTCCAGAACTCACCAACATATCAATGTAAGTTTGTACCACACCGAACCCATTGATATTAGCTAATGGGTCTGTTTTGGCCCTTGTAGAGTTATTTAAGTATCTGGGCAGAGACCAACTCATCTCTTATGTACTCCCTCTGTCCCAAAAAGAATGATGTTTTGGCATTCAAAATTTGTCCCAAAAAGAATGACGTTCTAGGATTTAAATCTTATGCATGCATAATTTGGCGTGTTGATCTCGTGCATGCATGATTAAATGGAAACATATTTTCTTCATTTTCTATATGCAAACTGAACTAACTAAGGGTACATGCCTCTTTTTCATTCACCTCTAATCTGTCTGGAAAATCCCAGAAAGTCATTCTTTTTGGGATGGAGGGAGTAGGTCCTTAGCAGTCCATGTAATTTGAACCAAATGGTATTCTACACAGCTCTCCCAGTCTTCTCTTTTCACTCATCATTTCTTTCTTCGCTATTTCTGTGTTATGCTAGTGCCTATAGCTTTCAAAATGTTGACCCTTGAAGTTGTAACTGATTTCTTGTATGTGTTTTTTTATTATGCAGTTGCAGCCTTTAGTTCCAGTCCATCAATTTGATAAACTACCAAGCTACTATATATTTGCTGGTTTTGTATTTATCCCGCTAACCCAGCCTTATCTCCATGAATTTGGAGAAGACTGGTATAATGCCTCACCACGCCGATTATGTGAACGGGCACTAAGAGAACTTCCCAAGAAGGCTGGTGAACAGCTAGTTGTCTTATCTCAGGTATTGTACCATTAATTCACTACCTCACTGCGATTCTGTTCTACATTTCAATATTCCATTCACAAACACTTGGTACCAGTTATATAGAAAAACACTTGGCACCACAGGATTCCCATTATCTTCTGATAATATTTATCTTTGTACTGAATAATTATTTTTCAGGTTCTCATGGATGATATCAACGTTGGTTATGAAAGGCTTGCTGAACTGCAGGTATGATGCTATAACTACCCTGGTACACTGGTACCCAAGCAGAGACATCAATTCTCCAGCATATATCCTACTATTCAAGAAGCCTAATATCGCATGATCACCAGGTAAAGAAGGTTAATGGTGTGGAGGTTGAAAACCTGAAGCACTTGTGCAGCCTTGTGGAAAGCTGCACTGAAGAAAACTTGAGATTCGATTTGGATGATGAAAGAGTCATCATCCTGAAGTACCAGAACGCAAGGCTCGCCACATCCCGGGTCCTCAAGCGGCACAGGATACCGTCAGCCATGTCGAGCGACCTTGTCGAAGAGCAAGCGACTAACGGTGAGGTTGAGGCATCATGCACCAGCTAATGGGGAGATTTTTTGTAGACCTAGTTGGAGAGCTCCCTGCTGAAGCACAGTTCCGAGGAGCTCGCTTCATTTTTGGCAAGGCAGGCGCACCTGCCAATGACCTCCTGGAGTTGTACCATGGCTTCAGTTGCTCCTTGCTGAGCCGCTTCAGTTTTGACGAAAGGAGGGTCGTCAGAGAATAAGATTATGAGCGCCGGAGCTAGCCTGATATGTAACAGAAACGTAACCATTCTTTTTTCCAAAGCATCCATTTTTACCGGGCGTTGGCGTAGCGCCCCCAATGTTGAGTTCAGATCATGTATCGTGTGTATCATCAGGAAGCACAGCATAGAAAAAGAAAAAGAATTTCAGTTCAATGTTTCTTTGCAGACATGTTATGAAAAGGGGGGAAAGAGTAAGAGAGAGGAGAAAGTGAACCTTGTTGTCAAGATGCGTCTTGCATCGGACATCAGGAAAACCTCCAGGAGCTCTGGGCTTTGACCAACCTGTAATGGGCCTCTAGGTGATTCATTCATTCAAACTCTCGGTTGGGTCCAATGGGCTTCAATAGGCTGTAAATTAGTGGATCTCTGCCCCATTTCCCCAATTTTTTTATTTTCATATTTTTTATTTTAATATTTTACAAAAATTAATAAAAAAATTGCAAATCTATACTTGTACTGCCGTTTCAAACGGCGGCAGTAAGCTTCAGGAAGTACACTTTCAAAAAATCATAACTAATTCATACGAACTCAGATGGAGATAAACTTTATATTAATTCATATGAACTCAGATGGAGATAAACTTTATATGAAACGAGATGCATAATTTTTTAGTTCAATCCTTTTTCATTTAGTGTCATCTTGGTATTCAAATAATCGACACAAGTTTCAGATCTAAAATTCAAATTTTAGACTTTCAAAAAATCATAACTAATTCATATGAACTCGGATGGAGATAAACTTTATATAAAAATTATAGATCTGATCGAGAAATACAACTTTATAGTTCAAACTATTTTTATTTGATACTATATTTGTGCTTAAATAATCGACACAAGTTTCAGATCTGATAATCGACACAAGTTTCAGATATGATAATCGACACAAGTTTCAGATCGACACTTGTCGATTATTTGAGCATAAAGATGGATCTGAAACTTGTGTCGATTATTTGAGTATAAAAATGGTATCAAATGAAAACAGTTTGAACTACAAAGTTGTAGATCTCGTCGAGATCTATAATTTTGTTATAAAGTTTATCTCCATATAAGTTCATATGAATTAGTTATGATTTTTCAAAAGTGTACGGTAGGTTAGTACCTTCCGCCGTTTGAAATGGTGGTATAGCTGTGGATTTGCAATTTTTTTCTATATATTTTTGTAAAATATTAAATTAAAAAATAAAAAAATAAAAAAATTCCATTTCCAGGTTAGTTCAGCAGTTCAACTCACTGTCCACCTCCCGCTGCGGCGGCGTGAACAAATATCACGCCCCAAGAAGCAGAAGTGGATTACGCACGCGAAGCTTAGCAAGAATCACCTCCAATCTTACTGCTTGACTCGAGCCCTAGATTAGAAGAGAGGCGCACTGCGTGAGTGAGCGGTGGGACAGCACGATGGCGCTGCCCGCGACCTGTTCGACGTTTTGCCTGAAAGGGGCGGAGCAGCGCGGTCCACCCCGCTGGAGCTTCCACAGGTTATCTGCGCGCGCGGCGAGCCTCATAGGCTTCGGTTCTTGCCCACGCCGCGGGAGGCTCGTGCTCGCCGGCTGCGCGCGGGCAGGGGCGGGGGCGAGCGACTCCAAGGCCGTGCAGCTGGTGCTCGGCGGCCGTGCGCGCGACGACGCCGGCGACACCGACTCCGAGTCCAGCGATGACGAGGGCGGCGAGGACGGCGAGGTGCCCATGACGGACGAGGAGCGGAGGACGCTGCGCCGGAAGATACGGGAGATGATGGACCGCGTCCCGGAGACGGCGGAGCTCACGGACCCGGAGGAGCGGAAGGCCAAGATGCGGGAGCTGCTGACCAAATACGAGCTGGTGGTGGAGGAAGAGGACCCGGACTGGCCTGAGGACGCCGAGGATGGGATGGGCTTCAGCCTCGGCCAGTTCTTCGACAAGATCACCATCAAGGCCGAGAAGAAGGATGACGCCGACGAGGAGGATGACACGGGGAATCAGGGTGACAAGGAGATTGTTTGGGAGGATGACAATTACATCAAGCCGATTAGGGATGTCAAGACACAGGATTGGGATGCGTCCGTGTTCACTGATTTCGGACCGATGGTTGTGCTTGTGCATAACAGATATAAGAGGTACTGCAAAATTCATTCCTTGTTCTTTCGCAAGTGGTTGCACATTGCAGTTGAATAGATTTGAATACTTGATAGTATATGCTGAACCTGAACGGTTCTGTCTAAATTGCAAGGGAGCTAGTGTTTTGTCTTGTTTCAATTGTCAATGAATAGGTCATGGAATTTATTGAACACCCTTCCATCCAATGTCAGTTTGAGAAAGCATGATCTTTGTTCTTGTAGACCACAGGAGAATGAGATGGCAAGGGCTGAGCTTACTAAGGCGATCGAGTTGTTTTGGGAACACAATCTGCCGTCACCAAGGGTACATACTTCGTTGCAACATCTTTCAGTAATTTCCTTGGTAATTGGTGCTTCAAGGAGCTTCCAAGTTCTGACTATGCACTTATCATTCTGCAGTGTGTGGCGGTAGATGCCTGTGCCGAGGCTGACCTTGTGGACGCGCTGAAGGTTTCTGGTTTCCCTGAGATTCTCTTCACTAATGCAGGGAGGATAATACACCGTGAGAAAGGTAGGTTGTATGGATCGTCATAGAGAAATAATCAGCTAATTCACCAACTTGCTTTTGATCAGCTGTGTTGTGAAGTTCCCTGACCATGAATCTCTCGTGCTAGTTGTTCGGTCGGCGGAGGCATGGTCGAGGATGATGGCGTTCTTCTACTACAAAGCAGCAAGGCCACCTTTCTTGTGTGAAGCAGATGGGAAGGGTCAAGAAAAGGTCCCTTTGATGTCATGAGAACAACGTGGAAGCTTAGCCTCGTATTAGTTATAGTAATCTAGTGCCTCGAATTGCATCAGTGTACACTATTAGGATTCTAGTGTTGAAACTCTCAACTCTTTCGACAAATCTCCACTAAGCAACCTCTTTGTGGTGCGGTGCAATGTCTGGAAATTTCTGTCACAAGGATTGAACATTAGACTATTAGAATATAGATATAAAGATCACAAGGATGGAGATGTCTATGAAGTATCCAAATTATCTATTTATTTTTCTTATTTTGATATGATACGAATATGGTGAGGATCCCGGTGTTATATCGGGTTGACTTTAACACTGCGACAGGTTGCAAACAAAGAACAAGCATAATTTTCTGACGATTGCTGGTATCTGCTTGATGCTTCGTCTTCCATCTACGGCGAATGCCAGTAAACTCTAGCGGCTTCAGGTTTCACATCCAAGTATAAAATCCGACAGGTTTTTTGAATGAAAAATTTGTGATCAGATATCCAAACCGACACAATTTCACCGTTTAAAGGTTCAAGCAGGGGTATTTGTCATAAAAATTGAATCCTAATCCTAGACCCTGCAAGCAAACGCGAGAAAAAAGAAATGTCTAATATCTCATAACCTTAACCAGATAAAAAAAACAAGCTTTTATCGAGCGAACTCGAATGTAGATCGATTTTAGCGTGGTTTGCTCTCAGTCTCCCTCTATCAAAACTTTTCAGCAGGCGGAGCATCATATATTGAATAAGCATTTTCCAGAAGCCGACGGAGGCCCAAGGCCCAAACAACCAGGAGTCAAAAAAAGCCCGTCTCTTCCGGCACCCTAGCGGCTAGCGCGAGCGCCGCGGGTCTGTCTCCCCCTCTTCTCCCTCCCAGTCCCCAATCCCGTTACTTTTCCCATCTCATCTCCCCGCCCGCCTCCGCCCAAAAATCTAAACCCTAACCCTAACGCCGGCCATGGCGCTCACTACACGCGGCGGCGGCGCCGGCGGCGGGGATCCCGCGAAGGCGCCGTCCGCCTCCGACCCCAGCCTCGGCTTCCTCACCAAGCGCGACACCGAGGTCAAGCTGCCCCGCGCCACGCGGGTCAAGAACAAGACCCCCGCGCCGGTCCAGATCACGGCGGAGCAGATCCTCCGGGAGGCCCGGGAGCGGCAGGAGCCCGAGATACGCCCGCCCAAGCAGAAGATCACAGACACCCACGAGCTCGCCGAGTACCGCCTCCGCAAGCGGAAGGAGTTCGAGGACGTCATCCGCCGCGTGCGGTGGAGCGTCTCGGCGTGGGTCAAGTACGCGCGGTGGGAGGAGCAGCAGCGGGACTTCGCGCGCGCGCGGTCCGTCTACGAGCGCGCGCTCGACGTCGCCCACCGCGACCACACGCTCTGGCTCAAGTATGCCGAGTTCGAGATGCGGAACCGGTTCGTCAACCACGCCAGGAACGTCTGGGACCGTGCGGTGTCGCTCCTCCCGCGGGTCGACCAGCTATGGTACAAGTACATCCACATGGAGGAGCTGCTTGGCGCGGTTGCCAATGCGCGCCAGGTGTTTGAGCGCTGGATGGCGTGGCGACCTGACACAGCTGGGTGGAATTCTTACATCAAGTTTGAGCTGCGTTATGGGGAGGTCGAGCGCGCCAGGGCTATCTATGAGCGGTTTGTAGCTGAGCATCCACGGCCAGACACTTTCATCCGCTACGCTAAGTTTGAGATGAAGCGTGGTGAAGTAGAGCGGGCACGACGGGTATATGAGCGTGCGGCGGACCTGCTTGCGGACGATGAGGATGCAGAGGTGCTGTTTGTGGCATTTGCAGAGTTTGAGGAGAGGTGCCGGGAGGTTGAGCGTGCACGTGCTATATACAAACATGCGCTGGACAGGGTGCCGAAGGGTCGGGCTGAGGAACTGTACAGGAAGTTTCTGGCATTTGAGAAGCAATTTGGTGACCGTGAGGGGATTGAGGATGCCATTGTGGGGAAGAGGAGATTTCAGTATGAGGATGAGGTGAGGAAGAACCCACTAAACTATGACTCATGGTTTGATTACATCCGCCTGGAGGAGAGTGTTGGGAATAAGGACAGGATCAGGGAGGTTTATGAGAGGGCCATTGCTAATGTGCCCCCTGCAGAGGAGAAGCGGTATTGGCAGAGGTATATATTCCTCTGGATTAACTATGCACTTTATGAGGAGCTTGATGCACAAGACATGGAACGGACCAGGGAGGTTTACAAGGAATGCCTGAAGTTGATTCCACACAAGAAGTTCACGTTCGCAAAGATATGGCTCATGGCAGCCCAGTTTGAGATAAGACAGAGAAATCTAAAGGCTGCTCGACAAATTCTTGGAAATGCAATTGGAATGGCCCCGAAGGGCAAGATATTTAAGAAATATATTGAAATCGAGCTGTATCTTGGAAACTTTGACCGTTGTAGGACTCTTTACGAGAAATACATTGAATGGTCCCCAGCAAACTGTTATGCCTGGAGAAAGTATGCTGAATTGGAGAAGAACCTTAGTGAGACTGATCGTGCTCGATCAATATACGAACTTGCTATTGCACAGCCAGCCCTTGATACGCCAGAGGTTCTGTGGAAGGTATGTTCTCTTGATTATGCACATTTTATGGGTATGCAATTGTTTTGTTATTATTCCTAAACTAACTGATCAAGTATAAATGATATTGTAATAAGCTATTAGCACTGCCCTAGTTACTAAAATAATCAGAACTCATTTTGTAGTGAACTATACATTGCTCTTTAGGTGCTCAAAGAGCTACTGTTCTTTGGGTAAAATATGTTGTTGTACATATCCTGGATTTGCTAATATGTTTGCAAACTTTTCTGCTGAAAGTTTGTGTCACTATTTGGCCCTGCAGAAACACTTTTTTACTGTGCACTTGTATTTTGGCCCCTATTTCTCTGTATATTCCATGGTTTTTAAAGTGGTAAGGAAAAGCATGGCAAGCCACCCCTTCCAATAGCATACGTGATGCCTAGGCACTTATAAGGCCAGGCAAGGTGACGCCATATAAATCTAAGAAACTGCAAAATAGCTGATGGACAAGGAAGAAAAAATGAAAAGGGAAAAAAGAAAGATGGAAGAAGGAATAAGAAGGGGCCTGGCCCAATCTACCAGCCAGCCCACATCCCTGGTGTGACCTACATATGCGGTTCCCCCGATCCCATCCAGGCCAACAGCGCTGCCGCTTCCCCTCCGCATCTCGCGAGTCACACTCCCTCTCAGGCCTCTCACATCCTGCTCTCTCCCTCTCCCTCCCTCTCTCCAGATGTGTTGCTGCCGCTCGCAACTTCTCCTCCCTGCCGCTTCCCTTCCCTTTCCTCATGCTCTGCACCCTCAGATTTAACGCTGCTGCTGCCCCCTTCCATATCGACCATGCCATAGGTGATGAGTGCATGTTCCGCGCTGGCCACCAGCATTAGAGCCAACGGGGGTGACACCGATTGCATGTTCTTGGTCTGGCTGGCTCACCCATTCTTCCTCCTTTTTCCCTCCCTAACTCTCATTTGCTGATTTTTGTCATGGCAACTGGGACAGCCAGAATCCCAGTGCGCCTCATAACCTAGACTTCCACGGTATACCCTTCTGAGATGAATAATCACAAATGTTTGTACAGTTCAATTGGCTGTTTGATCGTTGCCCAATAATGTTTCAGAATTCTAGCATGAATTTGTCACACCCAACACATCTTTTAGTAGTTTTCTTATTGAACAGGTAAGCAATGCATCTGACCATGCAAATTGTTCAGACATTAAAAGCTTTGTAAGATATTAATTGATCAATTCTTATGTCATGTCATTATGGTTAACCGCACAATATGCTTATTTAGAGACTTTGATCTTTATTGGATTATGGAGATCTGCACATTTGGCTGCAACATCCTAAAGTCAATTTGCATCTCAAGCTAAAATGGGCATGCTACATTTTGTTTCTTTTTTACCATTCGCAAACCTGAATCCTATTTATTGTTGTCTTACCTGGGACCCAACTTTTTTGCTGTAAGATTTGCATCTATTTAGTTCAGATATGTTCTCCTTTCATATTATATTCGTTACTAGATGTCATTCGATGTAATTTAGAAAATAATTTCATCAATTCTTCTACATTGAATCTATGCTATCCAGTCTAGTTTATGAAAGAATAAGTTTTGCTCTGCCATATCACAGTCTTGGCATTCCTTACATTTTTCATTACAAAATATGTTTGTTTTATTTTCATTTATAATCTTATTAAGCACCATTGCCCAGGGATTTTGTAGTGGATTTGTCTTTTGTGTAAACTTATGTACAATTTTCCTCAGTTTTCTTGGACTTTTCAGTAGGCTTACTGCTTGACATTCATACTACCATAAAAGTGTTAGGTTAGTTTGTAGTGCAAGTAACTGAAAGCACCTGTGTTATTGATTTCTGTTGGACTTTTCTGCCTCAGTTTATAAGAAGTAAACAGAATATAGTAGCATTTAGCTTCAAATATCTGTCCTGATAATGCATTTTCAAACTGTATGGTTTTAGGTTATGTTTAAAAATTCCGCAAATCTGGTAATCTACTTGGTGCAGCATGAGTTCTTATCACTTTGACATTTGAGACATTCTGAAAATTTCAGTTAATTCTTTTTAATTTTTTTACTAACTCATTTAGTGCTGTTTATTTCCTGTAGTACTTCTAAGTTTGTTTTATATATTTTTTTTATATGGATGCTTACCAACTCATGTCCTGCTTTTCGACTCACAGGAGTACCTGCAATTTGAAATTGATGAAAGTGAATTTGGTAGGGCAAGGGATCTATATGAAAGACTGCTTGAGAGAACAAAGCATTTGAAGGTATGGATCAGTTTTGCTGAGTTCGAGGCCTCAGCTGGCTTGGGCAGTGAAGACAGCGAAAGTGAGGAGAAAAAGAGTGAAGTTGGTTATCAGGAGCAGCAGATGGAGCGGATTAGCAAATGTAGAGGTAAATGATGAGTTAGAGAATCCTACTGGATGTATTTCTTTTGCATTTATTTACTCACCGCTAAGTAAAAATAACACCTTATATGCTATGATGGTCAGCTATCTTTGAAAGGGCATTCGACTACTTCAGAACCAGTGCCCCAGAGTTGAAGGAGGAAAGAGCTATGCTTCTTGAAGAATGGCTTAGTAAGGAGGTGAGCTTCGGTGATCTTGGTGATGTCAGCTTAGTGCAGAAGAAGGCTCCAAGAAAAGTCAAGCGGAAGAGACCAATCCCTACGGAAGATGGATCCACCATAGCGTATGCTCTTTACTCAGTTGTTCCTTTTTGCATTTCTGTTTCAGAAAGTTTGCATCTGCATGTGTAGCTATGTTATGCATTAGTCAGTATCCACTAAATTTTAAATCAGGAAAATAGCAAGCACAAAATCTGTTGCCTTTTTCTCTTTCCTTTTGTTTTCTGGATCTCTGGAAATATATGTACTGACATAACATTTGCTTAATCCTTCAGGTATGAGGAGTATATAGATTACATTTTCCCTGATGAAGTTGCTCAAGCACCAAACCTGAAGATCCTAGAAGCTGCTTACAAATGGAAGAAGCAGAAAACTGGCGATGATGATGAGTGATCTTGACATCTGAGTGTGGCATTGTCATATCTATTTTGCGGCAGCCAAAATCAGATGTAAAGCATATGCAATGCTGTGGATAGAGTTACAAGAACGGGAATGATCAATTTCTTGATGTCACAGGTGCTAAGGATGCTCTTGCTGTGGAAAAGAATCCCGAGAATCCCTTTAGTCTAAAACAGCACTGGGATTTCCTTTGACGTGTGATTGTTTTGGCAAAACTAGGGGGAAAATGACCATATTCTTCTCGTAGGCACTTTTTGTAAATCTTGTAAACTCACAAGTAGTGCTGTCATAGTTTTTCCCATCTGCTATTCATATTGTATCACTTTTTGTATTCAAATATGTATTTCCGCTGACCAAAAAAGAAGTGGTGGAAGGTTTAAGGCTGAGTTTTCTTAGTTCGATTGTTATCCACGAGAATCCTTTTTTTTTTTTTTTGAGATCTTACTAGAATTACTTATACTTTTATTATTAAGGAACCTGCCAGGCAGGCCACTCTTTTTTTTTTTGGGGGAGTGCCAGGCAGCTTCCCCCTAGATGGGCTTCATGCGACCTCCTCGTCCTCTTCGTTTCTTACGCGGGCCGCCTAGTTGGGCTTCCGGATCTTCTCCCTTCGACCTGCCGCGCGCCCGCACCCACACACCCACCGCAGCCGCGCTCGTCGTGGCATTCCCGTCGGAGCGCCGGCGGTCGCCGCGCCGGGACAATTCCATCCATGCTCGATGAACCAAGGCACATCCATGGTCGGCAGCTTCCACTGCAGGTAGCAACCACCATACACGCATTCGTATCATGCACGGCCGCCGTCCGATCGATCAATCAATCCATGGCCCGGCCTGGAGATGCAAACAAAGCATCGTGATTGCGTTCTTGCCGGCCGGGCAGAGCAATAGGCGCCTGGTACGTTGCGGGCGTGGCCAGGCCCGGGCCTTGGATGGCGATGGCACGGAAGTACGCTTGCTCATGTTTCAGGTAGTGTTCGAGGTGCGCTGGCATATGGGTATGGCACCATCGATTCCATTGCTGCTCGCTTTCTTGGAGGTTATCATTGCATCGCGGCGACGCTGGAAGAAAATTCAGGGACGGAGCCACTCATCAAGGATAGGGCCAGTCACTAGTATATATCACCTCTTCAATGTAATTAATGAGAAAATGTTAACCTTGTAACTAATTTAGCTTGAGATATGAGGGTATAGAGCTGTGTTCTCATTCATTGCCTTGAAGAGGTGATCTATACAAGTGACAGGCCAATTCCTTGATGAGTGACTCCTCCTCCTCCAGATGGGGGAGGACTCTCCCTGTTCGGATGAACTTTTTTACCCATGGGGACGAGAGGTGAACACTTATATCATTCTCTTTTCCCTCCCCCCGAGCACTAGGCACTATATCTATACATACCAAATGAATAGTACGGAGCAGGGTGTAACTGAAACTTATGGAATGCGTCAGGCAGGCTACGCAGACATCTCGAACAGCGCTTGGAGTGCCCCTGTGATG
>NC_028452.1:20408759-20449618 GCF_000263155.2 Setaria italica
GTTAGCTGCTGCTAGCGTGTTTGATCAAGAAGATAGGCATGCCATGATGCCATGCCACTGTGGTACGTGCTTTGCATATATAACATTATATAATTTGTAAGTTCTTTTTTCCATTAATAATTTATAACGTACAATAAAACATCTTCTGTCACTACTGGAGAACGGACCTTTCATCCACTTCATTAGAACCGGTTGGAAATGAACTCGGTACTAATGTGAGCATTAGTACGGGGCATAACGGCTAGTCCCTCCTTTAGTACCGGGTGGGGGCACCAACTGGTACTAATGTGCATCCTTTAGTACCGATTGGTGCCCCCAAACGGTACTAAATTTCCTTCTATAAATCCGTCTTCTTCTTCCTCCTGCTTGAGCCATTCACCACAGCTCGAGGTTCATCCTATCCATAGCGGCATAGGGAAGGTGCTGCCGGATTGAAGACCATCTCGTAAGGATTTCACTCATTCAAGTGTTCTAAATGTTAGAAACTTCATTCTCCCTTGATACATGGTTAGTATACTAAGTTTTAACTTTAGAGCTAGAGTAATTTGTCATTTTTAGAATAAGGTACAATGGAGAAAATTTTCATTTATATGCATGTGTTATTTGGAGCTCATATTTGTGATTTTTAGAATAAACTACAATTTTTTGGATGCTATATTTTCGTATTAGTCAAAGAAATTGATATGAGGTTAGAGTAATAATTTCATAGTTTAGTACTTTTTAAATATGAGCTAAATAAATTATATCAAATGTTAGCGAGATAAATTGTGGTACATAGAGATAATAAGATGAAATACAGGTACATAATTAGTCATTTTTATAATAAGCTACAATGAAGAAATTTTTCATTTATATGTTATGTTTGAGCTAAGTAAATTGTGGGGAAAATATAGCATTTGTTCATAGTTTAGTCATTTGTAAATATGAGCTAAATAAATTTTGGTACATAGAGATGGCTTCTGCTGCTGGAGGAAGTGGCGATGGTGGGGGTGATCGTCGTTTCTCTCGTGGTAAAGAAAAACCATAGTTGGCCCTCATGATAAGTCGAAGAAAATAAGCCCGTGGGAGAAAGCAATGCTTCGTTATTTGCAAAGATGTCATGAAGATGTTGCGGCAGGTCAGAACCCTCCTTTTGGTGGTCGTTATGCCCTACTGCCATTCCTTGGTGTTTTAGGTCCACTTAGTACTACTGTTGCAGGAGGCACAAATAAACCGCAGGATGAGGCTGGGTCAGTGAAACCTTCGTCTTCACCACCTAAGGATGCTTATAGTCTTCCTAGATAGTACTCAGTGGATGGTTTGTCGTAGTGTATCATGTTGTTTGGGTCTGGAATTTAAATTTGTGTCTTTCTATTTAAAATTTTAGCAACATTTGAGTTTGTCGTAGTGAATCATGTTGTTTGGGTCTGAAATTTAAATTTGTGTATTTCTATCTAAACTTTCAACAACATTTGAGTTTAATGGTATTTGTACCATGTTTGTTATATTTCATATATAATTGTATGGATGATTAGAATATCTTTGGTTCGGTAATACTTTGTAGATGAATCGGCAATGGATGCACAACGCAGACAAACGATCCATGGAGTACATTAATAGCTTACATGATTTTTTCGATCTAGCAAAATCCAACAAACCGTCGTCCAGTTTCATTTATTGTCCATGCAGAAATTGCAAAAATGAGAAGGATTACGCATCCAGAAAAACTATTCACGCCCACATATACAGTTTTGGATTCATGCCTAACTATTTTGTTTGGACCAAGCACGGGAAAGAGGAGTCATGATGGAAGATGATGATGAAAATGAAAATGACAACATTCTTGACAGAATTCAAGGAGGTGCCTTTGCAGATGCTCCAATGGGCGAGGCTGAAGAAGAGATAGGCGAGGCAGAAGGTCCTACGATGATCTAGGTCAGGTGTTGCGAGATGCAAAGCTAGACTACGAGAATGTGAAGGAGTCAAAAAAGTTCGAGCGTATGTTAGATGATCATAAGAAATTATTGTACCCAGATTGCAAATAGGGGCACAACAAGTTGGGTACCACACTGGACATGCTGCAATAGAAGGCAAAAAATGGAGTTTCTGACAAGGGTTTTGATGAGTTAATGATAATCATAAAGAACATGCTTCCCGAGGGGAACGAATTGCCATCCTCAACGTACGAAGCGAAAAAGGTTGTTTGTCCTCTGGGTTTGGAGGTACAAAAGATACATGCATGTCTTAATGATTGTATCCTCTATCGCGGTGAGGAATACGAGAAATTGGAGGCTTGTCAGGTGGGCGAAGCGCTGCGTTATAAGATCAGAAGAGATGACCCTTGGTGATGTTGAGGAGTAGGCCAGCAAGAAGAAAGTCCCTGCGAAGGTAATGTGGTATTTCCCTGTAGTACCATGGTTGAAACATTTGTTTAGAAATAAGGTGCATGCAAAGTTGATGTATTGACACAAAGAAGAACATAAGCAAGATGAAATGATTAGACACTCCACTGATGGGTCCCAGTGGAGAACAGTTGATAGAGAATTTCCCGAGTTTGAAAAGGATGCAAGGAACATACGGTTTGGTTTAAGTACAGATGGATTCAATCCATTCGGTGAGTTCAGTAGTGGTCATAGCACTTGGCCTGTGACTTTATGTATGTTCAACCTTCCGCCCTGGGTGTGCATGAAGCGGAAGTTCATTATGATGCCGGTAATTATCCAAGGCCCAAAACAACCTGGCAATGATATTGATGTTTACCTAAAACCGTTGGTTGATGAACTTTTACTGTTATGGAAGGAAGAAGGTGTACGTGTGTGGGATGAAGACAAAAAGTAGACTTTTAATCTACGAGCATTGTTGTTCGTAACCATCAATGATTGACCGGCGCTTGGTAATCTGTTCGGACAGTCAAACAAGGGATATCGAGCCTGCACGCACTGTTTAGATGATACTTGCAGCATGTATTTGAAACATTGTAGAAATATCGTGTATACGGTGTCAGTGTTTAGACTCGACAACCTACCGAGGGGGTACCCGAGGTAGTGTTTTATGCGTGGGGCTCGCTGAGATCAGGAACTCGATGGTGAACTCGAACACATGATTTAGACAGGTTCAGGCCGCTTATACCGCGTAATACCCTACGTCCTGTGTGTTAGTTGGATTGTATTGATTGAAGTTGTTTGGAGAGGGTCCCTACCTCGCCTTATATTGCCGGGGGTAGGGTTACAAGTCGGTTGTTTACAAGAATACTAGACGAATTTGACTAGAGAGTCCTATTCTAATTGCTACGAGTAGCTTCCTAATTCTCGACTAGTTCTTGTCCTCCACGTAGACCACGCCATCCTACACGTAGTCTCCGTGTATGACACATGTCGGTGTACAGCCCCATGTTGTAGGACTTTCCAAACTTTCTGGTGGGCCCATAGATGTATGGCTGACAAGTCCCCGAGTAGTTTTTAGTCAAATGCAGCAGTCTCGAGTAGTTTTGTAGGCTTCTCCGACTAGTTTGTAGTATTCTCTGAGTACTCCGTTGGATCTCAGTCTTCAAACGTACTCGAGTACTGCCATGCGGCAATAATGTGCTCAAACCTCATTTAACTTGGTCTTGAATCTTGAATCTTGAAATTTATATGTAAGTGCGATGAAAAATCGCACTCCATATGGAGTAGCCCCCGAGCCTTGAATCGAAAAATAAGGCTGTGGTCAATCTTGTAATTTCACATCTCTTTTACCTTAAAACCTAAAGAAAAAAGTTTTTAGCCAACGGGCACGTGGCACGCAGCCCCCGAGCTGTTACACGACTAGTTTAGGTATAAGGGTCAACCACTGGTCAACATGACCGTTCGCCAACAGTAACCTTATCCCTTCTGAGAAAATTGAAAACTGCCAACAATAATTTTGGGCTTTTAAAAACGAAATATTCTCGTTAATCTTGCCCTTGTTTACTGCACTATGGTTATAAATAATGGAGGAATTTATCCCTTCCATTTCACCCAAGGCATTGTGCCCGTTCATCTTCCTCACTGTAGCCCTAGCGCCACCGTTTGCCATTCTTGAGCTCGATTGCCACCGTCTCGTCCAGCTTAGCCCTCGAGCGCATGCGCAAGAAGACTCTCATGGCAACACAAATTGGTACGAAAGTGTCATCCAGTAAGGCAGTGGAGACCAACAAGAGGAAGGCCGTGAAGAAGGAGAAGGAAATCCAATTGCCGGCACCGAATTATGGCAAGACGGACCAAACGGCTCCGCCCAACCAAGCCTACACCTGGAAGAAGTCCATGATGAAGGAGGCGGACATCTAGACATTGGTGGATGCTAATCTTCTCCAGGAGCAGGACTTCATCTACTGGAGGGAGGCCTACGGCAACCCATGGCCCATGGAGAGCTTCTCTAATGAGGCAGTCATTTTCACGCACTTCATTGAGCACGATCTGGCTCTCCCTTCGTCTGACTTCTTCAGGGGATTATTGAGGTACTACAACCTGGAGTTAATCCACCTCAACCCCAATTTAATCCTGCACGTCGCTATTTTTGTGCACTTGTGCGAAGCTTTTCTTGGCATTCAGCGCCACTTCCAGCCGTTTAGGAAGTTCTTTAGAGTCAAGCCCTAGCCTAGAATGGATCATACTGAAGTAGTCCGGGGGGCAGGGATCCAACTGCAGGAGCAAGTAAAAGGCCTGTACTTGGATTACGAACTCATAGACTTCCACTCGGGCTGGAAGCAACGATGGTTCTACATTGGAAATCACGAGCCCTATCTTCCCAAGGTGACCGGCCACCGTCCAGTCTGGAACAACCAATGGTTGGATGAATCGAGTACCGTAGATGGCTTCTAGCTACCAGAGCTGCTTGAGAAGATCTCCGTGCTCAAGAGGGAAGGTCTGACATGCATCGGCGTGGCCTTCAACTTCATAAGGAGGCGAGTCCAACCCCTGTAGCTGCGTTGCACATGGGGGTATGACTACTCAGGTCCCAATGACCCATCGCGGATGACGTCGTAGGACTTGTCCATGGATGAAGTGATGGCGCGGCTGAAGCGCTTCTTCAAGCACGCCAGGGGCATTCCAACGATTGTGCGAGAACGCTGCGCCGCCAACCTGCCAAACTAAGTAAGTACCCGTTCCCTACAGCCCCCGAGTACTAATTTGGCGTCTATCAATTTACTGACTTGTCTTCTGTTTGCAGGAAGAGCTTCAATTGTACTGCTTCATCCCTCCTCCACCTGGGTCAGATGGTCCGCGTGTACAGGCATACAGAAGGCAATTGAGGAGGAGGAGGAAGAGGAAGAATCGAATGGTTGGTCCTCCTTCAGCAGCTCTGATTCAGAGGCTGTTGAAAAATTTGTTGTCAAGCCCCAACAGTCAGACAATGTGTGTCATCTTCTGGTACATCCAAGCATAAAGTAGAGGATGATCTGGAAGCCGAATTGGCACCACCCTCGAAGAGGGCGCGTACTGCCGCCGTGAAGCGGGTGGTGAAGAAGTTGTCATCCGTCGATGAAGTCGTGCAGCAGGAGGTGCTGACGATAAAGGAGGTCGAGGAGCCTCCTGTTGCCATGTCCAACCCTGTGATGGCGTAGACTACTCAAGGAGTGGAGACGGTAGCCAAGGCTGGCGAGGATCAAGCTGCGATCCAGGGAGCCGCGTCGAAGAAGCCGTCGCCCACAGTCAAGTCCCTGCGCCTGGGGGCAGAGCCCGCCTTGAAGATAAGGCGGTTCACAAAGTAAGTACCCGAGTACTAATTGTGAATCGTTGTTAGCTTGTGATGTGTCGTGACACTTATCTATTTCAGGAAATCCACCAGCGTGGACATTGGAGGCTTGAGCCCGAAGTTCGCGAGTGATGGTAGTATTCGCTCAGCCGAAGACCTCATCCCGGTGCCTTCAATTCCACCGCCAGAGGAGCAGCAGGTGCCAGAAGTAGCCCTAGGTGTTGTATTCTCTGTCAAGCTAGAGGCGGAGACCGAGACAGTGGTGGCGACTGTTACTTGAGTCGAAGCTACTCTTGTAGCCCCTGAGCCCGAAGCTGAAGTCAAAGCTGACGGCGCGCTATAAGTGTTGGCCGCCATCCCATCTTCTGAGGTAGGACCGTCGACAGTTGCAGCGCGGTCCCCCTCATGTCTTCGAAAGCTGGTCCATCGATTAGCCGGGTGCTGGTCCCTCTCGGTGTGCCGAATGCTGGAGGGCAGGAGAAGCATGAAGAAACTTGGATTGCTCCCGGGGTGGACTTGGAGAAGATCCAACTCCTTGCTGACCCTCTGACCACCATAGAGATGGAGGTCACGGTCATGGAGATGCATCACCGTGTAGGCGAGTTCATAGAGGCAAGCATTACCTCTACACTAGTCTTCAACTTGAAATCAGTACTCATTACTTACACGAGTATTTGCTCTGTTTTGCAAAAATTAATCGAGCGCACCTGCCGGAAATCAAAGATGCTCCAAGGCTATGGAGACACTATCATACGGGCTAAAGCGCTTGAAAAGGAGTTGGCCAAGGAGCGACAGTACTCCTCCCAGCTACTCATGAAGTACGATGGCCAAGCTGTCGAGTACCAAAATCTCATGCAGAAAGCCACGGAGGAGAAGGATCGCCTTCGGAAGCGCATCAAGGGATTGAAGAATCGATTGGAAGGTTAGCTGTCACCTCCCGCTGGTCTTCGAGTACCAATTTGCAATTGATATTTTTGACTTGCTCTTTATGTTGCTTTTGTAGTGCTGACCAGAGAAAAAGAGGATCTCCAGGTTAGTGTCATAGACTGGCAGAACTCGTATTACCGAGTGATGGATCAACACGACAAGCTGTCCTCTATGTACGAGACTCTGGAGAACAAGCTTGAGAAGGAAAAGAAGTTGCGCGTCGATGGAGAAGTTTAATTGGTCAATATTATGACAAAACTCTGAGCGTAAGAGGCTAAGTTGGCGGCAACAAAACTTTCTCTAAAGGAGCTATCAGAGGCCACTCAGCCCATTGCCAACATGGTGGAGCCCCTGGCCGAAGGCGTGGAGCCCCGTCCCTTGGCGAAGGTACTCAAGGATGTTCCTGGGAAGATCACTGGCTACATCTAGAAGATGGTAGAGTCCATCTCGAAGCAACTATTGGCGATGGTGAAGTCTTTCTACCTGCAGGCCAACTTAGCTCCTGTTGCGGAGGGGATTACGAAAGAGTGCACTGATGAGCAATTCCAACAGTATCTGGAAGAAATGGCTCCCATCGCTAAGGAAGCAGCCGGCCAGATAGACCTTGAGTAGTTGTAATGGAAAAACATGAAGTTATTGTAATATAAACAAGTCATAAAATGAAATGTAAATTATTTGAAGTCTTGTCACAATTTCTAGCGCTTGTCGACTTGTTTGGATTCTTCTGTTTTAGTGCATCTCCCGAACTAGCGTGGTAATTGCTCATGCGGTAGTCGAGAGTGTCAGCGCAAGGCTACTCTTGTGAGCCTCTTCAGATACACGATGTAGAGTACACTTAGGCTGCGACCACTTTCTGTGGAGTACAAGTACCCGGGTATCTGGGTAGTCAGACTCTTTGAACGAGTAGACTCTTTAGGACTTCGTTATCTGGAGGATACCTTTGCAACCTCCCTGGGTTGTTCGGGTGTTGTGCTCCGAAGGTCTGGAACTACAAACTTGTTTATTACAAGTTGCGACTAGACGGATTTGTCTAGATAAGAACTCGGGTAGCATAGATAACTCCCAAGTCACTTGACGACTTTTTTTTTGTGAAAGCCGTCGATGGACATACTTGTCGTAGGAGCTGACTAGTTCATTTTTGTGAGTGCAGGCTTGCCCTTGCAAGTTGTTGTTTGTCCAACGAGTTAAATAACCCGAAAGATATATGTGCAGACTTGTTATTACAAGCTGTATGTGGATGATTTTTGTCCAAATGAGTTGAATAACTCAAAAATATCTATGTAGACTTTTGAATACAAGCTGCGAGTTGGGGTGATAGTACTCGTGAGAGCTAAATAGCTTGGTGATTTTGCTTTTGTGAGTCGCAATCAGGCAGAGACTAGTCGTTTTATGACACAAAAGAACTCTGCTTTATTAAATTGTAATTATACAACTGAGGCCAATGGCCAATTTACATGATTATAAACTATGGGTAGAATCAACATAGGTACTCAATGTTCCACGAGTTTCAACTTCTTCACCAATGAGAGTTTGGAGCCTATACAACCCTGGTCCAGTGACCTTAGAGACGATGAAAGGACCCTCCCATGGCGAATTTAGCTTGTGCAACCCCTTGGTTTCTTGGATACGGTTGAGGACCATGTCGTCTGTGTTGAACGAACGTTCTTTGATGTTGCGATCATGATAGTGGAGAATTCCTTCAAGATACCTTGCTGACTGGATGAATGTTGCGCAATGAGCTTTTTCGAGACTGTATAAGTCTAGACACCTTGTTTCTTCTACCGCACCCTCCTCGTATTGCTCGACTTCTGGAGATTTTCATAGGACGTCGACGGGGAGGATAGCTTCTGATCTGTAGACTAGGAAGTAGGGTGAGTAACCTGTAGGCTTGCACGGCTGTGTGCGAAGCCCCTAGAGGACATTGGGTAGCTCCTTGAGCCCCTTGCCGCCCTTGGTGTTTCCGATATTGTGTAGTCTTTTGTCGAGAGTTTCTAGTAACATCCCGTTAGCGCGCTCAACTTGGCAGTTGGCCCACGGATGAGCGATATAGATGTACTGGACGTTGATCCCGCTGTGCCCACAGTACTCCCAGAACTTGTGATTGTTGAAATTTGAGGCTAGGTCTGTGATGATACGATTGGGAAAGCCGTAGCGATGGACAATCTCATTGAGGAAGTTGAGTACTCTGTCTGCTTTGGGACAGGTCACTGGCTTTACCTCGATCCACTTGGTTAACTTGTCGATCGTCACGATTACTCGATTGAAGCCCCCAGGCACCGTAGGTAGAGGGCCAATCATGTCTAGCCTCCAGCATGTGAATGGCTAGAAGGGTGGTATTGTTATCAACTTGTAGGCAGGGACGTGTTGTTGCTTGGTGATTAATTGACACCCTTGGCATCGGCGAACTAGTTCTTTGGCATCAGCAAGAGCTGTAGGCTAGTAGAATCCTGCTTTGAAAGCCTTGCCCATGATCGTTCTTGAAGATGCGTGGTTTCCGAGATGCCCTTGTGGATCTGTTCCAGTATGTCCTTGCCATCTTGTCGTGAGACACACTTCATGAGTACTCCTGATGATGTGCCTCATCTATAGAGTTTGTCCCCGACTAGAACGTAGTTCTTGCCGCACCGCAAGACTTGCTCTGCTTCTATCGTGTCGGGAGGTAACTTGTGCTCTTTAATGTAGTTGATGAAGGGGATTCTCCAGTCTACATCGATCATCATAACCTCCCGGTCTGGTACATCATGACCTCAATCGGTGGTTTTTGATTGTGCCGGCTTCACTATGGATGGCTTGTGTAGTTCATGGACGAAGACCTGAGCCGGAACTTGAGCACGAGTAGATCCGAGCTTGGACAAGATGTCTACGGCTACGTTGTTGTCACAAGCCACGTGATGGAACTCTAAACCAGAGAACTTGTTCTCTAGCTTGCGTACTTCGAGGCAATACACGTCTATATTATCCTTGTGGCAATCCCACTCGTCATTGACTCGATTTATGACCACTAGTGAGTCGCCATAGACTAACAACCGCTTGATTCCTAGCGAGATTGCCAAGCGGAGGCTGTGCAGAAGCGCTTCGTATTCAACTTCATTGTTGGAGATCTCCTAGAAGGTTTGCAACACATATTTGAGTTGGTCACCTTTGGGAGAGATTAAGAGTACTCCTGTGCCAATGCCCTCGAGCTTGAGTGATCCATCAAAGTACATGAACCAATGCTCTGGGCGTTCTGTCGGTGTGGGTACTTGATTTTCCTGCCACTCTACCATGAAATCGACTAGTGCTTGCGACGTGATGGCATTCCTTGACTTGAATTCCAGGGACAAGGCTCCGAGTTCTACTACCCACTTGGAGATTTTTCCTGTCGCATCTTGATTGTGGAGGATTTCTCCTAAGGGGAAGTTTGTGACAACGAAGATGTTGTGCTCATGGAAGTAGTGGTGTAGCTTCCGTGAGGTGAGTAGTACTGCATATAGCAGCTTTTGAACTAGCGGGTACCGGGTTTTGGAACCCAACAACACCTCACTGACGAAGTAGACAGGCCTCTGTACTTTGTATACATGGCCAGGTTCCAGTTTTACAACCACGATCGCCATGCTGATGACATTAGTAGTCGCGGCGATGTAGAGTAGCAAATTTTCATTGGGAGTAGGCGTCGTGAGGACCGGTGGCTTTGATAGGAAGTCCTTCAGCTATTGAAGGGCTTAATCTGTCTCCTCGGTCCACTGGAATTTATCTTGCCGCTTGAGTAGTTTGAAGAAAGGTAGTCCCCGCTCCCTAAGTCTTGAGATGAATCTGTTGAGGGCCACCATAGATCCAGTCAGCTTTTGGACGTCCTTGATGCACGATGGGGCGCACAAATTTGTGATGGCGGCGATCTTCTCGGGATTAGCCTCGATTCCTCGATGACTAATGATGAACCCTAGTAGTTTTTCGGAGGGTACACCGAACACGTATTTTGTTGGATTTATTTTCCACTGGAAGCTTCGTAGGCTTGCAGAGGTTTCTTCTAGGTCCGCAATCAAGTCATCGGGATTTTTGGTCTTTACGATCACGTCATCCATGTACACCTCTACGTTGCGGTGTAGTTATTTCTTGAAGCACTCCTGGATGGTTTGTTGGTATGTGGCGCCTGCATTCTTCAAGCCGAAGGACATTTTAGTCTAGCAGAAAGCTCCATACGGGGTGATGAATGAGGTCTTGATCTGGTCTTCTTCCTTGAGAGCTATCTTATGATACCTCGAGTAGAAATTAAGGAAACAGAGTAGAGAACATCCAGCCATCGAGTTGATGACTTGATCAATCCTAGGGAGCCCGAAGGGATCCTTTGGACAATGCTTGTTGAGGTCCGTGTAGTCAACACACATCCTTCACTCGTTGTTGTTCTTCTTTCGTACCAAGACAGGATTAGCCAGCCTATATCGATGATTAACTTCTTTTATGAAGCCGATCGCGAGTAGTTTGGCCAACTCTTTTTTGATTGCATCTCTTCTGTCTTAGGCGAATCGACGTAGTGATTGTCGCTTTGGCGTAGCGTTGGGATCCACATTTAGTGAGTGCTCGATCAACTCCTTGGGCACCCCCGGCATATTGGATGGCTTTCATGCAAAGATGTCTTAGTTGGCCCGAAGGAAGCTGACGAGCGCATCTTCCTATTTTCAACTCCAGTCCTAAGCTAATCAGGGTTGTCTTGGAGCTATTGCCAGTCTCGAGGTCGATGGCTTTGATATCGACTTCACTTGTTGGCTTGACCTTGGTTGCCCCCGACTTCTTCTCTGGGATCTCGAGTTCTGTCGGGTACAATTTTTTGGAGGCAGCGAAGACTTGCATCATTGATTTGGCCACTTGAGTAATCGCTGCCAACTCTATGGCTTCTGTGTTGCAGTCATAGGATCTTTTCAAGTCTCTGCGTAGGGAGAGCACTCCCTTGCGTCCTGGCATTTTGAGTACCAAGTACACGTAATGTGGGATGACCATGAACTTGGCCAGTGCAAGTCTTCCGAGGATAGCGTGATACAAAATTTCAAAATCGGCTACCTCCAATCGGATGTACTCTGTCCGGTAGTGGTACTTGGTTCCGAAGGTAACTGGCAAAACCACCTGACCAAGGGGTACAACCGCGTTGCCTAAGACAATCCCGTAGAACGAAGAGTTTTTGGGGTGAGCATATCCATAACATTAGGTCCATCTTCCTCAAAGTCTTGGCGAAGAGTACGTTGAGACCACTGCAGCCATCGATGAGGACCTTGGTGAGTCGAGAGCCTACGACTACTGGATCTAAGACGAGAGGGTAGCATTCCGGGTCTGAGAAATTAGTCCACTGATCCTGCCTTGAGAAGGTGATTGGCACCTCGGACCATTTGAGGAATATAGGCGCTGCTGGTTCAATGGACATGATCTCTTGGAGGGCTAGTTTCTAGGACCGCTTTATGGTAGTACCCGGTGTGCCGCCGAAGATGACGTTGATGGTGTTGGATGGGTTCTGGAACTTGCTGTTGTCGTCGTTGTCTTCGTATTCTTTGGCCTTGCACTGTCCTTTGCTCCAGAAGGTTCTGGCAGATCTTTCATGACTCTGCGAAGGCTATAGCAAACCATCGCAGAATGCTTAGAGTGTGGGTGCCATGGGCACTGTTTTTCATGAGCTCTTTGAATGGAGTCCTTTCTTGATTCCCGCCACCTTTCTTGGAAGACTGGACATCACTGTGACAGTATTGTCTGGCTTTCTTTTGTGATTTCAACTACCCGAGTAGTTGCCTCGGTTGTCATTGGGGCGATCGTTGTGATTCTTGTCGTTGCGTTGGACATTGCTTTGATTGTTGTTGTTTTGGCCTCTGGTACGACTAGACTAAAACCGCTGATCTCTTTATCTTTTTCATCTGCCCAGGCTTGTATTATAATCTTGAGATACTTGATATCTTCTGGGCGTCTTCTGCCAAAGTCTTGGAACATCCGACGATCGTAGAGACCGTTCTGGAAGCAATCTATGTCATGCTGTTCCGTGATGTCCACGTAGGGTCTTACCTTGTTGCTGTTTGACTTGAGACAAGTCGATCCTGTTGCCAGGACGTTGCATTGCCCCTGCGAAGTTGTTTGTGAATGCCGTCTTTAGTTGACTCCATCTGTCAATGGAGTTTCCTTTTAGAGATTTGAGCCATGTGAGTGGCCCTGTCTCCATGCAGATGGGGAAGTAGATGACTTTAGTGTCATCGTTTTCTCCCGCCGCCTGGACTAACAGCGAGTAGCACCTCAACCATTGGATTGGGTCTTGTTTACCATCGTACTTGGTAATACCCGGAGGTTTGAACTTGTCGGGTAGAACTTTGGTACTCATTTTGAGAAAGCGGGAAACTCGTCAAAATGTTCTCCCGAATACTCAACTTCTTGCTCGCGCTTGTGGTGGCGACCTTCGATAATGTTACAAGCATTGTGACTTTTGTTGATCTTATGACAGAGGTCATGTACTGGGCGTTCAGGCTCTGGATGGGGCCTAAAGTGGCCACGGCCTCTCGAGGGTTCCACCCGACTACTTTCTGCCATGTGCTGACTGGTCCAGGTTTCTCAATTCTGGGTACTTTGTTTCGACTTCGTTAAGCATCCTCATTTCAACTTGGTCTGCTGCCCTCATTTCAACTTGGTCTGGCGCTACTGTCGTGATGGGATGAGGTGCATCGAACTAAGTGTATCAGACTTTGTTGATCAAGTTGCTCGTATGCATGCTCCACTAGTAGAGCCAGTTGCCTGGTATACTTGGTTTGTGGCAATGCCCGAGTAATCAGATCAATGGAAGCGATGGTGGCGAGAGGAGTATGGTGATGATGCGATTGAACTGCTTCAAGAGCGTGATCCATATTCATGATGGGTAGTTCGTTTGCAAGGTGGCGATGACATCTGCCCATTGCAGCGTTTCTTGCCCGCCGTCAATTCCTTCCAACCCATACATCGACATCCGCCCCCGGCCCCTCACCGCGATGCCGCCGCCGCCAACCCCCTCCACGCGACCGCACACGGTCGGCTGCGGACTTGTGTCTTGGTCGCTGACGTAAGCCCGTGGCTGGTCGTGACATCATCTTTTTTTTATTTCTGTAGTATTAAAAATTAGCTAGAAATTGTAGGAAAAATTCTAGTAAATCTTGTTAATTCTTAGAAAAATTCTTGAAATAGCTAGAAATTATAGAAAATCCTGTTAATTATAGTGTTTGAGACAGGAGCCGGGGAATAATTTATACGAATACTACGTATGTGAGTTCATCCATGGCTTTGTAGGTCCACCGCGTGTGATCGATCATGAATTAAGAGTACGTATACAAAATTCGTAACAATAAATTAGTTCTAATTGTGCAGACCCATTGATCTACTATATAATAACATTTGCTAATGACACAGATGATGCAAATGAAGGAAGCACTCCTCGACACGGAAAAAATCAGGGCAATTCAAGAACAACTCTGTGGATTTTTTCTGGACGAGGTAGTAAATCAAGGGGGAGTTCCATAATGATGGATCAAATCTGCATCATTGTCAGGACTCGGGTTCAGAATAGTTGATCCTAAATGTTGAACTTGGAAAGTTGATGCAATGTAATATTATTCATATATGTGTATGTACGTTATGTCTATATATATTATATATATATAATAGTATCTCAATATAATATTATAGATAAATACAACTTTATATATAATAGCGTATTAGAACTAGTAGAGACAAATACGAAATACTAATGCAGAATAAAGAAACAGAAAAGAAACAGAAAAAATAAATTAGTACCAGTTGGTGAGAACAACCGGTACTAAATTGGCTGCGGCCACGCGCGACGTGGTAGGCCATTTATTACCGGTTGGTTTCCTCAATATGTACTAAAGCACCTCCTTTAGTACCGGTTATTTCAATCGGTACTAAAGGGTCCCGGTGGCGCAACCGGTACTAAAGGGGATTCCTAACCGGTATTGATGGGGCTCGTCCTTTCCTATCCTAGTATTCCATTTTACTATGAAGTATAGCTATGGTATGCGCAGCTCACCTGCCTATATTCAAGAAATAAATGGAGGTTCTATCTGTTAGCACTAACCGATAGGATCGTCCCCGGTTCTCCAGGGTTGTTGGATTAGCACTAGCTATTCTCATTCTATTAGCTGACTGAAACTAACTGCATGTTGGTCCGTCATTGTAGGACGCCTAACAATGCTCTGCACATGTATAAACTGCCTCAGAGATGATCAATGAATGTCATCGATTGCCTCTCCATCTTCACTATCTCTTGGACCATAAAAAAAAAAGAGTTTTCCTTAGAAATTGGATACTTGGTCGACCCCCCTTATGTACATTATGTTAATACTAATTACAATTGTAGGAGTCTTGATTCTTATTTTTATATAGTGACAGTCGATGAAGGATGTATAAACCAATCTCTCAAAACAATGCTCCAACCGATCCCTCATCCCAATTCTCGCTACTTCTGACAATCCCCTACTTGAGACAGGACCTATATGGCGTGAAGTAAGAAAAACTTTAGGGGATCAATGGAAGCATGCCGAGAAATAAGAGATGGAATCCAGATAGGGAATGCCCTAGTCAGGTGAATAGGGAACCAAAAATAGAAGAGAGCTGGTTGCATTGGAGTTGTATGCAGCTCGACCTGTCTGCATCACTATTCCGCAGGGGCAGATTCACGTGGTAATACTACGTGTACACAATGTAATATAGCTAGCACGATCGAGGTCACTGCTACCTCATCCTCTGGCGTGTGATCTCCCCCCCCCCCCCAACCCCCCCAACACCCACACGTAGTAAGAAATTGCGGTGAAGTTCATGTGCTCGGTTGGTTCTGATTGATTGGCTTTTCCGGCCATAAGCTCTCAACACGAGCAGAATTAGAATGTTAAGCAGAAACACTTTTGGAAAAGGAATAGCGCACACGAGACAGGGAGATCCGTGGCCGAAAGAGGACAGAGGGTACATGTCCAATAGAAAGGAAACGCGAACAAAAACGTACGGGGGGCCGGGCCGGGCCGGCCAAGACGGGAGGAGCGAAAAGGGAGGGGACTGATGGGACGGCACCATGCTGCTGCCATGCAATGATGCACTTGCACACATATGCTATTCATCGTTTATTCGAGAGAGAGAAATGCTTGCGTCGTCATGGCTCGTGACAACAGCTGACAAGCTCAGAACACATGAAAAAGTGTATGGGCACGCGGTCAGCTCATGACATCTCTCTCCCCTTCGCTTTGCCTCCCACGCCCCTGCCCGTACGCTCGTCCCCGCCGGCCGGCCTGCTGTGCCTTTGCTGCCAGCGCGTCGATCACTCCGATCTAGTAACACACTGCTTGCCTTACAGCAGAGACGTGATAGATGATGGCACGCACACAAACTTACGCCAAGAGAGAGGAAAGGTAACAACCAGCGCACCGTGCCAGTGCCATCCTTGCAACATGCATGCATGGGTCCATGCCGCCGTCGATCGCATGGAGGCGCGTCGTCTTACCGTGTCGTACGTGGTCATGTCATTGTCATGTGGGCACGAGACGCGCGGCATGCCCCGCCGCCCGCATGCCGCGGCCGCTAGCAACCTCCAAAACCATCCCTCATGGACTCCCCGTACCTGCGCTCCTCGCCGGCCGCCGCACCGCGCGAGACCCGCGAGGAGCACGCCACCCGGGACGGCCGGCCGCGCGCCAGCGCCACCGACCGGACCGTGTCCGCCGCCGCCACAGAAAAGCTAGCCGCCTTCCCACCTTGCCGCCGATCCACCGCGCTCGCTGGCGGCTCTCACAATCCCAATTTTTCTTTCTTTTCTTACGATCAGAAGCAGAAAACATATATACGGCGTGTAGCATACCCGTAAAACCTTTCTGCTGATCACTTTTATCACATCGCGTCAAGACACTTGTACGAGCAAGCGAGGCAAGCCCTTTTCCGTACCAAGAGATTCTAAGCTACGCGCGCCACGAAGTCCGCCTCCCTCAGCATTGCGGCATTGAAACCCGAAGTGACTAGAGATGGTGCCGAGCGAGACACGCACAGGCCGCGGGAAAAGCCACACGGCCTTCCTCCCGGAATTGGTGCCGTGCGAGAGATGTGCATCATGTGCGTGCACCCTCCAACGGGCACGAACCCTAGCTGTCCGTTCAACGGGGGGACGATGGCACTGTCAATCGTGCAGACCAACATGGCAATGGCACAATTACACATCTGGCTCGGCACGAGTTAGATCGAGTTTGACTCGCCATCTATTTCGATGGCTTGGCTAGCCGGTGAACGTTAATAGCTTTGCCTCGTCGCATTGCTAGAAGTGTTTGGGCAGAAGCAGAGAACTGGACCCATGAAATGCACAAGAGTTTTGCGGATATGTTAGCTACGCTTCCGAGCGAGATTAAACTAGGGAATCGCCCCTCATTATTTTATTCTGGGCCTGGTTAAATTGCGAGTTCATACCCAAACTACAAAAACGACATAAAAAATGAAATATTAGAACGAGGTCTCTAAAATTGAGAACTCGTCCGCCCACCGAACCATACCTAGGAACACACACAAAAAAATTCTAGGGCTTTTGTTGTGGTTACTAGTTTGGCAACATCTAGGTTGACACAATGGCCTAACCGCCGATGATCACCAGCAGTATCAGAACATGACGGGTCTTCTTAGCCGACATAGGCCCTGGAGGTGGATGCTCGATGATGTACTCAGCGGCGATAGTGATCGGGGCCGTTGGTGATTGACTAGTCCTACGAGCGCATTTACTTCCGTCGTGGAAAATATTTGATTATGGATCCAACTAGAGAGGCGATGAATGAATAGTGTAAAGCTAAATATTTTAAATCTATATTTAGTGATTAAAAAAGTTCTAGATTTGGTGATAAGAACCCTAGCTAGTGGCCAATATACCAACATTAACATACACTATAAGAAATGTGTTGATCTATAATGAAAATTTTATGACACATTTGTTTTCGTCATAGATCTATGACGTTTCTGACTGAGAATGTCATAAAATTTCACATCCGAGCAAATTTAGTGACAAAGTTACGGAACGTCATACACCCAACCTAAAAAGAAAACGTCACTCAATAGTGTGGCTTATCACTTCTCTTGCTAAATTCAAAAATCTAGATCTCGACCAACTAATGTTCGGGCGAGTTACTTGAAGAATTTACCTTTATGGGGTAGCTAGCTTCCCAGGGTTTGAAGTAGTGATTTGTACTTCCTCTTATCATAAATATAGTAACTCTACTTTGATGTCAATGGGGTCTCCAATACAATGCCTAGGCTAGTTATTTCTATATAAAAAAATAGGTTGCCTCAAGTTTAAATAAATATATGTTAGTAAGCATTTTTTAGACGAATCTAGTGTAGCACCAATTTGTATGCTCAATTTACATGTGACGTTTTTTATATTAATGGTCAAAGCTAGTTGTTGACTAGTTGTATTAATACTTAGTACCAATTAAAGGTCCCACAAGCTAGAGCATGGGCTGATGGTTAGAGACATGAAAAAGACAAATATTATCATGGTCATGTTGGTCTTTGATGCATGGATTCATGGTCAACAGCGGTTAGGGATCGATTAATACCACATAGCGCAAGATTTCAAGATCCTCAATTAATTCCTCGTAGCGCCCCACCACTACTGTGCAAAAATTGACTCAACACTGAGGAAAGAGCGCAAGTAGTGGCCCCGTGTCCTTGACTATGCCAAAAGGAAGAAGGGATCGAAGGATTCTGGAGGCCTCCACTGAGGACGTGCTCTTGTAGCTAGGATCACGATCTAATGCTTGTCTCTAGGGAAAATGTGTCGAGCGTATTATATGTACATGAGTACATGGACAATCTCTTCAATGTGACAGTGATATAGATATATGGACGGCCCACCAATTAATCCAAAGATTCCTTGATCATTCGTGGTCTAACCTTAGGGTCTTTATATATGGTTTCGGAAAATAGACTTCTCACACGTATGGTCCTTTTCAGAGTAATCCTGTACAATTATGTTGTTGAGACAGTATCCAAGTGATTTTTAATTAGTTAACATCGAGTTGCAAGAGAATTTTAATCGCATATATAGAAGCTAAGCTCATTAAATTTTATTTTGTTTTGAGTAACTAATGGAATAATTTGATCCGCCACTACCTTATTCCTCAGTAGCATACTCTTATTAGCTTCATACCAACTCGGAATGGATTCATCCCATCAAGATTCATGTTGACCCAATCATAGATGCGGCGCTACCCTCAAGCTAGCCAAACAACATATTCCCGTTTCACCTTTTTCCCTACACTCTATAATAATTAAACTACCCCATGACGTGTGCCGCCTGAGCTAGCCACGGTTTACTTCACCAAACACTTGTCACAAGTCAGAGGCCGATGAATGCAAGCTCCTGCATGCAAGGGCGAGGATGGTAGCCGGCCGAGCCTGCGCGATAAAACGTGTCTTGAAACAACCGAACACGCCGCGGGTTGCCTGCTGATAGATGCAGGTAGCTGCTAGCTAGTAGCCCCGGCCCCGGCCCCGGCCCCGGCCGGCCGGCGGGGTTGATTTATTGCCCTGTGGTGGTGGCTCACTTTTTCCCTGCGGGCGGCGACGTACGCCGGGCGGCCGGTGAATTTGAGCGATCAACCGCCGCCGAACTGATGCACGTACGCTGCGCTGAAAAACTAACGCCTCTGCGATCCGTCCGGTGGGTCGATGCATGCATGCATGCCTGGGCGGCCGGCATCGTGCATGGGGAGAGGAGGAGAGAGGGCCGGGATAGGACCATGGCGATCCGACCCACTGTGCAGGCCGGCCGGGCCACCATGCATGGGTGCGTGCCGCCGGTCCGCCCTACACATTGGCTACGTAGGCACCGGTACAACTTGACGCTCTTTAATTCACCACCTGGCACTGGGGATATGCCGAATGGTTACTGGTGGTGAGTGCTGAGATCAACCGGACCCTCGATCGATGAACACAACGGTTGATGCCCAAGCGAGCCCAAGCCCACCGATCCATCGATCGATACACAGCATCCGTCCATGGACGACTACCCTAGGCATTTTTTTAAACCAACCAAAAATGAATAAATTTGAAACTAGACTAGGCTAGGCATGGATCGGTATATATGTTTGCTATAAGTTTTGTTGGCACTATTATTGGTTCTAGGTCTTCATCCAACTGCTCTTACTCCTCTGTTTATCCATCTTTAGTTTCCCATCATATTTCCCATTATTTAGTTCCGCATCAATGCTGACGCGAAGCCTGCGTAAGCGTGGTGGCAATCCCTCCTTGTTTTGATATAAACGACTTGTTGTTCTCTTCATAGATCCGTATCTGACGTGAAAAGCAAGCACGCCACAGCCCGGCAAATCTTCCGGAGAAGGCCGCGGTTTTGTTGACTGGGGCTTGAATCCCTCGACCAATCTGACAATAAATTTGACTAAAATCGTAATTTTTTTAAAAAAGAAAATTGTCGGCTGTGTAAGCAGTTTCGTACTATGCTGCCTCTCGATCCTGATGTGGACATACAACCACCATAAGCAAGCAGAACACGGCCAGGATTTCACTCTAGCTACCTTGTATCGGTAGCTAGGTAACTGATGACAATGAAAGGCAAACAATCATGCGCGCACGACGCGATGATGCGCGAGCGGGCTCTGGCGAGGAGGGCAGGGGAGGACCGTGCGCCCCCCGGCCGACAAATTCAATGCCCCGCGGCGTACAAAATGTCTGGGAACTGCGCCGTGCAAGCGAATTGAATCGGGGGCAGGCGGCCGGCTCTGGGCTCTGGGCTCTGGCTGAAGCTGCAGCCGCATTGCGTGCCCCCAGTGCAGTGCCGGCCCGGCCGGTACCACCTGAATTCTGAAATGCACGCCCCCGTCGCCATCCTGCACGCCATGCATGCGACGGTAGCTCTCGCCAGACACAGAGCGGGTTCAGTAATGGCCCGGAATGGCCCGACCGCGCGCTCAGAATGGCCCGGAGGAGCTAGAGAACCAACCGATCGAGCATATCAGGCAGGGCGCATGGAACCGAGCCGGTCGACGATCATCACACCGCGCGCTCAGGTCGGTGATGAGCGCTCGAGGCCTGCGAGCCCGGAGATCAGGCGGTAAGCTGACAAGTCGTACGTACGTTCTGGGTCGTCGCTGCGGCGCTGAGGCCGGCGAGCTCCGGGCTGGTAAGCTCAGATCGGAGCGACGGCTGACGAGAGAGGCCACGCGGCTGCTGGGGGCTGCTGTGAAGATCGGGAGGAGGTGACGTACTACGCGCGCGGTGGTGCACCGCATGGCAGGGCTGCTGGCCAACGCCGCCACGCCGAGCAGGAGCTTCTCCTAGGCTGTGAAGATCGGGCGGTGGTACCTTAAATAGCCGGCTAATAGGTTTAATTTTTAACACCTAGTGCATATGACGTGGGGAAAACTCAGCTTTAATTTTTGAGCATCATGTGATCCTCAGTTGTACGTGCCCTTGGTGGTCACCGATGAAGCTGTGGAGCCATGCATGCAGTTGGATTCATGTTATTAGGATGGCTGGCGAGCCTAAGCTGAGCTTGGAGAAGAACTTCATTTAAGTGGCCTTGGATCGTGCCATTTGTTTTAAATCCAATGATTGGTGGTTGCAGCATATAATTATATACATGGTTTACTTATCATTGCAACGTGCAGCTCTATAGATGGCACAGAGATTTAGAAAAATGATTTGGTTCGTTGCATGATATGTTAAGGGGCATATAGATAATGTATCACACTATATATTTGAGAAATATAACCTCTAGTATGAATGGCCGATAGCAATTAATTGATGATATATGCAAAGGATGAAAAAAAAAACACTTGAATCACTTGCCTCTTTCACTAGTCTAAAAAGTTGAATGTGAGCAAACCAGTCATTCTCTTACATATTAAACTTAATTTACAAATGATTATTTCTCAATCTAGGAGTGAAAACAATAGGAGAAATCAATCAAATGTGCACTAATTAATCTAAGGTCAATAGACTGGTACTATTCTTTTTTTTCCCCACCATTGCCCGATAAGGATCCTAGTAATAGTAGATCATAGTTATAATTTGACCCTTGTTGCAATCATGCTAGATGTTGGAGTATTCTTAAACTCAAACTAATCTCACCTATTAGATTGGAGGAAAAAAAATAACAATTGAGACTAGATGAACACAGTAAAAGAGTTTTTATTTTTTGTCAAATTTTCTACAATATATGTATAAATGTCTAGAACCTATACTAAGGTGATATAATCCATGCCATGTGAACGATAGCTTGTTTAGTCAGGTTTGTAACATTTATTCAAGATCAAATATTATATGTTGCTCATATGCATTTATTTACTATTTGTGTATTGTGTAGCTCTATACATGATAAACAAATCTGAAAAAGAGATTTATTCGATGCAGCGGTGATAAGAAACATATTTGTGTTGATAGCAAAATTCATAATTTTGGGAAGTACAACGTTCTACTACATATTTTAGAAACTTCTAACTCCTACTTGGAATTGATAACACTACTGATCTGTGCAGCGGAATATAAATTCATTATTATACTTCTAACTTGTTACTATCCTTGTGAAAATTTATTTGGGAATGTCTGGATTTTCAGAAGCAAAGTTTGATGCGCATAGACAACCCAACATTTTTTATAATTTAATCATGATATATTTATTTTTTAATTTCTAGTTTATTTATTTTATGAGAAAATAATTTGATGTAGATATGGTGAACATCACGATTGAATGTGATCTTGATAATTGAGCCCATTGCTAGCGCATACGCGCGGCCGCATGATGCTGCGTGCGCGGCTCCTTCAATGGGATCACCCGTGACAGTGAATACACACACGCGGTTGTGAGTCCGAGCCTACTATGGAAGGCACGCGTTGAGGGTACCAAACTGTACGTATACATGCATAATTTTTGATTTTAGGTTCAGCAATTTTTACTCTTTTTTCTGGATTTCTTGAGTTATTGTAGGGTTGATCTCGTGATTTTTGGAGTTCACGTATGTATTGATTCCTATGGTTCCTTTTGAAAAGATGAGGTGATTTGATAGGAAGAAATGAAATATTTCTTAGTACATTATATACATTTTAAAATTAATTATAAATTATTAGCTTAATTCTCAGTTTTGTGCTTGCTTTGTGTACCTTGCACGCGAGACTAACGAGCCGGCTCGAGTTGCTAACGAACTGAGCTGAGCCAGGTTCTTTTCTCGTTTCGTTAACCAGCCGAGCCAAGCCTTAGTCTAGCGAGCTAACCGAGCCAGGTTGCTCGATATCCACCCCGTGCGCATTCTGTTTTCTTTTCCTCGGCTGCTTCCCTTTTCCTTTCTCCGCTCCACTCTCGCTCGGCCTTTTCTTTCCTAGCGGCGACGACAAGGGCGAGCAGCCACCCCCCTGGCCAGGTCTTTGCCGGGCGACCACCGGCCCTTCGTCGGGCGCCGGAGACGAGCATCCGACAGACGACAGAGGTGTGCCTGCCTATTCCCTTGCCCTTCCTACGGTGCGAAATCGAACACCCAAAACCTGATGTATGCTACTTATATTTGGATCTGACCATGTATGTACATATCTTCTAAAATTCGATTTTTGTCCGCCGCCCCTGTCTACAAGGGAAACCCTTGCTGTGACTTACTTAGATCTCCATTCTCTTCCCGCAGAGGGAGATCGATGGCCGCCTCGTCGGCGTCGTCGGTGCCGCCGGCCTCCACGGGCTCCGTGGTCACCGTGGTCTCGCCGTCCACGGGCGGCGGCTCCATCTCCGGCAGCTTGGGCGCCGGCGCAGGCTCGCCGTGCGCGGCGTGCAAGTTCCTCCGGCGCAAGTGCCAGCCGGACTGCGTGTTTGCGCCCTATTTCCCGCCGGAGAATCCGCAGAAGTTTGTGCACGTGCACCGTGTCTTCGGGGCCAGCAACGTCACCAAAATCCTAAATGAGCTCCACCCCTGCCAGCGCGAGGACGCCGTCAACTCGCTCGCCTACGAGGCCGACATGCGCCTCCGCGATCCCGTCTACGGCTGCGTCGGCGTCATCTCCATCCTCCAGCACCGCCTCCGCCAGGTCCAGCAGGAGCTCGCCCGCGCCAGCTACGAGCTGTCCAAGTACCAGGTGAATTCTACGCGACACGTAGGCCTCTCCTGTCACGTGTACACATTTATGTACAAGATGTACATGTCGACCCTAGCCAGCGCGTACGTGTACGCGTGCATTTTCTGATGAGTATACGCACCGTGTTTTTCGGTTCTGATGAGTATACGCGCCGTGCTTTTCGGTGGTGTAGGCGGCGGCTGAAGCGGCGGCGGCGGCGGCGGCCTCTGTGGCCGTGGGATCCAATGGCGCCGCGGCGGCAGGGATGGCGGATTTCGTCGGCAACCCAGTGCCCAACTGCACGCAGAACTTCATCAACGTCGGCCATCCCACGGCGGCGGCGGCGATCGGCGGGGCTGGGTTCGTGCAGCACGACCATTTCGCCTCTGTGCAGATGCTGGCGAGGAGCTACGATGGAGAAGCTGCGACGGCGAGGCTGGGTATGAACGGAGGAGGAGGAGGCTACGGCTTCGCGTACTCATCGGCCATGGGCGCCGGGCACGGTGTGGTGTCTGGCGTGGGGCAGATCGGCGGCGGACCGTTCTTGAAGTCCGGCACGGCCGGCGGGGACGAGCAACCCGCAGCCGCGCAGTAGTGGAGCATCTAATCTTTGTCAGGTTCGATTCTATGTTCCATGCATATAGAGGATAAGGTTTCCCGTTCGTGATTTCTGTATGCTTCTCCTTTACCATATACTCCTATCTGATGCTAAGCAAATTTTTATTATCAATTTATCATGCATGATGTATCTGTTGTAGCGACGAGATGCATACTTCATAATGGTACTTTATAGGAACATTCTGATCCAATGACTTAATTTGCTAATTTGTATTGGAGTTGTACGCACTGCTATAACTCGCTACTGCTTATGCACGCGGTTAGGTTTGCAATACCGTTTGCTTGCTCAAATTGGAGTCTCAAGCATTCAGAATTTAGCTTCTAGAAAGTTCTCACTATATATCTTAACATGTATGCTTAGACATTATTGCCTATAATCAACAAACTGATCAATTTTTAAATTAGAAAGGAGAGGAATGAAATGCATAAGCTTCGGTGACTAGCAGAGAGTGCAATAATCTTAGGCTTTGTAGCTGTAGGAGTGAAAGGTATTTACAAGGAATGATTGATGTGGAAAAATATCTACGTGAAAAACTTTTTGGAACAATAATCTTCACGATTAGTAATAAAAGGGAAAGAAGCTAGAATAAATATAGCTACCGTTGTAACATTATTTGGATATTGTCTCTTGTCATCAATCCATTTATTTGTTCCTAAAACAATTATATTACACATGATTCATCATATATAAATGAATGAATGTAGAGATGGAGCTTCATTAATTTTTGATAAAAAAAATTCCAAGTCTAAATGGGATAGATTTAAAGGAGATAGTACCAATTTATACATAATTTTTTACAAACTAAAATAAACACATGCCCATGTAAGCATATTTAGTTGTATCACTAAAACCTTGATCAACCCATCCATCACATTTTTTATATTTCATGTCATATATGAAAGCCATGGAAATATAAATTTTGTTAGAAAGAAGGTACTTGCCAAAATTTTGATATCTTTAGTTGAGAAATAGTTTTATTTGAGGGTGAAACTACATAAAAATCGAACATAATCTCATTCATATAATATGTTAAATTAAATTATATTTATTTGTTATATAGCGATGGAGATTGTGATTATAATACTTTTTCATTTTTATAACCTTTGGTTGCCAAATTGTATTATGATGTTTTTTGGTTCTCATTAAACATTATTATATGTTAGCATAATAATTTTAGCCAATTTATTACTATTAATATTTGTATAGATTTATCAATCAAATATGTTTTTGTTTTAGCGTTTGGTAGCCAAATGTAATCGTTACATAAAATAGTAATGATGTAGTTAATTTTTATAAGTTTCTATTTTGTAAAATAGTGTCTGACACAAGATTTTGCACTTTACTACTATACAGGTTATGACTTATGAAGGAAAGATCCAGATGCTTAATTAACTGCTTGAGGACGTGAAGACTAAATTATGTGCGAAGATAAAAAAGATTTCGAGCATCCTTTATGAGATGGTAAAAGAAAGAAGTCCTTATTTCCTATTATTTGTTTAATTTGTTGATGTCGTTGGCGTAGTCGGTTTGGACAACGCTCCATATTATTTGTGTTTGTGTTGTGTTGTTGCTTTATTGTCTATGGACATCATATTCCTGTATATGGAGCTTTGACATTAATTTACTGAAAATAATATAAAGTTTGAAATTGATAATTAAGTTCGAGTATATTAAGATATGCATATTGTATTTGATGAAGTATGTGAAGTCCTACTCTAGATTGATTTAATTTGATCAAATGATTCTCTCACTTTATAAATCCTAGCTAATACATTTTGATTGCACAAAGATAATCTTATATCTATATAAAAAGTGAAGTATTCCACTTATCGTCCTAATATATTGATCGCCCCCAAGTAGATGATCTCTCTATATAAAAAGTTGATTGAATATACAAGTAGAAGTAAACGTAAACAGTCCGGACGTGTATGCTGTTCCACTAAGGGCTCGATCGAGAGGCAGGATCGATATACTGCAGTAACTAGCTAGCTTGATCTAGAGGTAGGACCAATGGACTGCAGTAGTACAGCAAAACGCGGCTAGGGAATATGAGGCGATAGTAGCTAGCATGCACTCCACGAGAAACAACCCATCTAAGAAGTCGATCAACTATCGTGGTCTAGTCTGAAACCAAAAAAAAAAAGTATGATAACGGGCTAAATGTCCAAATATACATGGCTTTCGTAACAACTTGAGAAAAAAAAGGGGCTGATTTTGAGGGTCGTCAACAAAATGGCCCTCGAGTTGTACCGGGTTTGTTGTGATCTTGAGCAAACCCAAGCCGTTCTCCGAAACTCCGATCCCGTTTGGGTACTTATGCTAAAGTTTAGCACATGTCACATCGGATGTTTGATGCTAATTAGAAGTATTAAATATAGGCTAATTATAAAACTAATTGCACAGATGGAGTCTAATTCGCGAGACGAATCTATTACGTCTAATTAGTCCATGATCGGTGCTACAGTAAGCATTTGCTAATGATGGATCAATTAGGCTTAATAGATTCGTCTTGCGAATTAGCACAGTGGTTCTGCAATTAGTTTTATAATTAGCTCATGTTTAGTCCTCATAATTAGCATCCGAACATTCGATGTGACACTGCTAAAGTTTAGCATCCGGTATCCAAACGCCCCTCCCTCTCTAGGATCCAACTGCATACAACGTGAGGTGAAATTAAACGCTTTGTGCATGGAGAGAAACAACACGGAATTGAAATTGCCTTGCGCTAATAAAAAATGCAAGAGTATGTTTGGGAGACAAGGGTTAAACTTTAGTCCTGTCACATCGAATGTTCGGATGCTAATTAGGAGGACTAAACATGAGCTAATTACAAAACTAATAGCACAACCCCTAGGCTAAATCGCGAGACGAATCTACTAAATCTAATTAATCCATCATTAGCGAATGGTTACTGTAGCACCACATTGTCAAATCATGGACTAATTAGGTTAAATAGATTGCGATTAGTTTTGTAATTAGTCTATATTTAATACTCCTAATTAGATTGTGCAATTAGTTTTATAATTAGATGTAACGGGAGCTAAAGTTGAGCTCCTGCCTTCGAAACACCCTTGTAGTGGTCACTGTGCTAGCACGCACGCATGCTGCATACACAGTGGTGCAGCAGGGCATCTAGCTCGGCAGCCAGCTAGCAGCAATGCCAATTGCCCCTGCGAAGAAAAGCTGTCCTCCTGGAGTGAGTTTACACGACGCTAGTCTATCTCGATATCTCTGTCCGTCTCAGCTAAGCTAGAGTCGAGCTACGAGGAGGGCAGAAGGCATTTCGCAGAGAGGTGACAGAAGACAAAACAACGAGAGAGGGAAGGAGGGAGGGAGAGAGAGAACGAAGAAGGGGTCATCATCAGGCCATGGATGAAAGCAGGTGAGCAGGCCTCTCAAGAATGCCGTCGTGCAGGCAGCAGATATTCAATGCGCCCATGGAGCTACTACTCTCACAGCATTCATAGTTGTTGTTCCATAAAAAACCGATGCAAGTATGGCGCCGTCGTCGTGCTCGTGCAGGAGATATATTCAATGCCGTCAGTCTTGTAGCCCCGTCTCCACAGTGCAATCCCGCCACTGTTGAGCGTGCATGGAACGGCCCGGCCGGAGCTCATGCATGACAAAAATGCACAGTGAAACCACTACAGGATTCAAGATTGAGCTTGGGCACGCCAGTCCATGAGACCATGATCGAGCTACATACACACCACGCACATCGTGGTTTCTCTCAAGACTCGATGCACGCAGCTACCAAAGTGATCGAAGCCCAGCCTATCGAGCAAGCAGTGACGATGCACGCATCATCAGCACGCCAAGACAGACGGCAGCAGGGAGATAGAGCGCAGCGTGTTTGTGCGCGCGCAATCGCGTTGAATGCGAAGGGGACGCTCCGTCGATCTCACTGACACCAACCCTGTCGCGCGCCTCTCTGCTGCGCCATGAGGGCCTGTGGTGGCGCCGACTATACCCTCTCAGCGCGGCGGCGGGGCCCACCAGGCTGAGTTAAAGCCCCCCTACCGTCTCGGCGGGCGATAGCTGAGATGCATGGACCATGCCTCATCATGCATGCCCCACCAGGCCTGAAGATTATTGTCTGAGACGATAGATCGCGTCGCCATCGGTGTCCGTCGTCCCCAGAATGCATGCCAAATTGCCAATGGCCATGCTACTCAGCCGTAGACTCCCCGGCCCACTATTCTGTGAACTATGAACTGCAGCGGCCGGTCTGGGAGTAGATAGGGCCGGGTGGGTAGCTACTAGCTAGCTTGCTGTCTGATGATACATCGGACTTGCTGAAAGGACTTGCAGCATCCATTCTGCAGTGATCTGGTACCGATCGATTAAGTAACCCAGCTGATTTGTGGGGGTTGTGTTAGAGATAGAGCACTGACTGCTGCTGTATACGGGCAGCCATTTTAGTGCTGGACCATCTTATCATGGACTTGGAATGGAAGCCATGACCTACATGATCAGGCCATGTCCATGCATGCCCTATAAATGGGATGTGCTATAACTTAACACGGGCGCCTAAAAATCTCTTGATACTATTTGAAAGCCATGACCTACATCTTATCATGAACTCGGAACTTGGAAGGACCTTCATGAAGCATTGATATACTTGAAAGCTCTTGATTTGACTCTCGGGGGCGCGAGGAAAGACGCAAATTTCCGGATGCGACCCCGCTCTGGTCATGTTGAGGGGCTGTTTGGCAATAGGGTGTTAAAATTTAACACCCGTCGCATCGGATGTTTGGATGCTAATTAGGAGTATTAAATATAGGCTAATTACAAAACTAATTGCACAGATGGAGTGTAATTCGCGAGACGAATATATAAAGCCTAATTAGTCCATGATTTGACAATGTGGTGCTACAGTAATCATTTGCTAATGATGGATTAATTAGGCCTAATAGATTCGTCTCGCGAATTAGCACAGGGTTCTGCAATTAGTTTTATAATTAGCTCATGCTTAGTTCTCCTAATTAGCATCTGAACATCCGATGTGACACTGTTAAAGTTTAGCACCTCATATCCAAACACCCCACTCGAGGAGGTTCGGGGGAAATAAGAAAGGGCCGGCCTGGCCACCCACGTCGCGTCAAATCGAAAGGCACACCATGTACAGTGCGTACGGCGGCTGTGAGTGGACAGGCTAGTGTAATATTCCAAAATTTGTAATATTTACTTGAGTGAAATTTGCAAAAACTTAAACCTTTTTGTTTGCATTGTGTACTCATTTGAAAATGTTAGCCAACTATTTCCTCATCCCAAAAATTCCTTTTGTGTGGAATAATTTGAATCTTTTTGAATTTTATTTGGATCTCATGTTTGGAATAATTCAAAATTCAATCAAAATCTAAATCTAAATCTATAACTAAATAAAAACCAAACCTAACCTAACCTAACCTATTAGACTAGCCCGCTAACCTATCTAACTCGCCGGCCTGCGAACCTTCAGCTAGCCCATCCTACCACCACGACACTAGCCAGCCGCTGGCGCCTAACCCACTCCCGGCCGGCAGTAGCTAGCCAGTCGGCCCAACCGCACGCTCGCCTGCCTCACCTTCGCTCGCGCAAGGCCCAGCCGGCCGCCTGGCCAACAGGCCAGCCCAGCTCCCACCCGCGCTCCGCCCTCGCCCCCCGCTTCCCTTCTCTCTCACTGCCACCCGGCCCCACCTGTCAGCCTCGCCTTCTCCTGTTCTTCTCCTACCTCCCGCCCGTAGGACCAGACGCCTGGCGCATGCGCTCACAGAGCGGATGGGGGTGCCGCGCTGGAGCGCACTACCCCCAGCTGGGCGCGCCCGTGACCCCTTCTAGGAGGTTCCGCTAGGGGATTTGACCTCTTTGCCCACGGCCGCGCCTCCAAATCCTAGGGGCCGAACCGCCAGATGTGCGCCATGCCGCCCCGCGGGCACGGACACCGAGATGGATGGCGAGCCACACCTTTGCCCTCGAACTGCCTCACCGCACCCTTATAAGCCGCCTGAGCCCCGATGCTCCTCACCATCACCGGGGCATTGCCCTTGCGCCGCCACCGCCGAGAGGGGAAGTGAGAAGGGGGGGTCGCGGAGGAGAAGGAAGAAGGGGGAAGAAGGAGGAAGGGGAAGAGGAGGAGGCCACCCGAGGGAGCCATCCGCCGCCGCCCGAGGGAGTCGCCCGCCGCCGACACCGTTCCTCATCACCTAGCCTCGCCGTGAGCTCGCCTTTCCCCCCTCTCTCTTTCTTGCCTCCCAACCGTAGCCACCATAGTGTAGACCGCCGCCGCTTAGCCTCGCCGCCAGCCACCGGGGTCCGTGCGCCGCCATGCCGTGCCACGGCCGGGGAAAGCCCCGGGACCAAGCGCATGCGCGCGCACTCGTGCCACACCACGCCTACGTGCTACACACCGCACCACGATGTCGTGCGCCCCGCGACTTAACGTGGTCACCGCACGCTCACGACCACCAGCGCGCGCCCGCGCCGCGCCGTGCAGCGCCGCCATGGCCCACGTGGCGCTGACGTGTGAAGCCCGGGCCCACATGTGGGGCCCACTGACAAGCTAACCCATAGGGTCCATTGATCGATGGGGCCCGCTGACACGGTGAGACCCACCGTTGACCGGTCAACGCTAACGTCAGCAGACACGTGGCACACCCTCAGGCTGCCACATGGACCAATCAGATGCTGACACGTGTCACCCTTTTTTAATAAATGGTTTGCGAAATTATTAAATAATTAAATAAATCCTTTAAAATTTAAAAATTCATAACTAATTCATTTTAACTCTGAAAAATATGAAACCAGTTGCACTAAATTCGTAAAATCGAGCCCGTGCTGTTTATAGCTAGTTTGGTGTTATTTGGATCTTCTAAATTTGGAGTTTTTGCCTAGATGTAATGCTATTTAATTTATGTTTTATCGTATCTCATTCTATTCAGACCCGTGCTACGACCAGGAAGACCTTCAAGACCCCGACTACGCCGAGGAGGATCCAATCGACTACGAACAAGGTGTCAGGTCACTCCCAATCATATAGATCCTATGCATGCTTAGTTGCTAGCGCTTTATTTATGTTGCTTGATGATGATGGATTGCATAGCTAATATTTTTAGCCATGCTTTGATATTTGTATATCCTGTTTTCCTTGGTTACCTATTTTTGTGGACTAGCTACAAACCCCTAGATAGTCCACCGCTCATATATCCATATACATGCTTTTAAGTTATGGATGGGCACTTGCCATGGATTTGGTGATGGGATTCCTTAAACACTCTCGCGTGTATTTTGGATGCGTGTGACTCCTTGATGTGTTTTGGCGGGAGTGAGCCATGGTTGGCACTGAGGAGTGCCTTGCCAGGAGAGAGCTTTCTGGACTCTCTCCATACCCCATACCTGTGGTGGGTACCTTGTTTGTTACTGAGGAGCAGGTGGTAGGTGCTTTGGCACATACATGTTGGTAGAGTGCTCGCTCTCAGCCGCTTAAGGACCGAGTTAGTTTACCACTAATCACAATAGCTATTTTTGTACTCACCGCTCGCTTACGTTATGGGCGGGGTTTGGTCCGAGATTAGTAGTGGATAGTGCTTTGCCTATAGGCGGATTGGAGGATCGTGTAAGGAGTTCGAGGTGTTGGCCTGCTCTAACCAGACTGCACCCCAGCGTGGGTAGGTTTCACAGCTTCGAGGTCCTCACTGGTGACGGCGTGCCCTGCAGCTGAGGACAGTTCCAGACTCGAGGAAACAGGAGAGAGCTATCCACTTACAAGGGCTCCGGCTGTTAGGTGGGCTTTGGACAGATCACTACCGTTCAGGCTCCATCCGTGCGGGTACAGTTGTACAACCTCTGCAGAGTGTATAAAGCTACAGCTATAGTCCGTGTCCACTGGTTATGGACAGTGATGTTGACTACTGCTACTTTTGACTAGACTTTTCTTATTCTTCTACCTCTCCTTTTTGAGGCAGGCTGGCGTTTGCCGTTCAGATGTGAGGGGAAGGAGCTCTCACATCGCCTAGTGTGTTTGGGTGCCAGACCCTTGGGTGAAGGTTCTGGTGATTTGTGCCGACTTCCTTGATTGAGGTGTTGACCTCGAAGTTGATGTTGCTTTGCTGCTTCATTGATTGTTGTTGCTGTTGCTGCTGCATAAACTCCTACAGCCATATATAGGTTTTACTCATGCATGTAGTATAATTCCCCCATTTCCTTAGCTTGCTGCTTTGGAAGTTGACATAGCCTACCCGCTTCTCGAGTAGATGGTGGTTTTTTAGGTTCCAAGCCCGACTACGACTTCAACAACGATGGCTGGGAAGACTAGGGACCATTCTTCGCTCGAGTCACCTCTGGAAATGAAGTTCACCATAGCTTATGTTTCCGCTGCGTAAATGTTTTACCTTTCTTGATTCAATCCATATGGACTTGTACCGGCATGTGCCGCTGAGATATATACGTTACTCATGTTATCTATGATATTTGTACTCCGTTGCTCTTTATATTTATTTGTTGGTATGGATTTGTAGTATCTGAGATAGGGATTCACATGTGATAGCCTTCCTGGGACTATCACCGAGGTGCGTAGGCTTGAATTCTTAGAAATGGAAATTCGGATCTATTTCAGCTAGTATCAGAGCCATACTTAACCATAGGACGATCCCTAGCAATGGACATTAGTTTAGGAAGCCTAAATTACCCTTGAACTGAGTATATACCCCTTGATTTCTATACAACTCCTTGAGCTGTTACTATTATTACCATGTTTTCTAATTTATACGGCTTACTAACAATCTTAACAACGTGTTATAGATGACCGAGGAGTGGCGCACGTTTACTGGAGACGGAGTGCGCTTCGGAGGCTTTTGCACTCTACACAGTGAGTGCTTGGAGAAATCTGGAGTTCGCACTCAGGGTGTGCTTTACGAGGGCCGCATGAGGGGCAGAGTGGACTCCGTACCCATCGAGGTGAAGCTGACAGTACCCGCAGACCCCAAGGTTCCCGAGGAGGTTGTGGTGTTTGCGTTCGAGCTTTCAGTGTTAGAGGCTCACTGGACTGCCGCTAGGAGAGCTGTGCGAGAAGTGCACGCGCAGCTACGTGACAGGTTGGCACAGACTCTCTACCGCTGCCTGCCCAAGGCGTGCCGCGGACAAAGGGACTTTGAGAGTTTGGCCTGTCAGTACTACGAGGATGCTTATGCAGAGCCCGACGAGAAGTTTAGAGTGGCCTCCCGCTGCATTTACGCTCATTACTTGGCGCTGTTCTGGAACAATAGAGAGGTGGAGGTACTCCGCAAGGGTTGGGACAACTTCATTGGTACCAACACCATGCTGGAAGGAAAGATAGAGGGACTTGAGAGTTGTTTGGAGAGACTAGACCGGACAAACCGTCACCTACGGCACGAGATCGACACTTGACCGGACCCTTGCGATGAGAGGGACGCGCTGAGGATTGCTACTATGGAGGCGAGGGTTGTTCGGATGGAGGAGGCACTGAGGTCCAGGGACAAGATGATAGATGAGAAGAACGCATTGCTCAAGGAGAAGGAGAAGCTGGTTGACACCTTGGATGCCACACTGGTTGCCAAGAATGGAGTCATTGAGCAGCTAAACCACTGCTTGCACAAAAACTACTACAACCTGGTCCACCTTGGTTCATGCTGCTACAGTGACAGAGACTTGGCAGAGAGACTTCAGCTCACGTGGGAACCCTCGGACCACAGGAGGGTGATGGAGTTGGAGGAGTTGAGTGTGTGGGTTCCGGTTGAGTACAGGAGGGAGCCACATGTGGAGAGCTTCGCGCTACCACCTACCAGACTGTACATCCAACTACTGCACCCACCAGCTAGTGTTGCTATTGAGGAGATGACCAGAGCACTATCTATGCTTTCACAGCTGTACGGAGGAGACCCACTTGAGCTACTAATGTACTTGAACGACGAGTCAGGTTCGTGGAGAGGTCTTACTCCCGAGTACCACCTTATAGACGGCGACGTGGACGACGATGACTTCCCGTGCTCCGACTGAGTGGACCACTTCTGATCTAGTGTTAGGTTTGAGTTAGGCTCACCATGATGTTATAGCATTAGAGACTACCACAACATGATTCTTGATGTAGTAGTATGATGATCCTCGTGTAATCTTGAAGGTTTCTGTTGTAGACCTCGAGATACACCCCTTTTGTATGATGTCTTTGCATGAGTGATATGGAGTTTCATGGATTTTATGGTTCCTATGCATCTTATTGTCTATGTGAAATTGTTTGTGTGTTTCAGCTGTATATTTCCTTAAATTGAATTAACCCCCTATCCAATTTCTTGAGAGTAACCACTGATTACGATCTCATTTGGAACAGATGTCGAGTTTGAGAAGGTCAGGATGGTTGTTGCACCATTTCAAAGAGGCGGACAACGAGGAAGAGCCTAACCCCGGCATAGGTCATGTTCACCGTGGAGGTCACGCTCCCCTAGGTGGACTTCGTGGAGGTCACTACAGAGGACGTGGTGGCCGTGTCCCAGAGATAGAGGTATAGAGAGACGCAGCTGGCGCTGAAGGAAAGGTTCACCAGGAGGGTCAGGAGGAGCAAGAGAAGAACGTGAACGCTGGAGGTGCAGGGGACCAGCAGGCACCGCCGCCATCTAACCTTGTAGAGGTGATGGCAGTTCAGACACAACTGATGCAGACCATGGCTAACGCTTTGCTCCAGTACAACCAGCAAGGAGGACCCCACAGTAACCCTCCAGTTGAGTCTTTTTAGAGGAAAGTTGAAGGATTCATCAAGCTCCGTCCACCCATGTTCGACAACTCTTACAACCCACTAGACGCAGACGACTGGCTTAGGGAGATCAAGAAGAAGCTGGACCTGATAGATTGTACAGATGAGGAGTGTGTGGTGCTGGCCACCCACCAGCTGATCGAGATAGCACGTGCTTGGTGGGACAGCTTTTGTGACTCTCACGCAAACCCAACGCACATCACGTGGGATGAGTTCATTGTAGCATTTCTCGAACACCATATCCCAGAAGCAGTCATGAACCGAAAGGCAGATGAGTTCTAAAACTTGAACATGGGAAACCTGAAAGTCCAAGAGTAGGCCAACAAGTTTCAGGAACTGATGAGGTACGCATCGGACGACTCCAACATAGAAAACAAGATGTACTGGTTTCACAAAGGACTTCACCAGGGCATGGAGATGCACTTGTCCGCTCACGACTACCCTACTCTACACGCCCTTGTGGGCAAGGCACTCCGAGTGGAGAAGTCGAGGCTAGAGTACGAGGAGTTCTGAGGGCACAAGAGGAAGTGTTAGGAGCAGTTTGGACACTCAGGGCCGTCTCGAAGGCCGAGGATAGGACCTCCACAGTTACAGCAGCAGAAGCCTCGCAACTACCCTTCACAGCTGCAGTCGTACAGAAACCCTAGTGTAGGAGGTGGAAGTTCAGGTACTTGGAAGCTGAAACCCCATCAGCCTGCCGCTCCTGAGGGCACAAAGTCGATTGTCTATTACATGTGTCGTCTGCCCAGGCACAAGTCATTCGAGTGTCCGCAGAAGACTCAGGCAGGAGGAGAGAACCACACCAACCAGTTCCAGACACCAGCCAAGACATCAGCACTAGGAGGACCCTAGCAAAGGAACCCAGCAAGGATAGCACCGCCACCTACCCGAGGACGCCTGAACTACTTGACCGTTGAGGACGTCACAACAGCTCCAGATGTTGCTCTTGGTGAGTTCCTTGTTGATTCAGTCAAAGCTACAATTTTGTTCGATGTTGGTACTAAGTTTTCTTATATTTCAACCAAGTTTGTAGAAGAAAGGTCTCTCCCCACTATGGCTCGACCAAGGCCTATTATAACTAGTTCTCCCCTAGGAGAAGTTAGGAGCACCCTAGAGTGCAAGGCAGTTCCGATGGTGATCGAAAATCAGCAGTTTCTAGCAAATTTGATAGTGCTAAAGTGTTCAAGCATTGATGTGATTTTGGGAATGGATTGGTTAGCTAAGCACAAGGGACTGGTCTCGTGTAACACCCGCTTTCTCATATTGGAACATCCAAGTGGAGTTCAAGTACAGTTTGAGCCGTTATACCCCAAGACAGCCCCGATGCTATGTAACTTGAACCCCAAAACCATTGAAGAGGTACCCTTGGTGTGTGAGTTTCTGGACATGTTTCCAGAAGAGCTGACAGAACTACCTCCAGATCGTGATGTGGACTTTGTGATTGACCTTATACCCGGCAGAGGACCGATAGCATAGAGGCCATACTAGATATCGGCCGATGATCTGGATGAACTGAAGAAGCAGTTAAAGAAGTTGCTAGAGAAAGGGTTCATTCGATCGAGTGCTTCACCATGGGGTTCGCAAGTTCTGTTTGTGAGGAAGAAGGATGGGTTGATGAGAATATGTGTGGATTACCAAACGCTCAACTCTATGACCATCAAGAACAAGTACCTGTTGCCACGGATTGATGATCTGCTTAACCAGCTCAGGAAAGCTAAGTACTTCTCCAAGATTGACTTGAGGTCGGGATACCACCAGATTAAGATTTGAGAGAGTGACATATCCAAGACCGCGTTCACTACCCGGTACGGATTGTTTGAGTTCACAGTGGTCTCCTTCAGCTTGACCAATGCACCAGCTAATTTCATGAACATGATGAATAAGATCTTTATGGAGGAGTTGCACAAGTTTGTGGTGGTGTTCATTGATGATATTCTGATCTACTCAAAGACAGCAGAAGAACACGAGGAGCACCTTCGGATCATGCTAGAGAGGTTGCGGCAACACCAGCTTTATGCAAAGTTTAGCAAGTACGAGTTCTGGATGGAGGAAGTTGCCTTCCTAGGACATGTGTTGTCAGCAAAGGGAGTAGCCGTTGACCCAGCTATGATTGAAGTAGTCATAGAGTAGGAGCAGCCTCGCAACGTGACAGAGATCAGAAGCTTTCTTGGATTGGCAGGATACTACCGGAGGTTTATTGAGAACTTTTCCAAAATTGCCAAGCCCATGACCAAGTTGTTGAAGAACAACGTGAAGTTTGAGTGGTCTGAAGCTTGTGAGAAGAGCTTTCAGAAGCTTAAGTCGAGACTTACTACTACCCTAATGCTGACTCTACCAGATATCAAGAAGGACTTTGTGGTGTACTGTGATGCTTCCAAGCAAGGTTTGGGTAGTGTGTTGATACGGGAAGGGAATGTCGTGGCCTATGCGTCTAGACAGCTAAAGAAGCATGAGGAGAACTACCTGACACATGATCTGGAATTGGCAGCTGTTGTGCATGCTCTCAAGATTTCGAGGCACTATTTGATCAACAACAAGTGTGAGATCTACACAGACCACAAGAGCTTGAAGTACTTCTTCACTCAATCCGAGCTGAACATGAGACAAAGGAGATGGCTAGAATTAATCAAGGACTATGAGTTGGAGATTCACTACCACCCTGAAAAACCCAACGTTGTGGTCGTCGCTCTGAGCAGGAAATCCTATCGCAACAATCTAATGGTGAAGGAAGAGTAGCCTGATCTATGAGAAGAGATGGAGAGACTTAAGCTGGAGATCCTTGATTGCTGTTGCTTCTGCATAAACCCCTACAACCATATATAGGTTTCACTCATGCATATAGTATAATTCCCCCGTTTCCTCGGCTTGCTGCTTTGGGAGTTGACATGGCCTACCCGCTTCTCGGGTAGATGGTGAGTTTTTCAAGGTCGGAGCCCGACTATGACTTCGACAATGATGGCTGGGAAGACTAGGGACCGTTCTTTGCTCAAGTCGCCTCTGGAAATGGAGTTCGACATAGCTTATGTTTCCGTTGTGTAGATGTTTTACCTTTCTTGATTCAGTCCAAATGGACTTGTACCAGCATATGCCGCTGAGATGTACTCGTTACTCATGTTATCTATGATATTTGTACTCCGTTGCTCTTTATCTTTCTGTGTTGGTATGAATTTGTACTATTTGAGATAGTGATTCGCACGTGATAGCTTTCTTAGAACTATCATCGAGGTGCGTAGGCTTGAATTCTTAGAAATGGGAATTCGGATCCGTTTCAGCTAGGGTATCATCTCTTTTCTACTTCTACTGCCACCACACATATATTGACTCCCTTCTGCCCGGCGAGTGCATACGGAAAGTCCGGCACACAAAGACGGAGACACGAGACATGTATCGCCGAAGCCCTAGAATCAGAATTAGCTGGGGCCTAGGCCAGTGATCCAACTACACAAGCACTGAATGAAATATCACGTGTTCCATGCATTCCTCACCTGCTTTTGCCTTCAAGCTTCAACTTCATACAATATTCCCCACTCAGTATCTCACGCGAATTTAATATTTGGACTAAATAAATCATAGAGACGGATAGTGAGAGAAAAAAAAAAGGTGAAATCTAGGTTCAGGTCCTAACCTCTTACCCAATTCATATGCAGTAAATCGATCAAGATGGCAAACTGAAAAGAAAACCGTAGGAATAAACGACACGATGGAAAATTAACTATTACAAAAAAAAAATCTGATCGAACAACACACAGAGAGAGACACAGAGCAATGAATGTAGATATTGAAGGGGAATGGATGGCAATGAATTAGACAGCGCCAAGACCATACATGCAGCCTGCATGCATATTAGCAATTCAGCGAAGGCTCTTCCAATGCAGTACCTCCTATGCGTTCGACCATTTCTTCCTGGTCTTGGAGCTCGCTGGCCACTATGGCAAATGTACACATGTCCTTTGCACCCCATTCATTCCTCCTTTTTGCTGCAAATGAGTTGAACAGGATGGAGCGAGCATGGAAGCAGGTCCCTACCCAGCAGCACAAACCTCTGCATGCAGGGCTGCAGACTTTTGGGAGAAAGCTAGCTAGAGCTAGGGAAGTGGTGAGCACAAGATTACAAGGAGGAGAAGCGAAGCAAAAGAAAGAAAAAAAAAGATCATCTGCAGGGAGGCACGCACGCACGCTCATCAATCATCATCCAATTCTTTGCTGCTCTGCTACATGCTTTCTGCAGGCAGGAAAAAACTGATACTACTCCTCCAACCCCCTCTCGCTGACACGCGTCAGCAGTGTCAGCAATTGAGCACGTGGGGTGGGATGCTGCCAGTGACACCATTGTTTGGATGCATGGTGTATTTGTTAAGCGCAAAGCTTAAACTTGTTTCGATGGTAATTTAATTGCGAAGATGCTTTCAAGTTTCAACAACTAGATATATACCTTAGGTTGACAAAAAAAAATCAATTGTGATTCCAAATAGTCATGATAGTCTATAGGACCCGGCTATAGTGGACTCAGGCGTTTTGCTCTTCTCCCCGTATCCGAATTTTATAACTACCTAGTTTCTTCTTCCTCCAATATTTCGTCCCTCCGATGAGCTCCACCATCTTCTCGCACTCTACCAGCCGCTCCAGTAGCTCACGCCGCCTAATCTGTTGTTGGCTTGTTGCTGCTTCCCAGAAATTAGTCATCAATAATCGACTTCTTGAGATACGCCTGCCAGATTCCTGCTCTCAACAACTGAAAGGATATATCAACAAGATGCCTAAAAGGGGATGAATTAGACTTCTACAAATCATCTTACTATATGGAAATTAAAACCTAGCAACAAGTCTAATCACCACATGTCTCTAAAACCTTAAAAAAAATTGTTGCTATTCGAGTCGTTCTAACGTTTTGCGCCCGAATCTATACCGTATACTAAACGTCATCGGATTGGTGCGAGTCCAGGGCCGGTACTACCGTATAGTGGGGCCCGCAATTTCCTGTAGCAACATTTTTTACGTAACAGCAGCAGGTGCTATCGATGTAGTGATAGCTGATGCACTGCTATTGCACGCTACATGTTTCTAGAAAATTGTGGCTCCAAGGATCGGCGCATGATTCTGGGATGGAGTGGAATGGGTTAGGTTGGTAACATAGGTTCATCATATTTCATGTTTGGATGAGAGAGATATGTTCCAATCTTTTATTTGGTTGAAGGGTTAAGAGAGATGGGATGGATGCCATTTTAACACCGTTAGTAATGGGTCCCACCTATCAGCTACGGGGCCTATCTGTCATCTTTTTTTACCTCACCTTATCTTCTTCATCCTCCCTCCACTCGCCCGATCCTCCATGCCGCTGGCGCTGTTCGATCCTCCACGCCGTTGGCGCTATCCGCTCGCCGCCCCACGCCGGCCTCCCCCGCGCCGCCGGCCACCCCCTCCCTCCCTCTCCCCGCGCCGCTCCTCCCTCTCCCCACGTCGGCCGTCGCCCCCTCCCTCCCTTCCTGTGTTGGCCGCCCGCTCTTCCCTCTCCCCGCGCCAACCCGCTCCTCCATGCCGCGGGCACGGTCCACTCGCCACCCCGGCCTCTTCCCCGCGCCGACCGCCGCTCTTCCCTCTCCCCGCGCCGGCCGCCGCCCACTCTCTCCCTCCCCACGCCGGCCCACTCTCTCCCTCCCCACGCCAGCCCGCTCCTCCACACCGCCCCTCCCTCCCTCCCCGCGCCAACCATCGCCCCCTCCCTCCCTCACTCGCGCCAACTAGCCTGCATGCATGACGAAGAGCCACGGCATTGATACGGGTAGTGTGTCCGCTCGTATTACGTATGACCGGCTT
>NC_028452.1:20450705-20474093 GCF_000263155.2 Setaria italica
CCACCCCTTTATCCCTGACGAGCGGGTCCATTAACTAGCTGAGATTTTGCGAAGTACTCCAACTGCCGCGTTATCCCCCCTCTAGAGCTCTCTGGCCTCGTCTGCCTCTCCAGCGGTCCTGCCTTTGGTGTCCCCTCGGCTCCTCGCAAGTCGCAGCCCAGCTGCTCTGCTCTGATTCTCGCATGGAGGCCTGCAATCTCGATCCAAAACCTTAGCTGCAGGTAAGCAAGGCTACGCCTGCATATTGCATAAGCAGATTCAAGCTCGGTTTGCAGGCTACCTCCTCGACAAAATGCAACACCCATGAGAAGTTGCTAATATCATTTATTTTCTTTTTTTATATATTTCTTTGCATCTTTTCAAGTTCTCAACTTATGGAGAGATTGTATGTCTTAATATTACTCAACTAATGATAAAATCACTTTATATTTTTATATAATTAGAGATATGTGCAAACAGCTACTAGAACTTATATTCCTCTACTTTCTATTCCTGCTTGGTACAAACCGGACCTAACTTCACTATTTCTTCTCCATGATCCATGAACAACAAGCGAACTGAGTGTAGCTCAGCTGGTAAGGCTCCTTGTGGTGGAACCTACCCACCAGGGTTTGAGTCCTCGACTCGGCACTGGTGTTCACATTTCTTGAATTTATTCCAGGATTTAACCGGCGCTATTCTTATAAGTGGTAGGTGACGTGCCTGTCGATAGTGAGGCGCTAGTGGTGACTTCATCAATCTCAAGGATTTGCCGATTCAGTCTTTCAGAGGTGCTCATAGGGGTAGGGTTGCGTACGTGCAGTGGTGGATCCAGAAACGGGCTTCGCCCCAGGCTAATTAATATAAGGCTTAAAATCTTATTAGCCATGCACTACTAGATATAACATATTTTTCAAAGAGCACAAATAATTATATCAAGTTTAATCCATGGCCTTTTTTCTCAACCCGGCTCTATACACTTTCGGCACTACTTGTTTTAGCATAGTATTTCTCCATTCTAAGTTATGATTATGAAATGTTGCAATTGCAAACTAAGACTCAAATACTTCCTGCTCAAATCAATGAAATGAAATATTCATTATCATTACTTTGCATAGAAATAGCATAAATAGACTAGTAGTCATGTAAAAGGTAAGCAGACTGCCAGTCATGGAGCAATTTTTTTAAAAAAATGGCATACCGGAGGCTCGGAGCAATTTTAGCAGGGGGCCGGCCATCGGCGTGGCCTGGGGGCGTCGGGCGTGGGCGCGCCGCACGCCGCGCGCAGCCAGCGGGGCAGCGGCCAGCGGGGGCGTGGCCTGCCAGCGGGACCGGACGGCGCACGGCCTGCCGGCGGGGGCACGGCCGCACGAGGCCGCGGGTGGCGGCGCGCGGGCGGCCGGCGGGGGCGCGGGGTGCCGGGGTCGCGGGGGCGCGGCCGACGGCGAGGTGTGGATGCGCACGCGCTGACGCGGGGCCTGGGGTAGGCGCTGGCTCCTATGGATGGGATGCGGCGAGTAGTCCTGGCAGCTAGTCGGGGGTGGGTGCACAGGGGACGAGTGACGGGTCACGGGAGCAGGCAGGCAGCGCTAGGGCGACGGGAGTTGCTGGGCCGCCTGGGCGCCTGGGCCAACTTCTCTTCGGGGTGGGCTAATGGGCCAAAAAGCCTTTTTATACTATTTTTATGAAGGACTTTCCCACTGCTCTTGGGCCTCGCCCCGGGCTGCAGATCCACCCCTGCGTACGTGTATTCGTAGGGGCGAGCGTGCGTGCATATTTGTGAGCGTTTGCGTCTGTACTGTGTGACTAAAAAACCAATGAACAACAAAACTATGGGAGGCACAGTGTAGCACGCCTATCTACCGAGTTCAACCCTATACTAGCATGTTCTAGAAATTGATGTACCGGGAGTAAATTACGAAAAGTATGGAGGATTAGAAACACCAATTTGTTTTTAGAGGTAACGAAAAGTCATCACTCTAACCTAGTACTCATTGGAGCACCTGCGCAAGAGGAGCACCTGCGCAAGAGTATCGTTCCCCTAGACCCGTGTAAGGACTAAGAGCTCATAGAGGTAGTCCATTCTCCATTTTAGATCGGCGGATTTCAAACCGAGCGTAACTTTTTTTTGACTTCTCACAAGACTCCTCCTTGAGAGCTCACCAAGAACCAACACCACCAAACCATTAAGGTGGTGCCGATCACCAAGAGTAATACGAAAAGAATCTCACTTCACTTACACAGGAGAAGGGTGGATGCACACTTGCTATTATCTGAGCACTAATGATGTCCTTAATTTTCAATTAAAAAACTTGCACTTGCTATTATCTGAGCACTAATAATATCCTTAATTTTCAATTAAAAAATTTGCAAATCACTTCTATCGCTTCTCTTACTCTTGATCTCCAAATATCACTATAAACTTCACTGGGTGCCAGTCGTTGGCCACTTTTGCTGCAGAAAACACAATCACGACTGCTCTGGTGATGCGTCACACCTAGTTTTCGCGAACCAAGCCTGGTCCTAAAATGCTTAGATCTAGTGGAGAAAAGACATAGTGAATTTACTGAAACCATGAGTTTTACGGTGTAGTTTCTAAATGAAGTGTTTTACTAAAGGTGTGTTTGGCAGAGCTCTCATGGCTGATTTTCTGCTGATTTCAGCAAGAGATCTGCCAAACAGTTTCCAGAAAAAAGTGATTCTCTGCTGATCCTGTGAAGTGATTCTCTGAAATGAACTAAGGGCCTGTTTGGCATGGCTCCACTCCAGAACTCCAACAACTCCACCATGACATCCAGCCAAACACCTCAACTCCAAAACTCCATGGAACAGCCAACTCCATGGAGCTGTAGTGCAAATGGAACTGGAGTTTTGGAGCACCTCTTTTGCTGCTCCAAAACAACCTCTTTTGAACCTCCTCGTGGAGTTGGTGGGTAATTACCCACCAATGCCACTGGTTACACAAAAACCGTTTCATTCTGTTCCTCCCGAGCTCCCACCCGCGCCTTATTTCCCCACCCGTGCGTCCGCCTGCCCGCCCAGCCCTGCCGCCTGTCGCCGCCCCAACCCGTCGCACCTAGCCCCGCCGCCAGTCGCCGCACCGCCCCCATCGCTGTCGTAGCCGAGCCCCGCCGCTCGTCGCCGCCCCGCCCCACCACCGCCCAGCCCCACCGCTGCCCGCCCCCGTCGCCGCTCAGCCCCGCCGCCGGCCACCCCCACCGCCGCCCGCCCCCGTTGCCGCCCAGCCCCGCCACCGGCCGCCCCCGTCACCGCCCTGCCCCGCCGCCCATCGCCGCCGCCCGTCCCCGTTGCCGCCCAGCCCTACCGCCCAAGCCCCGTCGCGGAGCTTGACGTGGACAGCACCGAGCAGAGCGTGGTAGGAGAAGAAGATGGGATAGAGACGATAACAAATGGAGCCTGAATTAGGGGCAACAATGGCAATCCACACTGAAATCGATCTTTTTTTGGAGCTGAGAGCACCCATCTAGCCAAACACCCCATTTTAGTTCTGAAGTTCTAGAGTGGAGCAGCTCTACTCGGAATTGGAGCCATGCCAAACAGGGCCTAAGAGATTGGGAGCTGGAAAAAATAGCTTTTCTGATTCTGTGAAGTGATTCTGCATCCTGATTTTAAGAGTTTATGCTAGAGAATCAAAGAGAATCACTTCCACCCACAGAATCACTTCTCTCAGAGAATCAGCTCCCATAAAGTACCAGAATTAGATAAAGTCCTACCAAATAGACCCTAATATGGCATAGATACTACCCATACACATTACGCATCGAGTGTAGGGTGGAGCTTCCTTATACATGGCTAGCATAGGCCATGGCCACGTGGCTATTTGTCATGTCCAATAGAAGTACTTGGTTAGGCCTGAAATTAGCCAAATCAAAGCGTATCTATATACATAGCTGGTGCTTGCCGCTGATGAGCAATCTGATCACGAAGAGGCCTATGCAAACAGCAACCAAACCAAAGAAGAGGCGGCCGTGATGACAGCAGCTTGACGGGCAACCATAGTTGCGCACTGAGCAAAATGGGTCCCCCATATGAGATATATATACTCTAGTCTTTTATCCTATCTCTCCTTTCTTTTTTCCCCGCAAATCTTGTATGCAAAGTCAATCTATGAGCATATTTGGCAGCCTGTACTGCCTCAGCTAGACCCGTGAGCCGGCTCGAGCCAGTCCAGCTAGGCTCATAAGGTGCAGAAATATTGATGGGCAAATCTGCAGCATAGCTAGCTGGGCTAAGATAGTGTTGGTTAGCTTGGATGAATTTGATATGCCTTGCATATAGGCCATGGTATAGCTACCACCAATTTTTCCTCCTCCGTCCTCCTCCCCAGCACCATTGTGCACCTCGCAAACCCCACCCTCTCCCCCGACCGCCGCCAGCTGCCCCGAGCTGCCTCCTCCGCTCCCTGCGGCAGCAAGGGCCTCACCTCCTCCCACACGCCCCGTCGCAGCCGCTACACGCCACCTCCTCCGTGCGTCGGCACGGCTTTCGTGAATCGTCCACCTCCGTGGTCCCATGGCCTCCACGACCATCGCGGACCCCCACAGGCCGCCTCCTCCACGTGGTGGCGGTCGCGCCTCCTCCTCAGCACCGCTATGGCCACCACCGGCCACCTCATTGGCAAGTCGCCTCCTCTGCATGGCACGCGACCTCCGCAAACTGCCTCCTCCATGCGGTGGCTGCCGCGCCGCCTCCTTGGCGCTGCCATGGCCACCGCAGGCCGCTGCATCCTCCATATCTGCCCTCCCCCGAGAGCGCTCCACCTTCTCGCGCCGCACTCCGCCTCTCCGCTCTTTGCCGCGTGCGCCATAGAAGGACGGCAGCCGAGGACCTCGATCTCCATGGAAGGTGCTCGATTTGGAAGGCAGGAATCTCGATCTTGCTGATAGAAACTCGATTTTGGTTGTAGGACCTTAATTTTCAATGGTTGGAACTTCAATTCGAGCGGCGTGGGAGGCTCAGCTCCGATAGTGAGGAGCGGCGGCATGGCTGGTGCATGAGGAAAAAGAGAGGGTGATGGCAACACTCTCGCGAGCACCGTTTTAGCCTGCATTGTGTGGAACAACCGATTTTGATGTTCCATACGATGCAGGCTAGATAACTTTTTTGCATGCGCTAGGCTTGGCCCGCGACCCCATAAGCTACTGAACATGCCCAACTGCACCATCTGAGCTTATCTGAGAGGTCGTCGGGGCTACCAAAAGCTCCCATACATCTTTCATGAAACTTCGGGCCGGGAATTCGCGCCTAAAAAAATTGTGTTCTGCCGTGTTACTGCGTCCGTACGTGCAATCACTCACCATTTGGTAGAGCGTAGAGCAAGGTCGATCCAGCACTCGATCTACGGGTAAGCAGTACGGCAGATGCATCACCGACTGCATGACAGTCTCAGAGGACCACGGGTTCATTTATCTCTGGCCTATGGCTGTGGGGAAACATAAACCGCGCGAGATTCAGGATGGTCAGTGCACAGTTGTTGCTCGTACCACGACGACTTGACTCCGATCGTCCCTTGAGAGCAGAGATTCCAACTTCCATTCAATAATCTCCGTGCCCGGGCATGCAGGACCGGCCGGCCTCAGGACAGGGAAGGCAGCAGCAGAGTCTGCGTGTCAGGAGGACTTAAGTACAGTCCATCTCACATTAAATTTTTAAAGACTAATTAGAAGAACTAAATTAAGTACAGTCCATCTCACATTAAATTTTTAAAGACTAATTAGAAGAGCTAAACATAAGTTAATTATAAAACTAATTATGAATTAAATAGATTTAATAGATTCATCTCGCGAATTAACCTTCATCTGTGCAATTAGTTTTGTAATAAATCTATATTTAATATTTCTAATTAGTGTTTAAATATTCGATATGATAGTAATTTTAGTTGGGACTGAGGAACCCAACACCACCGACTGGAGGAAAAGACGAGGTCTGCAGCAAGACGAGAGGCTGCTCAGATCGATCCTGCAGGCCGGCCAGACCGAAGCAGCTGTCGAATCTTCTCGATCGCTCCCTCCGGCGGCAGTCCGGCGCATCGACGACATCGCGCTGGGATCGATCGAAGTCCAAGCGATCAATGCGTGCGAGTACGACGAACCGGTGCATGCGTCGGCCTGTCGCCGGCCGGCACGCCTAGACGTACCTTGATTTGACTCTGATCACTGACGAGCGTGTCGGTGTGTCTTGGAAACGTTTGCCGGTCATAAACGCGCGGATGAGTGAGAGGCGCAGACGAAGACGTCGTCAAGCCAGTCTCGAACCTGCCGGCTGTCTCCCACGGCGGCGGCCTGGGCGCGGTGCGCTGCCGGCCTGCCGCCGCCGGAGAACTTGGAGGAGGCGGCGGCGTACGAGTTAGGAGGAAGGCCAGGCCGGCCCGCAAGCAGGTTAGGCACTTACTATTAGAAAGCGGAGAAGTTGGGCCTGCGGGCTCCTTGGGCTCATTCATTGGTGGGTTACTTATAGAGGCCTTTTAGCTAGAGAAGCGGCTGAGCTGGGCCAGATTTTGGCCTTTTACTGTGTTGAACCCTCCTCATTTCTTGCCGTACCGGGAGCCCATAATTTCTTAGACCGAGGTTCAGTTGACTGTTGACACCACCACGTTAGGTTAGCTATTACTGAAAGGAAGAGGTGCACCAATACACTATCTTACTAATCACCTAACTCCAGCCTTTAATTTCGAGACTTCAGACTTGGACCAGTAGCTTAAGGCGAATTTCCAGAACAATTCAGAGTAGGTATATGACCTTTTCTCATCATCACCAATAAAGAGATGCTGATGGTCTCCATTCTCGTGTCAAAACAACATAGAGCAGTGTCCCGCCCGCAGTCAGCGATTGCGGAAGCATCTCTGCATACTTTTCCTCAAATCCCGGAGTAAAATAAAACCATGAGGCTTTATACAGTTTAGTTTTTTTTATTCTCCCATATCCTCAAGAATTGAATGAGATTTTGTATATCTATCTATCACCACCTTTTGTAACAGTTGGTTCTACATGCATTATTCTCTTGGTATGCCGCATCTTTTATTCCTTTATTTTACCCAGTGTGCCATCATCGTGCACTCGACATGGCGTAGGTTTACCATTTATCTAGCTAGTATCTAGCATCCTCCTCACTTCTCTGCGTGCCGCCTCTCCGGCTCTCTCTCCATTCCACTTATCTAACGTTGTCTCTTTTTTTAATGAAAAAACCCTATTTTCACCCTACAATTTACCGTGCGTGGGAGTTTGATTTTCAACCGCAACTACAAAACCAGATAGGAAGGGCCATCCAATTGTTAAAACTGAATAAATTTGTCTCTTTGGGTGGGTTTAAGGGCAGTTTTGCATTTTTTTAGAAATTTTAAAATTTTAGGTTTATTTAAAAAATTCATAACTAATTCATTTCAAATGAAAAAAATATCAAATTGGTGCCAAATATTTACTGAAAATGCAACCTATCAATTGGTGTTCTATTTGGCATTATCTGAATCTTATTTGTTCATGTTCCTTATGTTTCATTACAAGCAATAAATATTAGGAATGGTAATAAATAAGATGTAAACAACTCCAAATAGATCCCGGGGGTTTTCTGACCCGATCGGGGTCTATCATTCCTGGTCAAACGAACACTTGGCTGGCACAGTCATCAACCACCCCCCACAACGACAACACCACAACAAGAGGTAGCCTGAGAAAAAGACGCGCAAATCACCCATAGCGATTTAATTTGACGCGAATGCTTAATTAGCAGCCTCAGTGGCGCGACTGCTGACCGACGATCCCTGTGGCCCGTGCTACACCTGCTACACGCCACGCGAACGACCGCCAGGTCGGAGTCGCCGGCGGTTCGGCGCCGCGATCGACGAATCAGCCGTCGGTCTATAGGCGCCACAGGTATATATCTCCTGCTGCTGCCGCCGCCGCCGGGGGCAAGGTGCGCACGACCACCTGTGGGCAACGAGATGGCGGGTGCTGCACGCGCGTCGTCTTCCCTGCTGGATCACGCCACGCTCGTGCTCCTAATAGCGCTGGTCGCCGCGCACGTACCCCTGCCCGTGCGCGCCCAGGACACGGTCACCGCCGGCCGGCCGCTCTCCGGCGACGCCAAGCTCGTCTCCCGCGGCGGCAAGTTCGCGATGGGCTTCTTCCAGCCAGGTATGTACGCACGTGACTATATATATGGAACGTACATGTGTCATACGTATGTGTGTATACAAGTGCAACCTCGTATGCACGTGAACAGTGACGGCAAACGGGCACAGTGCAGTAGTGCACCCATGGTACACGTAATCATGCATGTAAAAGCTGCTCTTAAACTAACGTGCCCTGACATGCTGTGCTCCCTGTTCTCTCGGCAGACGGAGGAGTCTCTGGCAGATGGTACGTCGGCATCTGGTACAACAACATCGCCGTGCGGACGCCGGTCTGGGTGGCCAACCGCGACAGGCCCGTCTCCGACCCGGCGGCCTCGCGGCTCGCCATCGCGCCCGACGGCAACCTCGCCCTGCTCGACCCGTCGGGCTCGCCCGTCTGGTCCACAAACGCCACCGGTAACGCCAGTAATGCCACGGTCGCCGCCGTCCTCCTCGATACGGGCAACCTCGTGCTCGCGCCGGCGTCGAACGCCTCGGACGTGCTGTGGCAGAGCTTCGACCACATCGGCGACACGTGGCTGCCCGGCGGGAAGCTGAGGCGGGACAAGGCCACCGGCGCCATCCAGGGCATGACCTCGTGGAGGGCGCGCGGGGACCCCGCCCCCGGGATGTACACGCTCCAGCTCGACCCGGCCGGCGCGCCGCAGTACGTGCTGCTGTGGAACGGCACGCGGAAGTACTGGCTCACCGGCGACTGGAACGGCCGCTTCTTCACCGGCGCGCCGGAGGTGGCAGCGTCGGGCGGCGACTCCGGGTACAGCTTCCGGTTCGTGGACAACGACAGGGAGAGCTACTTCACCTACAGCTTCGCCGACAACTCCACCGTGTACCGCTTCGTCACGGACGTGTCCGGGCAGGTCAAGGGGTGGTTCTGGGTCGAGGCCTTCCAGCGGTGGAACCTGGTGTACGCCGAGCCCAAGGCGCGGTGCGCGGTGCCGCGCGGCTGCGGCGCCTTCGGCGTCTGCAGCGACGCCGCCGCCGCGTGCGCCTGCGCCAGGGGGTTCACGCCGCGGGACGCCGTGAGCTGGAGCCTCGGCGACACCACCGGCGGCTGCGTGCGGAACACCGAGCTGCAGTGCGGCAACAACGGCAGCGCCGCCGCTGCTGCTGCGGGATCCGGGACAAAGGTGGATAGGTTCTTTCGCATGGACGGCATGAGGCTCCCCGAAGACGGTCGCGTCACCGGGGCGGCGAGCTCCGACGAGTGCGAGAGCGCGTGCGTCGGCAACTGCGCGTGCTCTGCCTACGCGTACAATGGGAGCTGCGTCCTGTGGAACGGTGAGCTGCAAAACCTCGAGGAGGGTTACGGCAACCAGCTGGCCGGCGCGGGGAGCCTCTACCTCAGGCTGGCCGCGTCAGAGTTCCCCATGGCGAGGAGCCACAAGCGAAGGACCGTAGAGATCGCCGTCGGCGCAACCGCCATTGTCTGCTTCGTGCTCGCCGCGTCCATCATCGTCGTCCGTACAGCAATGGCACGGCGAACAAAAAGGATCCAAGGCCTCACCATCACCACCGCCGAGGGACGCGTGACCAGGTTCGAGTACAGGGACCTCCAGGCCCTGACCAAGAACTTTTCGGACAAGCTCGGCGGCGGCTCCTTCGGCTCCGTGTTCCGCGGCCAGCTCCCCAACGGCGGCGCCGCCGTCGCTGTCAAGAAGCTGGAGGGTCTCCGGCAAGGCGAGAAGCAGTTCCGCGCGGAGGTGAGCACGCTGGGCACCATCCAGCACGTCAACCTGATCCGCCTGCTGGGCTTCTGCTCCGAGGGCGGCGACCGGAGGCTGCTCGTCTACGAGTACATGCCCAACGGCTCGCTGGACCGGCAACTGTTCGGCGCCACGCCCCCCACGCTCAGCTGGCGCGCGCGGCACCACATCGCCGTCGGCGTCGCGAAGGGGCTCGCCTACCTGCACGACGAGTGCCGGGACCGCATCATCCACTGCGACGTCAAGCCGGAGAACATCCTCCTGGACGCGGGCTTCGCGCCCAAGGTGGCGGACTTCGGGCTCGCCAAGCTCGTCGGCAGAGACTTCAGCCGGGTGCTGACCACCATGCGCGGCACCGTCGGGTACCTCGCGCCGGAGTGGATCGGCGGCGAGGCGATCACCGCCAAGGCCGACGTGTTCAGCTACGGCATGACGCTGTTCGAGATCGTGTCCGGGAGGAGGAACGTCGAGCACGGGAAGTCTGAGCCGGACTCGTCGTCGAGCGGCGCGGGCGATCATGCGGCGACGGCAACGGCGACGACGTTCTTCCCGCTGCTGGCCGCGAGGAGGCTGGTGGAGGCGGAGGGGGACGTGAAGGCGCTGCTGGACCCGGAGCTGGGAGGGGACGCGAACGCCGAGGAGGTGAGGAGGGTGTGCAAGGTTGCCTGCTGGTGCATCCAGGACGACGTCGACGCGCGGCCGACGATGGCGGAGGTGGTGAAGGCGCTGGAGGGGCTCACTGACTTGGAGATGCCGCCGGTGCCGAGGTACCTTGAAGTGCTTGCCGGACGGCCGATGCACCAGATACAACAGACTACAAGTTCGCGAGTATTTGATTCGGCAGATGTAATACGGGTTTAGCCGTTTAGGCAACCCAATGCTTATAGTTTAGTTGCTAGTTTATTTTATGCTGTGCAATTCCAATTATTATGTGTTTGATTCGGGAATTATGTGGGATGGATCGATTGTGTCCCAAATTTTTTTAAGGATGTGTTGGTGGACACGGGTTGTCCTTTATTTGCCGGGAATAGCATAAAAGACTACTCCTTCCCTATATTGTAGATCGGTATCCTAAATTTATAATTTTTTACTGTACATCTAGATATACAGGACCTTTAATCCGCATACAGAAACGATCAGAGGGTCCACAGCGTCTCAATTGACTCGCCATGAGCCAGAGCGAAATAATCGGTAGCGATTTGCTTTTTACCATTTCTCTTTCCTACCGTGTCTCTTCGAACCGGCAACGTCTCTCTGTAAAGGAAGTCCTTTCATTTTTGCATCATGGGCTCATGGCTGCAACAAAAAAGCCTTTTCGGCCCTGAGAAATTCGGGGTAGGAATTATGGATACATTTTCCATCAATAGACCCTGAACTAATGATGGCTTCAAGGGGTGAGCAGTTGAGCACAGATATCTCCAAATGAATACCACACAGCATCAGATATAGAATTCCATTAGAACTTTCTGTTGGTCCGCGCCTTACATTGATCCGAGCTCTTCTTAATTGCTCGGAGTGGTAAATCGAATGCCGGAATGTGTTGGAATATATGGGCTTGGCCCATTTATTTAATTCAACTAAAAGAATTAAAAGTCCACTAATAAATGCTAGAGAGCTATGTGTTTAGTCCCACATAGGGATTTGAGGAGGATCTTAATTGACTTAAAAGTGAACTATGTGTACACCATTTGTGAAGTCAATAAAAGAGATTGGCGTGCCACGTGCACACGTCGCCGAGCCGAGCCGAGCCGTGGACGTGTCGAGATGAGATGATGCGACCTTTTGCTGTTGAATGCAGTAACGGCTAAGGAATAAACTCTGGAATATTCCACAACGGTTACTAGGCGGATTGAATGTCTTTGATGACTGTGCTGCCAGACGTCCCCTCTTGCTCACCAGCTCGCAAAGTACTCCTTTTAGGAGACTTCTCTCTTCTCCCTCTCTATTTTCTGCTGCGCATTCTGCCATCTCTATTGCTAGCGCTGCACACACAGTGTTGGCAAGAGCAGAGCCTCCAGAACCTCGCCTACTGCTGAAGATCCTGCTCGGGATAGGCGGACGATAAGGTTTTTGGGGAGCGTTGAACGCGACCGCTCGCTCTCCCTGATCGACTACATCGTCTACTTCCTGGTGGCCGAAGCACTGTCCGTCTGCAATTCCTGGTGGCCGAAGCACTGTCCGTCTGCGACGTCTACTTCCTGATGACCGACCTGTTCGTCTGCGACGTCGACTACTTCCTCTACTACCAGAAGGCCGTTCGTGGGACTGCACGACTACTTCCTCTACTACCGTCTGCGACGTCTACTTCCTGGTGACCGACCTGTTCGTCTGCGACGTCGACTACTTCCTCTACTACCAGAAGGCCGTTCGTGGGACTGCACGACTACTTCCTCTACTACCAGAAGGCCGTTCGTGGAACTGCACTGTATCGATCTCTTCCGGCATCAATTTCGTACAACTACATCGACTGAGGCCATCCCAAAATTAATATGACTAATCCAAATAGTAACGGTGCATCCAGTGCCGGAGGCTCTGCCCCGCCCCAAGGTACACCCCGAAACTTTTTTGTTTCATTCTATTCATGCTTAAAATTGTGTTAAACAAGAACACGTGGACGTGCTTCAATTCACTCACCAGTCATGGAAATATTGTTGTTTTACATAATTAGTTTAGCAATTAAAATATACCGAATAATGCCTAATTTTCTAACAGAATGATGATTATTCTCCTCTATGAAATCATATATACTGCTACGACTACGAATGTCTACTGCCTTAGACAGGAACCAGGGTCTGAAGGCGCTGAACGACCATAACCAGCTAGTGGTGCAGCAGCAACCCCTCTTTGGTTCAGCAAGCACCTGAAGCGTGCCAATCTTGCAGTGACTGATCCTGCATCCTTTGCAAGCTTCTCAATGGGTGTCCACAACCGCTCTTCAAAATAATAAGTGATTTGGTGAGTAAAAGCAACTTGATACAGAGACAACAGGTTATACAAATTTGAGTTACTTAGTGTTTTGTGTGAGAACTCAAATCAAACCATACATGATAATGAGTTTGCGATTACGAGTGTTTAGGGACCTGATAAACTGATCATGCCTTTCATACTAATATACTATGCAGGCATGATGCATGCTTCGTTGTATAGTAGTCTTTTTCATAGTTGCATGTACCTCATAACTGATAGTCCACGTGCACTACCTTTGCTAAACTCTTAATGTAGGTACAATTAGAAGGTCAAATCATATTTAACTGATCATACCTGCAGCTGCTGCAGCACGTGGCCAAATGGTTTGCTGAATGTCTGATGCGTCTATGTGTTCACCCCACATGCATACCTCACCACCAAGAACCAATTTCTGCTGTTGAGGGTTGTAGATATTTGTCAATGGTTCATTCATGTAAAATCCTTCCCATGTAGCATCCAGGTGATCTAGGTACCACTTATCCTGGTTGCTCACAATGCATCTCAGACCAGCAGCAACCACTTTCTCTGCAACTCCACTTCCAAGCCTACCAAGTTATGAGGAAAAAGTAGCAGTTAAGCAGATGGGATAACTGGTTACTTCAATATGTGATTTCACTGAATATGTCCTGTGATCCTATTACTTGGGGGCATGAAAAGTTCCAAAGATCTCTATTTAAAATTGTGGATATAAGTTACTAAAGTTTTTTAATTAAGAATTATGAATGGTTTGCACCAATAGATTTGTTGGTGCAATTTGGCTAGGGGTGCAAGGATGCTAGTAAATATTTCTCAAGTATCAGCCAATAGACTACAAGGAGATACCAGTTATGCACCACAGTTTTACGATCCAACTTGTCTCCAAAGTTGTTAAATGTCTCTTCCCTACAAGGATGAGAAACTGTTTGTTAGAACTAGCTGGAAAATTTTAATCTGCAAAAACTAGTAACACCAGTCACCCTACCAGTTAATGATGTCATAACCATGTGATATTGCTATCTTTTGAGCTCTCAGTACAAAATATCTGTAGGCATCGGATTCATTCATGCCATGTTTAATCAACCTGCCAACCAGGAAAAACACTTTTGATCAGAATGGATGATTGACCCATGGAAGTTTGTACCAATAGCAATAAACAGAAAGGTTATCAAGTGTCGTATCAAATTAGCCCATTTTCCTATTTTCTCTTTCCTGGATAAGTACATACCATGATTTAATGCGTGGTGTGGTAGTCCAGCAACCTGAAATCATAATATAGCATGAATAGATTCTAACATACATAATTTTGCTTTACAGATTACAGATTTCTGCAAGCTTACTTGTGTTTACTTCATCTCCTCCCAAATGGACAAACTTGAACTTAAAAATCTTGCTGAAATCTGAAAATACAACCAAAGTTAATGCCATTGATTTAGTATTAAATGAAACCACTATGTTATTTTCTCCTATGATTGGCTTATTATTCTGGCCATTCAAGTATGTTTTTTGTTGCTGAATTTTAGTATAACGTGCTATTTCATTCTTTTTAGTGACAAAGCCACGAAGACGTATTACAGTTGATCTTTCAAGTGTTGACTTGGGGTCTAAATCTGGAATAATTTCTTTGACAGTGCATGACCTGAAAGAATTCCATTAATCACTTGGAATGTAAAGTCGTTGCTGACATCGAGCGGTTCTTTACATGTAGCTGATGGCCACAATGATGGATATCCGACACCCCTGAAACAAGAGAAGTCCAGAAAGTTTTAGGTATGCTCAATCTTAAATCTCCTTATACTATTTCATCTGTAAGACAAATGTGCTTCTACATACTAATGATATAATGTGAGTCTACAATGCATGAAAACCAAATATTAAATTATGCATCAATAATACTTTGAAAATTGTGATCCATTTTCTAGAAAAGACTAGTATTGTACATAATTAAATCAATCTTACCATGAGAGAGCATGGCCAGGTACATCAATCTCAGCCAAGACATTCACACCTCGTTTTTCAGCATACCTGTGAATTTCCAGTAAGTCAAACTTGGGGAAACCTCTACAGTAGAGTCTAAGCAAAGGGTGAAACAAATTTGGAGTTCTTTTGAGTTTCCTTTTCATACTATAGTAAAGTTGTTTTTTCCAGAGTTTTGCTGGCATGTTGTTGTTTACCACTTAAAAGTCTAGGTCTAGATGTTGTCTGATTACTGAAGAATAGTTCCAGTAAAATAACAAAAGCAGGACTCACTGAACAATGTCGATAGCATCATCAAATGTATATCTCTCTGAATAAGAGTATGCACCATTCCATAATTTTGGGTATGAAGGTATTTGAAGGGGGAATGATTCCTCATCCACGATATGCCAATGAAGAACGTTCTGTGTGATGATAGATTGCACGGATCATATGACTTAGCTGGAACCAATTTAAGAAAATTATGTTTAAGAACTTCTCAGTAAAGGAATAGAAGCAGTAAGAATGAACTTTGCATGTGGAAAGGAAAACGTACCAGTTTACTGAAGGTCATTGAATCAATTACACTTTTTATCACTGGGACAGGAAGATAATGCCTTGAAGTATCTGTAGCATACAATAAGCAAGTTAATATTGATGCTTCCCTTCAAACAATTTGTTGATAATAGATGAGCTATTAGATCAAGTTTTTCTCATGAAGAATCTTGGGTTTAGATGCATTATGCATATAAGATTATTGAATATAGAAAGCATAAAACTTGTGTTAAGCAATCTTACAATTGTTCTTCATGGTGGTTGTCCAGGCGATTAAAAACAATCTGATGAATAAATGATGTATATGGTTGTGTGCATAAATTTAAGAGGTGAGAGAGAGAACTCTGCTGTTTTTTCAGATTTTCTGTTAATTGTTGGTGTATTTTGTAGTTCTACTAATTATATTCAAGAACAGTGTAGTTTTACTGTGCTACGGAGTGTGTCACCACCGGTCTTACTTATGCTCTATCTCGTATTAACTAGGTGTCTTGGAGTAAGCTATTTAAGTGTCCTGTGATTCACTGCTGGACACGTTCTATCCATTTTTGTTTCCAGAATATATTAGTGCTTTATATAAGAGTAGAAAGACACGATGGACGTTTTTCAACCAATAGAAGTAGAAACATTGATGATCTGGAATCAGCTGTGATGAGTTCATTTTAGAAGCTTGTTACCCAGAATATGATTGCTGTTACCAGAGTGGACGAAAAATTCAGACTACCATAGTAGCATACCAATAAGAAGCCCTCGGTACGGAAATCTGGGCATGTCCATGATAGTCCAAGGAGCCGAATGGAGTTCAATCAGCCTTGCATTGAAATCAAAGTTGCACAATTGGCTAAATGTCTGCAAAAATACAAAATTTACAGTTAGATATCCTGGATGTAATAATTGGGTGAATTGCCTATATCCATACATAGGTTTTCAAGTTGAGTTACCTCCAAGGCATGAAGCGCTCCAAAAACTGTTTGAGCCTGCAAAATATTGTGATATGGCACCAACTATGTGTCACAATTTTTATGCTGAATAAGTTATTGCAACAAGTGGAAGCATGAGAATGATATGCGTCATTTTGACATTTTTCTCCGCTTTTGATGAGTCATAAGAAACTAATCGGTTTAGTGCAAATATTTTTATCTGTATTTCAAGTACATGAGGTGTTGCATGGATGTTACATAGTCGATCTTCTTCGCAGATGTTAATTGCCTGACTCAGGGGCGAATCTGGTAGGTTTCTATGTCAATAGCCAGCGTCCTGGGGCAGTCGAGACAATGTTGTGGAGTTGGTGGTACAGGGCAACTGCTTCTGTAGAGCAGAGAAAGATGCTAAAAGCAGGTATCGTCGAAGTTCACTACTGTTCTCTTCTCTATATCTGTTACTTTACCCTGCTCTGCTACGCATCTTCTGAAAGAACAGCAAGTGACCCATCTGTACAGCGGGCATTGCATATTTGTAAGGCGAAGGCAATGTCTGTGTCGCCATCCGGGTACGGTCTCGATCGAAATCGGCGCGACACAAACACTTGTGTCGTTTGGTTCCCACGAAAATAAAATAGCAGTTTACTAGCTCCTCTACATGCATTCATTCCCAGAGGGAAGAAATCAATCTGTGGGCTCTAGAATTTTCAGCTCCTGATGTTATCCATCAAGTTCCTACCGCACATCGTTGCTAGGCGCTAGCAGAGGCATCGAGATTTCAGCACAGCCTTTTCACTAACCTCGATCTGCGCGTAGAGCGGATTCCCGGTCGCGGGCACCGACAGCTTGTACGATTCGTCCACCCCGAAGTTGAGCTGCAAAATTGATGAAGAGCCATCAGCAAGAAGCAGAGAATGCAGGTGAGCAGCAGGCCCGTCACTCCGTCGGCCGGGCGCGCGTTGCGTACCTCGTCGTTGGGGGAGCGGACGACGACGCGGACGCCGGCGAGCACGGGCGAGCCCCGGGGGTAGCTCCCGTTGATGACGTGGTCGAGCTCGACAACGGCCACCATCCGCTGGAACGCCTCCCTGAGGATGCCTTTCCCGTCGGTGTAGCTGCTCCCGGCCGTGGACAGCTTGAGGTCCTTGCTGACGAGGAGCGTCTGCGCCCCGCGGGCCACCGACGCCGGCATTGGCCACAGGTCGACGCGCCCGCCGCCGCGGCCGGCGCCGGCGCACAGCCCGACCGCCGCCGCGAGCAGCACCAGCAGCAGCCTCGCTGCCGACGCCATCCTACGCAAGACCGCCGGCTCGCAGAGCGCTGGCCGGGTGGTATAGTTACTACAGTACAGTGTCCCTCCCTCCGCTGCAGAACCTACTCGTCAGATGATATATAGATATATATTTTTTGAGGAAGATATATAGATATATGTATAAAAACAAAATGCAGCCGGACTGCAGGAATGTGTGGAGACAAAGGAGGTGGATGGGGACTTTGGGGAGTGACGGAGATCGCGCACCTACTGATGATCGGCGATCACCGGTAACTGGCCGGGCCGCGCAGGCTGTCAGCACGAACTGCCGGTGCTAGAATCCGAAAGCGCCGGCCTTTTGCGCTGTCCGGGCGGGGGAGTGGGAGGCCGGGTACGACGATCGAGTAGTTCACGATGATAGGTAATGCGCCAGCAAACAACAAACAAAGGCAGAACAAAAGGAGGCCGCTGCTGGTGCTGGGCACCCTTTGGATGCAAATGATGGTGATAACTGATAAGGGCATGCGAAAAATTCACTTTTGGGTGCAGATGCGTCGCCGATGCCGTTCCGGGCTCTGCCAAACGCCGGTGCATGGGAAAGGGTCGAAGGGATGGGGTCGATAGATGACAACCCGGCGATGGACACGGCACGCAACGCATCCTCGAGCCGAGCGTGTCATGTGGTGGTGACCTGGGTTTGGTGTGGGGGCTGGAGAGCAGGAGACGGGAGGGGTTGGGTTTGGGGGTAGGAGGAGAAATGGAGTGGAGGCGGTGGTGGGGTTGCTTTGGACTTTTGGTGAGTGTGGAAGACCTACGGTGATGGTCCTGTTCAGTGAGGAATCTAGGACGATGCTTGTGATTTGTGAAAGGAAAAAAAAACATAAAGGAAGGGGTGGGAAGAAAGGGATCGGGTCCGGTAGCTTGGCTAGGCCGGGTAGGTAAAGTAGCTTACCGCCAAATGCCAGCACGTGTAAATCCAAAACGCCTGTTTGGATCGCATTGCCTTTACGGTGATTGTGCCCATAGATGAGTGGTTAATTTGGGTACCCAAGTGCATGGAACTTCCAATGGATAGACGGTAGAGTTAGATGGAGTGTGCCATCCAAAGCTGTTTATCTATCTTTGGAGTCGGGTGATTTTGCTACCTGCTTTCGGCCGGGAGCTTGTAGTGCAGGGGCTGCAGCCTGCAGCAGCAGCAGTAAATGGCGCGGCGGCCGGCGGCATCAGGCTGACAGCAACATTGGATGTGGCGAAGTAATTGGGCGCCGTAGTATAGCTCACATGCAGCTGTCCCGCTCGTTCCCCCATGAGATCAGCGCCAAGTGACACGTGATGGCCCTGACCCGAGCCTCGTGCCGCGTCGCAGTTGCTTGCTTTGCTCCGCGTTCTGCTGCATCGGATAATGCTGCGCGGCGTGCGTGCGTGCTTTGGTTCGCGCAGTCGATTTCTACGAGCAGAGTCACGACGCCATGTCACCCAGACATCACATGGAGAAACTCCTTCTCCATCACCGAGAATGGTGGGGCCCGCGAAATGGGTGGTGAGGAAACGATCTCGCCCTCAACGTGGAATATAGTCAGTTTCTAGGTGCATTGGATGGCACGACCTGATTTCTCACGTAGGAAACGGAGTACTTTTCTTCTTTTCTCAAAATGGCTCCTTGCCATGTTAATTTTTTTTTCCTTATCTGGCAGACTATTCACGGTGTTTGATCCTGAGCTAAAATTTATTCCGTGTCATATTGAATATTCGGAGACTAATTAGGGGACTAAATATGAGTTTATTATAAAACTAATTGCACAGATGGAGGCTAAATGGCGAGATGAATCTATTAAGCCTAAGCAATCTATCATTAGCAAATGATTACTGTAGCAGCACATTGTCAAATCATGAACTAATTAGGCTTAATAGATTTATCTCGTTATTTAGCCTCCATTTGTGCAATGGGTTTTGTAAATAGTCTATGTTTAATACTCCTAATTAGTATCTAAACATTTGATGTAACGGACACTAAAGTTTAGTCCAGGATCTAAACACCCCCTTAGGATGCGTTTGGTTTAGGGACCATGTGGGTTGGGTCGGAGCCAACCCAGTTTTCTGGGTTGGAGCTAACCCAGTTCTTGTTTGGTTGCAAGGTTAGGTTGAACCCAGTTTCTTATTTGATTGAAGGATAAAGTGGGTTAGAGTGGTTCCATCTCTTGTTTGATTTGAGGATGCGAGTTGGACAGTGAATCTGTTCACCTTCTTGGTGAGATTACCACAGACATATTAGCTGCCAAAACTCACAACACACACGTTCAACAATCCGACAATTCACCAATTCTTAACAATAATTCAAGAATTCACCAATTCTTAATAAATTCAAGAATTCACCAATTCTTAATAAAAAATCAACAATTCACCAATTCTTAACACCATTTCACCAAGTCAACAATTCATATATCTTGTTCAACATCATTTCACCAATTCAATAATTCTTAACACCATTTCACCAATTCAACTATTCTTGACACCATACAATGTTCAAGCCCTTACTTACATATACCAAGTTCAAAGCAATACAACAAGTTACACCAACTTCAAACCTTACATAATATAAGTTCAAGGCTTACACAGTGACATAAAATTCAAGTTCTAACAAAAGAAACGTCCCACACATCTAAATCACCCTAACATTCCAGGGAACTTTTCAGCGATGAACTTTGTGATCCAATTTAACTTGTGCTCAAATGGCAGTGTATAGAAAGCTCTACCAATGTGAGGATTTTCCACCAAATGAGCATAGTAGAAAGATATGTGTACTGAATTAAAACTAGGAAGTTGGTTCAACATGTAAAATAGGTCAGCTGGCAGGTCATTATCAGGTTTAGCAACCATTTTTATGGCAGCGGCAAGGTTCTCACCTACACTTTTGAAAGCGGCAACCAGCCCATCCTCCTCCATTTCAGCTACTTGGCCTTCTTACTTGGTCTACTAGCAGAGATGTTTCCCCTTGAGTGGTAGGCCCATCACTTGGACCATGCCCTGTAACCTCATCCTCCTCTTCTTGACTTTCAACCTCATCATCCTCTCTACCTAGAGGTGCACTTGAGTCTTTTGCAAAGTTTCCAGTAGCCATGGTATTGCCAAATATTGCCTCCATCTCTTTGTAGTGCAAGAGGGGCTTGTTCAAGAACTCAGCATTAGCCTTGTGATCCTAGGCATGGAGGACAAAAAAGTTAATATAATCTAACACTTGTCAATCAAGGAAGAACTAAGCAAAAGATGATAAGTTTACAGGACATGGCCGTTGTAGTACTCCTTATCTAGTGTAATCATACAATTTTCTTCATCAAAGAGGGCACCACTCAACTTCTTCAATCTATTTATCTTTACATACCTTTTCTGCTATGTTTTCAAATGATTCTTGACTTGCTCACCAGTGATCCTTGTAGTGAACTTCTCATTGATAACCCTAGCACATCCATTCAAAAGGTGTTTCTTAAAACCCTTTGATGTCTTCAAACCACCAGCCACCAAATCATTGAGATGAGAGAGCATTAAAGCAGACATTGCTGATGTTCATGTAGCATGCCCACTAGTTCCCCCACGCCCTTCAGCTACTTCCTCCATTGTTCTGCCACACAAAAAACACAAAATCAGCACCAAGATGTAGACAAACTGTACCATCAATACAAACTCAACACATCATAAATGGACATTATCACCAAAAATTACAAAAATATCAGCAAGCAACATGTTCATAAAAATATTATTCAACATCAAACACGTCCTTACAATTAGCAATACATCATCCAAGAAAGGCTCAAAGATGTTGTACAAATGAATCAAATTCAAGTTGGATACAAATATTAGTTAACATTGTTATTTTGATGGTCTGCCCACATCTGTTCTGCTAGCTGCTGCCTGAAATTAAGCATAGAAGCATGCTCATTTGCTTGGCCAATGCATGTGGAAGCATGATTGTAACTTGGCCAATTAGTATCCTCTGTGAACAACTCATCACGCCCATCTTGTATGATCCAATTGTGAATAATGCAACAAGCACAAACAATATCTACTTGTGTTGGAAAAGGGAAGAATGGAGTTGCATCATCAAGAATTTTGAATCTCCTCTTCAGTGCCCCAAATGCCCGCTCTACAGTGACACGTAGCGATGAGTGCCTAAGGTTGAACAATTCCTTCTCATTTTTCACTGGATTACTTCCCCATTCGTTTAAGTGGTACCGAACTTCACTAAAGGGAGGCAAAAATTTTGGTTTCGCTCCATATCCAGCATCCACTAGGTAGAATTTGCCTATTATTTGATAGACAGATTGGTCATAATACTATAAGCAGAAATTTGTATGTAAAAGTTGAGAGTTTACTCCTTTATATAAAGCCTTGTGGGACACGAAGGCCATTCTCACGTTCTAAAGCATCACGTAAAACTAGAGCATCATGTGCAGCCCCTTCCCAACTAGCCAACACATACGTGAATCGTAGATCAAATCCTACAGCTGCCATTACATTTTGTGTGCAATAGGGTTTCCTATCACGAAAGGTATGCTCAATGGCCTTAGGAACAAATGCTCTTACATGAGTACCATCAATAGCTCCAATACAATCCTAATTTTTTTAAAAAGGTAAAGATTAGGGACCACGTGAGGTTAGAGTAATACAAAAGTAAAAAAAATAGGGATAAGTCTCACACCTTAAAGTAAGGATCCCATCTATTGTTCCCTGCAATTTTGTTTGGAGTGTCCAAAGACGGGGGACGAATTAGTTCCCCTCGCAGCTCTCCAATAGCACGGAGTACTTTATTGAAATAGCGGCTAACTGTTTCCCGATCTATCAAAATTAGTTGCAACTAACCTATTCCTAAGGTTATATCCCACTGTATTTAGAAACATACCCACCTGTTGCTCAACACACAAGTTGCATGTATTTTGAAGCAAACCACGCTCTCTAAAAAGATTGCAAAACTGAAAGAATTTGCCTCTACTAAATCTTAACATGTTCAAGCAAGTTGTGTCGTCCTTCCAAACTTTATTATTTAGATAATCTACTCTCATCCTATCCCTTGCCGCCATAGGCCCATAGGTAATACCAACCCTTCTTGTGCATCGTTTACGTTTTCTAGACTGAATAATCATGGCCATCATTGACAATAGCATGTATGCAGCAGCAACACAAGTTACAATATTGATGCTCTTATCTATCTACAATACAACAATGAAATGAAAGAAATGCCTAATCTTAGAGATCATTCAACCATGATGTCCAGCTACTGGATTATTTGTTCAATTCAACTATCACAAAACTATCAACCATGAGAATCCAAAGCAAAATACAATACATATCAAGTATGGTGTATACCTTGGGAGAGCAGGGACTTGGCAGGGGCAGGAGCACTCGGCAGCAACATAAGCACTTGACAGGGGCGACGCCGATTAGCGGAGGCGGGAGGTAGCCTTGGCAAGGGCGGCAACGGGCATGGGAGGCGGGCCTCGGCAGAGGCGGTGTCGGTTAGGGGAGGCGGGAGGCAGCCTTGCAGGGGCGACGACGGACAGGGGAGGCGGGCCTCAGCAGGGGCGACGCCGGTTAGGGGAGGCGGGAGGCAGCCTTGCAGGGGCAGCGGCGGGCAGGGGCGGCGGCGGGTCTTGAGAGGGGCGGCGGTGGGTAGGGGAGGCGGGGCTTGGCAGGCTCGTCGGTGGGCAGGGGAGGCGGCGGCGCTACGGATGGATCTCAGGCGGCGGCGGCAAGATCCATCTGGGATAGATGCTTCACCGGGTGAGAGAGGGGCGGAGGATGGGGGCGGCGGCAGTGGCTGGCATGGGAGGCGGTGATGGATGGAACGACAATGGTGGATGGAAAGGTGACGGCGGTTGGAGGCATCGGGACGTTGGGCGTGGGGGGAGCCGTCGACATTAAAAGGCGGGATCTGCCGTGCTT
>NC_028452.1:20474193-20572811 GCF_000263155.2 Setaria italica
GGTAGGGTTGCTGTGCCCCAACGTCACGCGCGCAAGCGGAATGGGTCCCCGCGATCCGACAAAAAATGGGATGAGTCCAATCCAGATCTTAAGGGAATATACCCTAATGGGTTGGATCACCCAACCCACTTCGACCGTGGAGCCAAACACACGGTTGGGAGTGTCCTTCCAGAAAGGAATCTGGCCCACGTAATCAGTGCCTGATCGTTGCTCCTTCCTTCCTTTATCCCTCTCTCTCCCTCGGTGGGATTTGGTGGCATCAAATCTCAACCGCTGATGACGAAGGATGATGATGCGATGGGCCACAGGGCCCAGGGGACCAAGGGAGCGTAGTGGCGATCGATCTTGCTGCATTGATCGTGCCAGGGCCCAGGGCCGGCGCGGGACTGCGTGTTGCGAATTACTGGACCCGGCCGTAAACTAGCGCTCCTCCATATCCCGTCGTCCCTGTGCGTTCTTGCCGCTGCCGCCGCATCGCGCGAGGACCCAAGTGAGATCTGGCGCAGTCCCCGATCCCAAAGGACGGGAAATTCAGGTCACCCCTACGATTTTGGACGAGCCAAGCACAGCAGGGAAGCGGCGGACGAGGGGTGTAGCGCGTTGACCCAGCGTTCGGATGCATCTCGGAGACGTGAAGGGGGATCAAGTCAATTTATGGTGTCCTGGGTCTGGGTGCGTGTGCCATGAGCACCTGCACTCCTGCAGGCCGTTGTTATCAAGGATGTCAGCTCAGGGGCCAGGACTGTCAGATGTGATCCGTAGATGAGATCCTTTGGTGTGCTGTTGTGCTGTGCAGTGAGTGAGTGCGAATGCGGGCTGCGAAGTGCATGCGCATTACTATTTGGGCCTAGATTTCCATGGGAAGCCAGCCCAGCCAGTAAGGAATGAGTTCTCCCCCCCTTCCCCGCCCGCCCGGCCTCTTCGCTTTCACTCGGCGAGGTACAGACCCAGCCCCCAGCCAGGTGGAAAATTTGCGGCTCGTTCAGAATCGTCTTCCGCTCTTGTTCAGGAAACCTCCGCTGGCCGCCGGGGAGGACGCCCCCGATGCCTCCGCGGCTCCGCCGATGCCAGCCAGCCTGCCACGGCCGTTCGCGTGCTTACATGGGGGCGTACCAGCGGCCGGCGGATGCACCCGTCCAGCGTCCGGCGCTGCCCGCGAACCTGCTCGCCGGGGCTTCGTCCCCACGTGCCACGGTGAACGAGGTACTGACTGCGCTTCCGATCCTCCTACATGGCTCGCTACCACTACCAAGGGGCGCTTGCTCCTCCTGAATATTCGCGGTTCAATTTTTTGGGTGCTTATTCTTAGGATCAGGAAGGCGGAGCCGATAATCGACACTAGCATTTGGCAGTTATGATGGAGTTTCAGGCAGCAAGCCAAGTTATTGTCTGATTAGGTGAGTTCTCCGGTGGCTTTTGCATGCCTGTTCAGGTCATGTGGCAGTTCGCGCGGTAATCCTAGTTTCGAATTGCAGTGATCTGGCAAATTTGAATCGATTGAAGCTATAAATTTCTGAAGTCCTTCGCACTTTGTTTCACATGAAGGGCGTGATTTCCAGAAATAAAAATGCCCCGCTTCAAGTATTGTTTGAGTTGAGGGCAAAGCGCCTTTTAGAATTGATGCCAACACCTTTAATTTGTTTCCCTATCATGTGCTCTCATAGTACACGAGTACAAGACAGGATCATACATCTCCAAATCTATACAGTCGCCGCCATCAGAATGAGTGCCAGTATTATCTATCAGAAAGTTCTGTTGGACCACAAAACTCACTACCTTGCATTGATCTTAGCTTTTCTTAATTGCTCAAAGCAACAAGGATGCCTGAAATTATGTTTATTTCCTCCTTAAGGTATGATATGTACCTGCTTAGAATAATCCTACTGGCTTATACAGGACCCTGGATCTGAAGGCGCTGAACGGCCGTAGCCAACTAGCGGTGCAGCAGCAACCCCTCTTTGATTCAGCAAACACCTGAAGCGTGCCAACCTTGGAGCGACCATACTTGTGTTCGTTGCAATCTTCTCAATTGGTGTCCACAGCCGCTCTTCAAGTCAATTAGGAATTTGGTGAGTCAAAGCAACTTGATGCACAGCCACAGGTACATTCTGTGCATTTTGTGCTGTATTTGACAATATCAAGTACCATGCTCAAGAAATAATTTCAGTAGTTCTAAGTCCAAATATCAATTTCTTTCATATGATTTCACACAAACCGAAGAACAACGGGTCATATAGATTAATCTACTTAATTTTTTGTTGTGATAATTCAACTAAAAATAAACATGTGAACATATTTATTCATGAGAAGTAACAAACATTCTAAGGCAGATATGAGATGCTTGATTGTGCATTATTACTACTTTAGCTGTCAAGCATTCTTATTGGTGTTAAACTCTTAACTTTTATATATAATTGGATGTCAAAAATTGTTAAGCTGATTATACCTGCAGCTGCTGCAGCACGTGGCCAAATTGTTTGCTGAATGTCTGATGCATCTACTTGTTCACCCCACATGCATACCTCACCACCAAGGATCAACCTCTGCTGTTCTGGCTTGTAGATGTTTGCCAGTGGTTCATTCATGTAGAACCCCTCCCATGGAGCATCTAAGTGATCCAGGTACCAACTTTCCTGTTTGCTTAGAATGCATCTCAGACCAGCAGCAACCGCTTTCTCTGCAACTGTACCTCCAAGCCTGTCAATGATCAGGGAAAAAAGTAGCCGTTGTTAATTGTTGATAGCTGCACAAGCAGATGAGATGGCTTGTTACTGCAATATGTAGTCGCATTCAATTGTTCCTTAACTACTATTATGTTCATAATTCTCTTACTGTAATAATTAATAATCTTTATACTAGGTTCTTTTTAAGATGTACATGTATTAAAAACCATATCAGGCAATTCCTTATGGGAGAAACTATCTGAGTTGGATAATAGACTAAACAGTCCATTAACATCTTGAAGCCTAAAAATGTACAAGAATGAAACCTAACAGGGATTCTCTATCTGGCTAAAACAGTTTTATGTAATGACAGCTATCAGGATATGAGGAAAATACCAGTTATGCACCACAGTGTTACGGTCCAACTTGTCTCCAAAATTGTTAAACGGTTCTTCCCTGCAAGGATTAGAAACTTTTTGTTGACAGCTAGTTGGAAGGTTTACTATTCAAAATTTAGGCATACCAATCAGGCAACCACTCTACCAGTTAATGATGTCATAGCCATATGATCTTGCTATCTTTTGAGCTCTCAATACAAAATATCTGTAGGCATCAGTCTCATCCATACCATTTAGAATCAACCTGCAAAACATGAAAAGGACTTCTGATGGATTAGATGACCAATGCAAGCGCAAATTTGTACTGATGATGATAGACTGGGTTATCAAACCACAGGTTATCACATGTTCTTATTTTATCAAACCACAAATTCATACCACTCTTTAATGCGTGGTGTGGTAGTCCAGCAACCTAAAATCCATAACAAAGAATTATAAATTTTATCATATATGATTAGCTGACCTCAAGACTACATATTTCTGCAAACTTACTTGTATTGACTTCATCACCTCCCAAATGGATAAACTTGAACTTGAAAATCTTGCTAAAATCTGAAAGACAGCAAAAAAGGTGTCATTGATTCACTATTATGTAAACCATTATGTTCTCTTCCCCTATGGTTGAATTATTATTCAGGTCATTCAGAAAGAACTTTTTTTTTGCTGAATAGTATAGGTTGACTGGATAATCCGTTTATGTCTAGAATGATTTCTGTTCAGAGTGTGTAACCTTGAAGAATCCCATCAATCACTTCGAATGTGAAGTTGTTGCTGACATCAAGTGGTTCTTTACAGATAGCTGATGGCCACAATGAGGGATATCCGACACCCCTGAAAAAGAGTATCGCATCATTTTCAAATATTGACACCTGTTTGGTATGCTTTTTCTTAAAGTTATTTATGTTATTTCATCTGAGTTATTTTACTGTATGGATTCCAAGAATAGAATAGTGTAGAGAAGAATAGCACTGCATAGGCTCTTATGTACCATGAGAGGGCATGGCCAGGAACATCAATCTCAGCCAAGACATTGACACCTCGTTTTTCAGCATACCTGCAATTTCTTGATAAGTCATTTTGGGTCATCCAGCAGCGTAGCTATAGAATCTCTACATTTGAGCACATTGGGCTCATAAATGGTTGGATGACTTCAACATTTTTATTGGTTATTTTCTCTTGAGTTTCCTATGCAGTCTTTAGTAAAGCTTATATTGCATAATTTTACTGGTGTACTATCATTTGTTGTTAGCAGTCTAGGTTAGATGCCCAATTATAAGCGATGAGGAATGCGGTTCAAGTAACTGATGACAAAAACTCACTGTACAATGTCGATAGCATCATCCTTTGTATATCTCTCAGAATAAGAGTATGCACCATTCCATAATTTTGGGTATGAAGGTATCTCAATTGGAAATGACTGCTCATCCACAACATGCCAATGAAGAACGTTCTGTGGGATGTACAGATCACATCGTTTCGTTTAGCTGAAATGAATTTCGGAACTTATGTACTAGACAATTCAAGTAAAGGAAAGAAGTATCCGTTAGGATTAATGAACTTGATTTGCTTGTGGAAATGTCAAACCTACCAACTTACTGTAGGTCATTGAATCGATCACCCTTTTTATTACAGGTACAGGAAGATAATGTCTTGAAGTATCTGCAGCATACAAAGCACATGCTAGTACTGATATTGCTCTTCATGTTCAGACCGCGTTCATACAACAAGTCATCATTTTCACAAGAAAAATAATTGGTTCATAGAAGCATTACACATTTACTTAAGCTTATTGAACAAAGAAACTGCAAAGAATGTGCTAACCAATACTGAAATTGCTCTTGATGGCGGCTGCTAAGACAACAAAAATACCTGAACTAAGTAATAAGAATAAATGGAAAATAGATTATGCCATCGAGGAAATGGTATGTGTAACTGTATATTTTTCAAGAGGTGCTAACCTCTACTGCTTTTCAGATTTATGCAATGGTTATTGTTTAATTATTTGAGAATTTGTAACTTATGCTGTAACTAAGTGTTGTTTCACTGTATTCCAGTAGCATGTCATGTTGGCCCTTATGCTGCCTCTGTTTGTAACCACTATGCAATGAAACTATTTAGGACATGTTTGTGTCAGCTAGACTTTGTGAAAAGCAGCCTGTGGGCTGTGGTAAGGTGGATTGTAAAAATGCCTGAAGGTCAAAAGCTAGTAGTTATTTCGCAACCTTGATTCTAGCTTATGGCATCTTCCTCTCTTTCTTTCCATTACATGTGGACCATGCAGTGCGAGGAGGGAGAAGTGGTAGAGAATAGGAAAAAAAAACTGTTATCTTTATTTGTAGTGGCTTGTTGGGTAAATATGTGCGCTACAATCTGGTAGAAGGCGTTGTTTTTTAGTGGCATGGTGGGTAAATTTGTGTGCTCTGGTAGAAGGTGACAGAGAGTGGATTGTTACAATCTAGCAAGTTATAGAGTCTGAGGTTAAAGGTGGTTATTTGTGATTATAAAAAATGCAATCCAAAATCCCCAGCTGAAACAAACAGGCCCATAAGTGACCTATCATGCATGTTCTAGTTATTTTTGGTTATTTATGTAGATTGTTTATACGAGAGCAGAGAGAAATAGTTTATGTTTGAAGCAATGGAAATGGAGCTACAACGAACATTTGGAGGTAGCTGTAAGGAGTCCATTGTTGGAGCTTTTTAGTTTGTACTTGTTAACAAAATAGGTGCAAAATTCTGACTATAGCATACCAATAAGAAGCCCTCGGTAAGGAAATCTGGGTGAGTCCAGGATACTCCAAGGTGCCGATCGAAGTATAATTTGCCTCGACTCCAAATCAAAGCTACACAATTGGCTAAAAGTCTGCAACAACACATTGACCATTAAATGATCTGGAGGTAACCTTTTTTTTTCTGATTTTTCTGTAGTCATGCACATAAGTAGCACTTTGAGTTACCTCCAATGCGTGAAGTGCTCCAAAAACTGTTTGAGCCTGCAAAATATAGTGATATGGCATCAGTTATGTCTCAGAATTCCCACAGTGAATAGATTTTTGCAGAGAGCGGCGCCATGATTTTAGAATGATTTATTTCGTTGCTGCCAAACTTTCCTCTTCAGATACATAATACTAAATCACATAGCCATACTGTTGTTTCCAATTGAAGTACATCAAGTTGTTCCATAGACATTACATTGTTGTTGTTCATAACAGTTAGCACCCAAATCATATATCAGGTCAGGATCCATGTGTTATTCTAGGGCCAGTCAAGATGATGTGGTGGTGATATGAGGCAGCTTCTCATGTGGAGATGCTAAAAGCAGGTAGTGTTAAAAGCACATTGGTTAACCACAAATAATTATTCTTTTAGGGAAGAAAATAGAAAAAAAACAAGTGGGCGCTTTTGTATGGCATGACCTGAAAATGTACATTTGTGTTGCAGTTTCTGTACTATCATTTGAATGGAGTCTCAATTTATCTCGCGTGTAATAGGAATATTTGTTGTGCTAGAAGAAAAATATGGATCGCTTCTATTTCATACATAGACAAACAAAAGCAATATGTGGAGTACAGATTTTTAAGCTTCTGATGTCAACTTTCAATTGTATATTTTTTAACAGCATGGTCGTTGCTAACCTCAATTTGAGCATACAACGGATGTCCAGTTGAAGGCACGAACAGGCTGTATGATTCATCCACCCCGAAGTTGAGCTGCAGAAGGCCAATCTTCAGAATCAAAACGCATAGCACAAAATTAACAGGAGTCCTGGTTCCCATTAGAAGCAGTACGGCCAGTACCTCATCGTCCCGGGAACGGACAACCACATTCATGCCGACGAGCACAGGTGACCTCTCATAGCTTTCACTGATGACATGATCCTGCTCCACTACTGCCACCATCCTCCCAAAGGCATCCCTCAGGATAGCCTTCTCGTCTGAGTAGTTACTCCCCACCACTGTCATCTTGAGGTCCTTGCTGATGAAGACTGTCTGCTTTCCATTGCTCACTGATTTGGGCATTGGCCACACGTTGACATCTCCGGTGCAGGGCATGAACACCATGAGCACCAGCAGCAGCCTCAGAGCTGGCTCCATCTCTGCAACCTCGCCAAATGAGGTGTCCCTTCCCTGCAGAACTGGTGAGTTGTAAACAACAGGCAAGAAATGTATGGAGATAAGTAGAATGGGAATGGCAAAGATGGCATGCATACCTACTGATCTCTGGTAACTGGATGCAGGTTGTGTAAACTGGTGCTTCTAATCTGTTTTTCCAACCATGTTGGAGGAAAAGCGGCCTTTTGCACTGTCTTGGTGGAGGAGGGGAGAATAAACAACGCCCCAGGCAATGAGGTAAGGGAAAAGAGCCCACTATATTGCCGGCTTCTGTTGATGATCTTTTCGAAGAAAAACAAGGGGAAGATGATTAATCCTGTTCCTACCTTTATGGACTCTGGCAAATAAGAGTGCAGATGCAGATGAGCATTGACAATCCCAACTGCTGCACAAAAATAAATGCACTCTTAAGCATGCAAGAGTGAATAGGATGATCCAAGTTTGGCATATATAGGGAGGGTACTGGTAGAGGCTAGAGAGATGGCATGTGAAAGGTGGGGGTGATACGTTGAAAGGGAGAAGTTCCAAGTGGCTTAGTTTGTTTAGCTACAAGTAGTTTAATCACTGGTAGAGAACTCGGTATTAGTCCCGGTTAGTAGGGTGCAAATCTTTCGAAAATCCATCCGGGATAAGCCAATCGAGACAAAAGGGGGGTCTTTTGTCCCGGGTCACTCAACCGGGACTAAAAACCCCCTCTTATACCGGTTGGTATTACCAACCGGGATAAAAATGGTCCTCATGCCAGGTGCTGCAAAAGAAATAAAAAGAAATCCCGGGGATAGGCCCCAAGTGCGTCGTAAGTCACAAGTCACGCGATTTTTCACGCGAAATATGCGCGTGCGCGGTGCGTGGGATTCGAACCCACGACCTCCAGCCTTGCGCGCGTAGCTTCCTTGCCATCCTACCTACACAGCACATCTGACTACATAGGGGATGCAATCCTTTTGTATTAACTCGTGGGGACCCTTTTATCCCGGTTGGAAACACTAACCAGGATAAAAGACAAACCGGGATAAAAGGCCTCTCAGGACCTTTTTTTTCCACTAGCCTTTGCAACCGGGATAAAAGGTCCCGGTTGGTGAGTTCTCTGCTAATGAATGCTAAATGATGCATCGTGCACGTCGATCCTAACATCAACATGACTCTCTAGACATTGCTGTCAATAACTGATGTTGTTAATTGCATACCAAATCATGATATACTATTAAAGATTTTAAATGAATTGATTAATATATATGGGTATCATAAGAAAAGTATGAGAGATTTTGAAGGAACTTCTACCATAAACCAAAGGAACTTTCTTCAGGGAAATCAGAGTATAGATTCCTAGGATGTGCACTGTTAAACATTTAAAATTCGAGTTTCTGAATCATGAACATCACAATGAATATTATTATTCTTATGAGAAAATGGTATCGATGGATTCGTCATCAAAAGTGGGCATGCGTCACTATAACTTATGGTATTTTTGTTTTAGCTATATTTAAATGAAAGTAATGGTTAGATATATTTATTGGAGACGATATTGATGTCCTAAATAGCAACTAGATGAAACCGGATGCATAGGATGTAATTTTGCTTCTGCAGTTATTGATAACTCTTGTTGCTTGCGGGTTAAGAGCAAGTATATTAGTATTGTCTAATAGGCGATCTCATGCATTGACACATAATCTTGAAGTCGTCTTGAGACGACTTAAGTGGGTTGTCTTTTTAGTTCTATTTCCTTAATTTGTGCGTAGAAAAAAAGAAATATTATGAGTTGCATACAACCACAACTTGTAGAATGGTGGAATAGTCGTCTCATAGTCTTAAAACCTGAGGCGGTTGTTTCGCAAACAACGACCTCTTTCTCTCTCCTCCACATCAGCAAAAATCATGTGTAGCATTGCATGAGATAACCTATAAACTGCTGAGGTGTAGCAACGTACTTGAGGAAGCCATGTGATGGCCGTTAGACTTGTAACATGTTGCCATGTTGGTCCGCCTGGGATTGCGCTGCTTTGATTCAACGAATTCTTAAAAGATCTTATTTTTAAAAAAAATCTTAAAAGATCAGCTCGTGCTCTTAAAAAAAATGCTCGTTGTCAGGGTGTAACATATACTACTATATCTCCATTGCGTTGAACATCTGTTGCTTACGCCTTCTGTTTCCTCGGCAGCAAGTCAAGTCAACTAGCTCCCCACATGCAAACGCCTGGCCTGCACAGCGCGGTCATCAAGTTTGTTTCCCGGTTGCGAAGAATTGCCAGCCAGCCAGCCACGTTGCCATCCATGCCTTGAGGCCGGTTACGCGCTCCGAAGGAATCTCGTGGCAATATATAGTGGCGCCCGCGTGCGACATGCATACCTGCAACTTGTACTTCTAGACTTCTAGTCCGGTTTCGGTTTGTCAAAGCGTGTCGGATGTTTAGAGCATCTCCAACCATTTCCGCGATACTCCTATCAAATACTGGTCCTCCATCAACTATCCAAACTAGCTATTTTGCCTCTCTAGCTCGATTGGGGGGTTTTGGTCCGAGTTGGCATTGGTTTTGACACATCACGATTAGCACGAGTGCCATGTTAGATTTTCATTGGCACGTCGTAACAAATTTTAAAAAAACAAAACTAAATATCCTTTCTTTTTGTGTAGGCCCATTGACACATCACTGTTTAACATTGGGTTTTCCTTACGTGCGACGTGACAGCAAAATCAGGACACACTCACGGGCTCACGGCCCACTCCCGATTGGACCCACGTGATTTGGGCTTAGATTGATCTGCTTGTTATTTTATGGACTCTCCAGTGCTTTAGCTGGGCTTGGCCTAATAGGCCTTTGGAGTTTGGAAAGCTCGCGGTTCGGGGCCAATGTGCCAAACACTTATCACGATTTAGAATACTCTAACAAGTGTACTGCAGAAATGTGACCATTTTCGATCCTAATCCAACCTTCCGGACATCAGAATTGTGCTTCTTCCTCCTCTCGTGCGCAGGCATCTCATGTCACGCTGCCCTGCCCCGCCCCGGCCTCCTGCCTTTAAGGATCATCGCCGCGCACCCTGTCCCAGTCCCTGGCCCACCAATGTTCCACCATCGTCCATGGCCGGCGTCATCATCGACCGCCTCGTCCTTCAACCTCGTGTATCGGATGAGACTCGGTTGCAGTATTTATCCTACAATTGAGTCATTAACATGTGGATTCGAACTCACACATCAAGTGACTCAACTACAGAGAACGAACAAAATTTTCCCACGCATCATGCTTGCCTCCACTGTCGAGCTTCCTTTACCTCGGCTGATACCTTCTTCTAAGCCGTCGGGTGAAAACTCCCTTCGCAGCAGTCCCTTCCCTAAGCACCAAGTCACTAACCAATTGGCATATTCACATGGGGCGCCTGAAAAATTCTCGTTTTCAGGCGCATGAAACGCATGAGGTGTGGCCGAAAATCATAAAACACAAACGGGATTCCAAAATCCTAGCAACAGGCGCATACACCTGTGAACATCCGTGCCAAAACTTCAGCTTAGTGTCAAGTGTGAACAAGTAGCGCTTGACCACCTACGCAGGTTCCCATATTGTTCCTCTGCTGACTGCCCAACTTTTTCCCGGTGGCAAGGTGGTCCCACTGCCCTAGTCTAATCTTACCTGACCAAGCAGCAAAAGGAACCCCAGACACGGGTTAGTGTTTGAAGATTTGCTCTAAAGGATAACAGCGATGCAAAGCTACCTTGAACATTACCACAAGACTAAATTAAAAAAAATACACTAGCAGTAAATTTATTGTATTGCGTTTTACTCCCTCCGTCTCAAATTATTATTCGTTTTGGCTTTTCTAACTTAGATACATCACTTTTGCTATGTATCTAAATATAAGTATATATCTATGTGCATATCAAAAGATATGTATCTAGAAAAGTCAAAATGAATTGTAATTTGGGATGGAGAAAGTATATAAATAAACAAGTTAAATAAAGAGGGGTGCGTAACAGAATATGCCTCCAATTTCTTAGCTAGTCTTGACCCGAGTAATCAGCTGGCACCATCAAAGATTCTCGATCCAATTCGCTGTTGACCATACGTTCTCCGTAATCCCCCTTCAAAACGGCTGCCATTCACACACAAATGGAAGTTTTTAGTTTTTTTCCGACAAGACTCTGTAGTAGATGTAAAGCCGCTAACATACGGATCCAAATCTACACGGTAGTGACTCAATTGCAGAGAGCTGTAGGAAAAAAATCGAGACTTGAAAAAAAATCATCGTAGAATGTAACGGGGGTTATGAGAGACGTATCCACAAGGCAACGTGTTCATGTGTGAACCCAACCGAACACCTCTTTTTTCCAAGGTGTGAGTTCAGTCTTCCATGATGGACATGGACGTCAGAGACGGACCCGCAGGACTTGACCCGTTCAATTCAGCTCACGTCCTGCCGGCTGCCGTGCGTCAATGCCACCTTCGGAACAGCTTCAACTGATGCGTGGCAAATGCACCGGTGAGCTCATCCACCGTGCCCGTGGTCCGTGGAGACAAAAGAGCTGCCGTGGAAACACAGTCGGCGTGCTGTTCCGATACGCATCTGTTAAAAGCTTTTCAGAAAGGGAAAAAAACACATCTGCTAACATTGATCATCGCCGCTACCCAATTTTGTCCTATCTTCTTCGGAAAACACAGGATAAATGTTGAGTTGTTGACACTCATACACTCGCACACTAACAAAATGCTAGATTGATGAAGTTATGAACGGTTCAGGTAAGTTTCTTTTCTTTTTTTAAAAGGAAACACTAACTAGGGTCTCAAAACTGATATGCATTAAGGAAAATAAGACACTTTGACAAGAAATCACCTATAAAATTAGAACATTACAAAGAAATCAATTGAAGCCATCTTCTTCTTTTGAAAACATGTTGCTCGCTGGACATTAAAAAAGAAACATACTATAGAGATTCCCCCTGTAATTGATGACTAATAATCACTTGCTGTTGGCGATAAGACCTTGCAACCCCTAGAAGAGTATTGGTTGGGGATCCACCCCAAATAACACAGGCATGGTTTCCTTCACTGCCAAAATAGAGACCGGAAGGTACCAGGTCTTGCTTTAGAAATCGAAGTCGATTCAATCCCTAGCATTTAACACCCCTAGCCTCTTATAGAAGGGGCAGGAAAACTGATTTTTTTTTAAAAAAACATCAAATGTGTTAGACTTCTGCCTCGTTAGGTTGTCGCCACCACTGAAGAAAGTATTGTTGAGGTGGATGAGAACCCGAAGGACCTTGTTCCAAAATGAAGTCGTCGTCGTAATTTTGTTGATCTCGCAATGCAAACACTAAAGCTATCCTACATCTGAGCAATAAACGTAGAAGAGAGGGGGGAAACCCAACACTGAAAAGCTCATAAAAAACCTAGATAAATAACTTAGCACTGCTACCGTGGAGATGGATCCCCACTCCTTTTAGCCACTGAAAAGATCGCCAAAGGTAGAGAGGGAAGAATAGCGAAGAATAGCGGCGACTGTATACTTTTGTAGTACGTGCAATGTGTTTAGTTGTCATTGAAATAGTTAATATATGTCCCATCCAATAATCCCAGGCATTACTTTATTTTGTAATTTTATCATATTAATACTAGATGGATATCACCTGAATCCTTGACAATTCACACCTCCAACACTTTAGACTAAAGTTTACCGGTAGTTCGCGAGCGCCAAACAAGAACCACTGCACTTTCCATCCGAGCCATCCTTCTCCCATCCAACGGTCCATAAAAATCAGAGTTCCCGGAGCAACATGTGGCCGCCGAACCGGCAAACCGGACCACAGAAATCCTCACCGCCGTGCACGCCGTCGTGGCGCCTCCGTCCGCCCATCCCGTCCGTCCATCACTCCATGGAGAAGAGGAACTCGAGAAAGCGAAGCAACGCCGAGCAGGCGGGTGGACTGGCGGAGTTGACCGGAAAGTCCTTGCGTTTCCGCGTCCCGGCCTCCCTCTCTCAGCACACCACACCCTCTCGTGGGCCCCGCTGGGCCCCCACACTCTTTGAAAACTCTCGCCTCGCTTTGAAAATTCCACACCGGCCGGCCCTGCCTGCGCTTGCTCTCTAGTCTAGTGACTAGGCCAGTTAACCTCGTCTCCTCCCCCTTCCCTGCGGCTTCTTCTTCGTCGTCTCCTCTTCGCCTGCGCTCCCCTCCCCTGGTCCGTCCCGCCCGGTTGCCCAATTCCCGCCGCGGCAGGAAGCAGCTCCCGGTAAGGTATCCACGGACTCCCTTCGCGCTCTCTTTCTTCTCTCTCATCTGCTTGCTTAGACTGATTTTTCGTTCGCGTGGTTAAATATTGCGGTTCTTGTTGAGGGTTCTTGAAGTTGAGAGATGCTGCGAGTTAGTTATACCGACAAAATCGATCAATTTTGCGTTTTCGCGGAGTACTGTGGTGGAATTTTGGGAGATAAACCCTGTGCATGTTGTTGCTCATGTGGGTTTGTGCTGTGGTAATCAGATAGTCCCTTTTATTTGTTATAAAAGTAGGACTCTGGGTGTGAAATCGGAGGGAAAGATGGGGGGTATGTGTTTGGATGGTGCCCTCTTTCCGAAGATTTTTTTCTTAGATTTTTTTTGCTTCTGAAAAGTTGGGTACCTTTTTGCGGTTAGAGGCGTTTGTGCTAGGTATGAGAGATCAGGATATTAAACAAGAACTGCCTTTTGAGTTTTGATGTTTTTTATACTACAACTGAGGACTGATTCACGAGCTGCTTCTATCAGATGATTCATGCATCCGGTTGCGCTTATTCTTTGTTGCAACAATCTTAGCCGAAGTTCCCAACTCTGTGTTATTTGCTTGCCTGTGTGTGGGGACTGGTTCTTTGCTGATGTTGCCTGTGTGTGGTCCATATTATTGATATTGTCCATATCACGTTTGAATCGAATTTTGCATTTTAGGTAGTGGGAGATAGAAGATGCATAGCGACTTTCAGGTCCCCATACGGTTGCTGTCACCAATTAGCATGCGTGTTTCTAACTTTATGGTTTGGATTACGATTTTCTGTAGGTGAAGTTTGAGTCAAGGAGAAGTTGGATTAGTCTGCACAAGTGCTCGATGACAGATCATTTTCCTCTAAGCGCTCTTCTTTTGTTGCTGTTAAGTACTACTTGTTTCAGCTCAGACCTGGATGTCCAATGCTTGAGAGACATAATGAAATCAGTGATTGATCCTAATGGTATACTCAAATCCTCATGGATTTTTGAAAATAACACTGTGGGTTTTATATGCCGATTTACCGGTGTGGAGTGCTGGCACCCAGATGAGAATCGAGTCCTTTCATTGCACCTCAGCAACCTTGGTCTTCAGGGTACATTCCCTCAAGGTCTTAAGAATTGCACCAGTATGACTGCGTTGGATCTGTCAAGCAACAACTTTACAGGCCCTATTCCTCCAGATATCTCTCTGCAAGTGCCATTTTTGACATCGCTAGACCTCTCCTATAATGGTTTCTCAGGAGAAATTCCAGTACTTATCTATAACATTACGTACCTAAACACCCTTAATCTTCAACATAACCAATTGAGTGGTCAAATTCCGGGGCAGTTCAGTTTATTTGCTCGGTTACAATCACTCAACGTTGCTGACAACCGACTATCAGGGACTATTCCTCCTACTCTTCAGAAATTCCCACCATCAAACTTTGCTGGTAATCCAGGACTGTGTGGACCTCCATTAGGTGACTGCCAGGCTTCAGCAAAGAGTAAGAGCAACGCAGCAATCATTGGAGCTGTTGTTGGCGTGGTGCTTGTTGTCATAATTGGTGCAATAGTTGTGTTCTTTTGTCTGCGGAGAATACCAGCCAAGAAGAAGGCAAAGGATGAGGATGACAACAAGTGGGCAAAGAGTATCAAAGGAACAAAAACCATCAAGGCAAGTTCCTTTATCGTCATTAGATTTTTTTCGTCCTCTTTGGCATGAATAGCAATTTTGAGTAGCATTGTTAACAAAAAGTTTTCAGAAACTTCTCGCTGACATAATTGTTTCTATTATCCAGGTCTCTATGTTTGAGAACCCAGTTTCAAAGATGAAATTAAGTGATCTCATGAAGGCCACTGACCAATTCAGCAAAGAGAACATCATAGGTACTGGGAGGACAGGGACTATGTACAAGGCAGTGCTACCTGATGGTTCCTTCCTAGCCGTCAAAAGGCTACAAGATTCACAGCATTCTGAATCCCAGTTCACAGCAGAGATGAAGACACTTGGCCAAGTAAGGCACCGGAACTTGGTCCCTCTCCTTGGATTTTGCATTGCCAAGAAGGAGAAGCTGTTGGTGTACAAGCACATGCCCAAAGGCTCACTCTATGGTCAGTTAAACCAAGAGGAAGGTAGTAAGATGGATTGGCCTCTGAGGTTAAGAATTGGCATCGGTGCAGCAAAGGGGCTTGCATATCTCCACCACACCTGCAATCCTCGAGTTCTTCACCGCAACATCAGCTCCAAATGCATCCTCTTGGATGAGGACTATGAACCAAAGATATCAGATTTTGGACTTGCTAGGCTCATGAACCCAATAGACACCCATCTCAGCACTTTTGTCAACGGTGAATTCGGAGATCTCGGTTACGTGGCACCCGAGTACGCTCGAACTCTGATGGCTACACCGAAGGGTGACGTTTACAGCTTTGGTGTAGTTCTCCTCGAGCTCATCACTGGCGAGAAGCCTACCCAAGTTTCCACGGCTCCAGAGAATTTCAGAGGGAGCCTAGTGGAATGGATCAATTATCTTTCAAACAATGCACTCCTCCAAGATGCCATCGATAAGTCGCTGATAGGAAAGGACGCTGATGGCGAGTTGATGCAGTTCCTGAAAGTCGCGTGTTCCTGCACACTTGCCACCCCGAAGGAGAGACCGACCATGTTTGAAGTTTACCAGCTCCTTAGAGCCATTGGCGAAAGGTACCATTTCACTGCCGATGATGAACTGGTGCTTTCACCTCTTAACACAGACGGCGAAACCCTGGACGAACTCATCGTTGCCAAGTAATTGCCAACCCATATGTCGCCCAAAGGCAAACAACAAGACTGCGAGGTTATTCCTTTTTTCCCCCTCCATGGGAGTTAGCATATGCTGGAGTGAGTAAGGAGGCTTATAAGATGCCCCAATTAGTAGCAGGTACTTCATCCGCTGTATAGTTCTTGTAGCTTGGTTGTTACCCACCCTTGGGAGGTGCTAGTGGCAATTTGCATGTAACCAATTTGGTGACGAGGAAGTTGTTACTTGTAAGTTTGTTACCCTTGGCCTTGTGGCATGGGGTTTTACTGTCAGTATGCAGTGGCTCTTTGGTAAAGCCATTTCACGTTAAACTAGTATGTAGTTTGTACCAGAGATTTAGCAAATCTAAGCATACGAACGTATGCGTGAAAAATGAAATGGTAACTCACAGTAAGATTCTTTAGCCAACATGCACTGATGATCGACCTGTGTGTTCACTGTTTCCTGCATCTGGACCCTGGCTGCCTGCTGCATCTTTCAAAGCAGTGGCAAGTGTTTTGTGAAGAGGCACTTTTGCCAGACGGAACTATTCTCTGGCCAAAAAGGCCTGGTCTTGTGTGCACGGCAGTCAAAGGTTTTGACTCTGACCATTGATTTGTCAGGTAGCATCAGGGGTGGTCAGGGAAAAAAATATTGACGTAGACATGCATTGTCAAGGGCATCTTTGTGATTCATAAGATATACAGGGCCGTTTGGGAGGTTTCAATAAAACGGCTTCAAGAAAAAAAATAGCTTCACCTGAATTCTAATTTATTTTTGTCTCGTTTTGTGAAATGACTTCCGCTATAGTGCCCCATTGTGCAAAACAGGTGTAGCTGAAACAAGAATAAATCCTCCCAAACAACCCTCAAGGTTGAAATATGAAATATCACTTATTATTAGCATATGCTTTTAGTTATGCCATGCAATTGCTAGACAATAGACAGAGAGAGATGGGACACCAATTGGGTATCATTAGGATAGTAATTATGAATAATGAGTGTGAAAAATTAGGTGACAAACAGATCTGATGGATTTGGAGCTTGGGTAAACCACTTAGTAAATAATCTATATATAATATATGCAAATTAATAGTTCACGAATCTAGCTGATACCTGAACCTAGTTTAGGGATTACTGGTGCGCTTAACTCTTTCATAAATCTTATGAATATTTGGATGTCAAATTTCCCAGATTTAGGAGGTCTATCAAATGTATATGCCCGTTATAAAAAATCAGGTGCACATGTCGTCGCATAGCGTTTTTTGTCAAAAAAGTGATAGAAAATATAAATGAGGAAAGAAGTCACTACCATTGAACCATTCATGTGCACAAGAGAAGCCTCTGTATGATACCTCAACTCCTTTGCTCCTGACTCCATCCTAGCCGATGCGCCATTGCTGCCACCGACCCACAGTGCCATTACCTCTCACCTATCAGCCGTCTCACTGCTGACCGCGCCAGAGTGAAGCCTTCAAGGTTTGGTCATGCTTTTGTATCTTGTTACTTTCTCAAGACACTTGTATACCTGGCATTTTGTCGCATAAGGTTCGGCCATTCTTTCGAAACTTCACAGCTGGTACCTTGCGAGTTGTGACGATTAGCAGCTTTATAGGTTTGGTAATGATTGTCCTAAACACTATATTTTAAAAACAAAGACAGCAGAAAATAAATGTTGCTATTATTCAATAGACAAAAATAAAATTTCTCCAGATCAACCATCTTAACCATCCATCTCTGAAGCCTCTACATTTTTCTTTTTTCCTCCAATGTTCAGCACCAACTCCCCTCTTCACTACAAAGGGACATACACTCACTCAACCTGTTCGCATCCTCGTCCCTAGCGGCCTTACATAGCCATGTTCGATCCCACCGGATCCTAGAAAGGGGTGGTAATGTGGGGTGGTAATGGATCCTGACCCTCGTACCTTCTTCACAATCCAACTTAGCTCTTTCTATTTTTAGCTCAAAACCATATATTATTTTAACCCGATACTTATTAAGCCTGATCCTTAAATTTGCTAGGCTAAATTAGAGGGCCCTTTACCACCCCGCTCCACTAATGCCCGTCGGCCTTCCTTCGATCCACCGATTGCGACTTGTAGCACCCCGCCCCACCGTGCCGATACAGCCCAGCACCTCCCAAAATCCTTATTCTAAACCAAGCACGAGAGAAAGAGAAAAATCCCTGACTACCTCATTAATTTCCAAATCTTGAAATCCTAATCCTTTCACCCTCACTGGCCGAATTTTACCCTGGACTGAAGTTTTCAATTAATTTCAGACACTTTGGAGCACATGAAGTGTGATACTCCCTCCCTCCCAAATTGTAGGTCGAAACTTTAGATTCATAATTTTTACTATGTATCTAGATATAGTGTATATCTAGGTAGATGATAAACTTAGAAATGCTAAAATAACATATAATTTGGGATGGACGGAGTAGAAACTAGAATTTTTGCAAAGAATGTTAAAGAAAGCGAGGGTCATTTTTTGGTGAATGGAAATCATTCAATAGACTTTGACATATCTGTGCTTGATGCACCCAATTGTATTTGGGACTTGATGTCCAGTGATTCGGTCGACCCGCTGAGTCATCTAACATAATTTTTGAATTACATAAAAAATAAGTAATACTTTTGGGGGAAAAAAAAGTTAGGCTGTGTTTGTTTGGGTTCAAATGTAACGTATCGCATTACATATGTTTAGTTATGGTGATTTGAAATTAATTGACACTGTAATCGAATCTCTTACCTAAATAATATACAAGCTTGTTACCCATCCTCCTCTACCGTAACCAGATACAATACCTACACTGATTACATTACCACAGTGCAACCAAACAAAAAGGTTAATCACTCATTCCGTCGCCAAATATATTATAATTTGAATCCCTTTATGTTTATATTATTTTAGCACGAACCAAACACTATCTTAACGTGAATCATTTTGCCTTTTGTTGCGGGACTAGTGATGCCATATCAATAATTTAGCACGAGGCCAAAAAAATAATAAACTCTGGCCGTGGAGCCAAAGATTTTTTTTTAAAAAAAGGTGGTAGAGCTGAGAAAGGACCGGCCCGGGCCTTGCCTGCCTAGCCTATAGTCCGCGCCTGGCAGCCGCCCGGCCCAGCCCTGGGGGGAGAACCGCGGAGGAGTTCCCTTGCCAAGTGACATTTGCGCGGGACTTGCGTGAAGAAGGGGCGAGGTTCCCGCGCCCTTGCGACGAGGGTTTTGTGTCACCCGCCGCCACCGTCAGGCCTCTCTCGCTCCCCGTTAAGGTACCTTCCCATTCCGAATCGCTCGTGTACTCTTGAGGCGTCGCGTGAGTCCGCGCTGGGTTTCAGAGCTTTCTTGGGTACGCCTTACCTCCCTTTGCAGCCTTACCAGCAGGGATTTGGGTCAAGTGTTTTCTCCTGATTGAGATTAGGGATTTAGGGTTCATTTTAAGGTCCGATGATAGGTAGACGGTTCACATTTCAATCATTTTCTTTGGTTTCCTGAAGGCCCATTCCTCTCCGTTGTTCATATGAACTAAGCAAACAAAAAATCGTGGTTTTATGTGAACCCTTATTTTAGAAGTAAATAGATATAGAAATTTGTCGAAAAAAAGATAGAGAAGCAAGATTGCGCATCATAGATTGGTTTAGCCAACCTTTGAATTATTCTAAAAAAACAACTAAGCAACGAAAGGAGGTATCTTCAGGGCTTGTTTGATTACTTCATGATTTTTTTATGATGTACCTGCATCAATTGTAGTCTTTTTGCTAAATGATTGTGAATTACCTCTCAGGAACTAAGCTTCTGAGATGGATAATGGGGAAAATGATTCAGTCAAAGAAAAGGAAGAGGAGCACGGATGATTTAGATGAGGATTACCTCGTGGAAATTCGAGATCATTTGGATGCCATAATTGCAAGAATGTTCTATTCTTCAGGTTAATCTTAAACTTCAAATCCCTCTGTTTATGTTGCATGGCTTGTCCTTTAGCAGTCATTTACATTTGCAGGCCTATCATTCAATGTCGCAAGGAACCCATATTATCTGAGTTCGTACGCTTTGGCCACCAGGAAGAACGACATTCCTTATTGCACAGATGTAGAAAAGGATCGAAATCACTTGTCTTCCCAAATTGCAAGGATGTTCTATTCTTCAGGTTGACATCTTAACATGAAAACTTTTCTTTTTATCTTATATGGCCTGTCATTTAGTGTGTAGTTTGCACCTGCATGCTTACCATTCAATGTTGCAAGGAACCCATATATGCGTAGTTCATTCTCTATTGCCTCCATGGTCCACATTCCTGGTTATGTACCTCCTGGGCCCAAGCAGCTGAAGACATCTCTTTTACAACAAGAAAAGACTCATATTGAAGGCATGCTAGAGACCATCAAAAGTACATGGGGGAAGGCAGGTGTGATGATTACAATGCTGATGGGTGGTCAGATGTTGAAAGGCGACCAGTTATAAACATTTTAGCTGTCACTGAAAGCAGACCAGTCTTTTTGGAAGCAATTAACAATGAAGATGGGGTTAAGACTAAGGAGTATATCACAAATAAGCTTATTTCTGCAATTGAAAATGTTGAGCCAGAAAATGTTGTCCAAGTTATCACAGATAATGATCCTGTTTGCAGATCTGCTGGTGCTCTGATTCAAGAAAAGTACAGTCACATTCAGTGGACGCCAAGCATAGCTCATACTTTAAGTCTTGCCTTGAAAAATATTTGTGCTGGTAAGAGTAGCGAAGACGTCGACCTCAGAGATTGCCATTGGATTTCGAAAGTTGTAGATGATGCAACCTTCGTCAAGAATTTCATAATCAATCACACATGAAGTTATCAATTTTTGAAGAGTTTAGTAAGTTGAAGATTCTTGTTATTGCTGACACACGTTTTGCTTCTGATATTGTGATGCTAAAGAGATTCCGGTTGATCAAACAATCTCTGCTGAGGATGGTCATCAGTGATCAGTGGCCTGCTTACAGGAAGGGTAACATAGAACAAGCACGTATTGTGAAGAGAAAAATTATTGATGACTTGTGGTGGTATCAAATTGAGTACATTCTTGCTTTCACTGAGCCTATATATTCAATGCTACGCATGGTTGACACTGAAAAGTCGTGTTTTCATTTGATCTGTGAAATGTGGACTGATATGATTGAGAAGGTAAAGGCTGCCATTTATAAGCATGAAGGGAAGGCACCTGAAGAGGAATCAGCATTTTACTCTGGTGTGCATGACATTTTAGTAGATTGGTGGAGCAAGAGCAAAACTCCACTTCATTGTCTAGCACACATACTAAATCCGAGGTGAATCTTAGCTATTAGTTACTAAAGTGGCTTTCTAGTTTTTTTTTTCAAGCCATGACTTCAATGGTTTAATCTTTTGCTCTCTTTTGCAGATATTACAGTGTCAATTGGATTGATGAAGTTGCTAATCGTGTGCCCCCACATCACGATGCTGAGATGTCTGATACAAGAAACAGCTGCTTGAGGCGATTGTTTCCTACAACAGATGACTAGGACAATCAAACAACAATATGCAGAGTTTGCTCTTCTGGGGACAAAATATTTCAGCTTGGCTTCCATGGTCGACAGGGACGAACTTGACCCAAAGACATGGTGGGTGACCCATGGAGCTTCAGCGTCCAGTTGCAGAGCTTGGCTCTCAAGCTTCTCTCCCAGCCTGCTTCGTCTTCCTGCTACGAGAGGAACTGGAGCACTTACGATTACATAGCGGAGATCATGAAGAGTAAACGACGTTCAAAATGTGCTGAAGATCTGGTGTCCGTGCACACAAATCTGCGGCTCCTATCGAGGACCTTAGAGTATTACCTTACTGATCCAGAGTCAAGGCTGTGGGGCGTGGGTGGTGATGACTTCCTTGGTTGTGTGCTTCAGAGCGCCAACTTCTCAATTGATGAGCCAGAGTTTGAGCTCATGATGCTTGAAGACGACTATCGTGATGGTGGAGAAAACCAAATGGCGATGGAGAAAGTGGCCATTTAACTCTGTTCCTGCTTGGCTGGTGTTGTCTCTTCCTTCCTGTAGTCGGGTTTGCTATTGGTTATTGTGTTGGTTGCCTTTGGTAGTATGCCATGCATATGCAGAGCTAGGTATTTTGTATGGAAAGATTGGCTGCCGTAGAGGACTGGAAAAACTTGGCGGTTTTGTGTTGGGTAATGCTGCTGTATTGCATCAGTGGTGCAGAATTCACCTGACCAGTTAGTTCGATGGAATGCTTGTGATGTTGATCAACTTTCCTTTGTGCGCTATCGTGTATACACGCACGGGTGATACATTGCGTTGAAGCTCTATTAATTATGATGTACTTATCCGTTTATTGTAATTTTGTCCTAAGTCAAAAAAAAAGCTAACGCCTACAACGTGTTAAAAGATTGACTTAGAACAAATTAAAATGACTTATATTTTGAAACTAAGGGAGTATTCAGAGCTCACAACTAAGTTCAAAAGAAAAAATAGAACATCCGGTGAAAGTAGAAGTAGAACTAGAACTCCTAAACAATGTGTATGCTTTCTTACTGACTCCTTGTCAACTAATAATTTTTACCACAATTTACATTTTATTTATTTATAGTCAGGATATTTGAAAATTATATAACTAACTTTGTCATTTGCGTTAAAGATTTTACATTCATGCACTTCATTTTAAAAAAAATTCGTGCACCTATGTAACAAAGAAGCACCTATGCAATTATCTTTGTATTTTGTTTTGAACTGATTTCGCAAATATTTTACAACAAACAATACTAATTAAAGTTTTTTTTAATTAGTATTCCTATGACCCTTGAGTTGGAGCGATAGCAAGGAAAAATTCCGACATGTGGGGCCGGGGAAGTTTGGGCGGGGCAGTCGAAGAGGCGACCGCACTTCCCCTGGCCCCTAGGCCCTACTCGGCTACTCCAGAGCCAAGTGAGGTTTTGCGCGGGTTCTGCCTCCTGGGGAAAAAGGGGAGGGCGAGTTTCCCGCCGTGACGCCGCCGTCCCGCGAAGACCACGACGAGGGTTTCGCGTCGTCCGCCGGGAAGACATCACCGCCGTCGCCGACGCCAGGTATCGATTCCGCCTCCTCCTTTTCCCTCTCATTTCGTTACCGAGCTTTCACCGCGCAAATCGCTAGCTTGGCTCTTGAGGCGTCGCGTCAGGCCCCACGGGGGCGTTCAGAAATTTATTGGACCGATTTAGTCCTCTGTTGCGGCCCTAGGAAGTATCAACAAGAAATGGTTCAACAACTTCTGATTTCCCAAGTGGGAGATTAGGGATTTAGGGCCTTGTTTCGAATCCCGATAATGGAGAGAAACTTTGCTATGAAAATATATGCTTTATGTGAATTTTTATTTTGTTAAGAAAACTGTTGCATCATAGATTCAAAGAACTTGTAGATTTTTGAAATTTACTCATTTAGTTATGATGTCTTTGCATGAACCATGAAGTATAATCTTTTCACTACTACTAGTAACTACTGCAACTATTGTCATTTCTGAAGCCTGGAGATGGCAAGTGGGGATAATGATTTTGGAGACAATGCTGAGCCCCTATGGAGACATGTTGACGTTTTGGAGGGGTCTGGTTCACTTGATGAAGATAATGTGAGGTTCCTATGTGACTACTGCAATCGTGTCTTTCATGGAAACTATTCAGCGGTGGAGGCACACCTGCTTGAATGGTCTCGGCATGGTGTTGAAGATTGCACAGGGTTGACAGATACTATCCATACACAACTTGAGAATGAGTATGTCGCTGCAGAAGATTCAAATGCAAGAACCATGCCTATGGATATGCCCTTAACACATTCTGCTACTAGCAGCGATTCTAGTGGCAGGTCAGTCACAGGCAAAGCTATAGTTCAGCCAAAGAGACGAAAGAAGAGCACAGATTTTCATGAGGATATTCGTGCGATGTTTCGTGATCTTTTGGATGCTGAAATTGCAAGACTGTTCTATTCTGCAGGTTAATATTTAAAAGTTATTTTTTTATTTATATTTTATGGCTTTTCTTTAATGTTTGTTTACATTGGCAGGCTTGGCGCTTGATGTTGCAACAAACCCATATTATGATATCTCATTTTCTCTAGCCAGGAAGAAAGACATTCCTGGTTGCACTGATGTCAAAAATGCTTCTATGGAAAGCCAAGATCACTGGGCTTCTCAAGTTGCAATGATCGTCTATTATTCAGGTCAACATCTTAAACTTGGAAACTATCCCTTCATCTTGCATGGCTTGCCATTTAGTGTTTAGTTTGTACTTGCAGGCTTGTCATTCAATCTTGCAAAGAACCCATATTATCATGGTTCTTTATCTGTTGCCACAATGGTCCACATTCCTGGTTATCCTCCTCCTGGACCTGAGAAGCTGAAGACAACTCTTTTGAAATAAGAAAGGGCTCGTATCGAAGGTGTGCTAGAGACCATTAAAAGCACGTGGAGGAAGGCAAGTGTGACAATAGTTTGTGATGGGTGGTCAGATGCTGAAAGACGACCAGTTATCAACATTCTAGATGTTTCTGAAAGTGGACCAGTTTTTTTGGGAGCAATTTACAATGAAGATAAGGTGAAGAGAAAAGCAAAATATATTGCAGCAAAGCTCATTGCTGCGATTAAAGATGTTGGTCCAGAAAATGTTGTCCAGGTGATCACAGATAATGATCCTGTTTGTAGAGATGCCGGGGTGCTGATTGAAGAAAAGTACAACCACATCCAGTGGATGCCAAGCGTTGCTCATACTAAGTCTTGTGTTGAAGAGTATTTGTGCTGCTATGAGTAGTGAAAATGTGACCGTCAAAGATTGTCAATGGATTTCAGATGTTGTAGAGGCTGCAACTATTATCAAGAGTTTCATAGTGGATCACTCCATGTCGTTGTCAATGTTTGATGAGTTCAGTAAGTTGAAGATGCTTACCATTGCAGGCACAAGATTTGCTTCTGATATTGTCATGTTAAAGAGCTTTCGGTTGATCAAGCAATCCCTTCAAAGGTTGGTCATCTGTGACCAGTGGTCTGCTTACAGAAAGGAAAATATGGGACAAGCAAAAATTGTGAAGAAGAAAATTCTGGATGACTTGTGGTGGGATCAAGTTGACTACATTCTTGCTTTCACTGAGCCCATATATTCAATGATACGCGCAGTAGACACTGAAAAGGCTTGCCTCCATTTGATCTATGGAATGTGGACTAATATGATTGAGAAGGTAAAGATTGTAATTATGAGTATGAAGGGAAGGCATCTGAGGAGTCAGCATTTTACTCTATTGTGCATGGCATTTTAGTGGATTGGTGGAGCAAGAGCAAAACACCACTTGATTGTCTAGCGCACACACTAAATCCAAGGTGAATCCTAGATTCCTAGTTAGTAGCAAGCGACTTTCTTGTTTTCCTTTTTCAAGTCATGATCGATGCTACCTTTTGTTCTCTTTTGTAGATATTACAGCAACAGCTGGATTGACGAAGATGCTAATTATCTACCCCCACATTATGATGCTGGGATTTCTGAAATGAGAAATAGTAGCCTGAAGAAACTGTTTCCTGAAGCAGACGACCTGAAGATAATTAAGGAAGAGTATGCAGGGTTTGTTCATTTGGGAAACGAACATTTCAGCTTGGACTCCGCGGTCGACAGGGACATACTTGACCCAAAGACATGGTGGGTGACCCATGGAGCTGCAGCACCGAGGCTGCAGAGCTTAGCGCTTTTTTTTTTCTAGAATACGTATGAGAGTTGCGTATCTTTGTATTAAGAAGAGCGAAATAAAATTTTTACAACACGGGCCTAACCGGACGCACGCAGCAGAGCTTAACTCTCAAGCTTCTTCACCAACCCGCCTCGTCTTCCTGCTACGAGAGGAACTGGCCGCTTACAGCCTGATCCATAAGATCATGGCAAAGAAACGGCGCCCTGAATGCGCTGATGATCTGGTGTTCATTCACACTAACCTGCGTCTCTTTTCACGAACCACGGACCGCTACTAGCCTACTACACGGATCCAGAGTCAAAGCTGTGGGATGTGGAGGGTGATTGCTTCGAGTCCAACGTCGTGGCTGGTGTCCTCGAGTTTGCCACCCTCTCGCTCGATGAGCCGGAGTTCGAGCGAGAGATGATGGAAGGGGCTGACCGTGGCAAGAAAAACGAAATGGCAACTGAGGAAGCTTAGCTATTTACCTGTGTTTTTTGTATTGTCGTCTCATCCATGTAGTCTGGGTTATGTAAGCTTAGCTAGCCGGATTTTCGGTGGTAGAATTATGCTATGATGTGTTATGCAGAGCTGGGTAGTTTCAAGGGAAAGGTTGCCTGTCAAAACTGGAAGCCGGATGGCTGGCTCCATCCAGTACCCGTAGTATTCATTAATTTCTCCCAGAATGCTGCAGTGGGTTTAGTATTCTGGGAACGATCGAATATCATTGCTAAGCTATCATGGCACTGGGCTTGTACAATCAGAGCAATCCAATGTTTTTTAGATTTAGGAAATAGGTTCCAGCCTCAACAATCAAGTTCTGAAAGCGCACAGCTGATGATTACAAAATGCAGTACCGAGACTACAGACACCACAGACAATGCACAAGTTCTCTCTTCCTCTTTAGATAGCAGCGACCAACACCTAATCTAGTTAGTCCCCTTGAAGATGATCTGCAAATACGAGTTAGGTTTTTTTCTTTTGAAAACTACATTCCTACTCAAACAAATAGCCCAACAAGCGCCGATGCACCAATTAAAAATCGATTTCTTAACTTAGATGAAAACTTCTAAGCCCAGAACCAAATAAATTAGCTGTGGAATGCGGCGGCTGAATACCAAAGGAGATGGAAACCATATTCCAAAAGAACCTTGCCGCATGGTATTAAAAAAATAAATGTTAAATGGTTTCTTCTGAGCTACAGAAGCAACATTTAGCACATCCAATCCACTTTCTTTTCACAAGATTATCTTTAGTTAGTATGACTCCCTTCCTAAGATACCAAAGAAAGATTTTGATTTTAAGTGGAAGTTTTAACTTCAAAGAGAAGAGCAATCCAATGCGTAAGAACAAAAAGTCAGAAACTAAGTTCGACAAATTATGGGTGCTCCACACCACAATCATGAGCACACGTTGCTATCCATTTACAATCCTTTTTTTTCGAAACACCATCCATCTACAATCCCGTCAAATCAATCTTCTGCCAACACATAAAAAATTCCTCTATCTTCGATGGGGGAAAAATGATATGGAGGCCATCCATCTCAGCAGTTCGGAAACAACTCCAAGATTCAATGCTCAATTGCTCAAACGACCACGTCCAGTCTTTGCAAATATAGCCTTCGGCTTCTTCCATCGCCTTCCCCATGCTATAACTGTGAATGCCAAAGTCTTATGGACACATTTCCCAGGCAAGATGCATCACATCATCGTCAATGTATGGGCGCAAATCCCACATGAGGCAGTATCCTTCAAGCTCTGATGGCAGCGTTTTTAGGGATAATGCACCAACAATATTTTCCTGTAGAGAAATGTAGTCTTCACTGATCAAGAGGGTGAAAGAAACAGAATTGGGATGCCATGGCCCGCAAAATGTAAAGTGGAAGAGTAAGTGAACATTCTGACACACCGACACAATTTACCTGCATCGCATAGTCAAGCTCCAACATGTTGTGAACAATGATCATCACAGTAACAAGAAATACATCACTGTCCAATTGATCTGCACTTTTATCCTCCTGCAGTAGATGTAACATGTTACCCGGTTTCCACCTTACTTCATCATTGTAAACAGCAAGATATTCTCTGTTGAAAAGAACACTATGTAAATGATTAGTAAAAGGAAATGTTTGAACAGAAACTTCTACCCCAATGATGCACGAATCAATAGTCAGCTTGCTGTCAATGGTATGACTGTCTGAAACTTTCAGAGCACTTATATTGGCGGTTAGGGTGATGGCATAGACATCCTCGACTAGACATTCAAGCTCTTCAAGCAAAGTCTTAACTAGCAGAAAATAAAAAGAACAGCAGGTCAGTTAGAGCCAAGAGTTTCACAAACATGATAAGAAGGAAATATATAAACCCAAAGCTCCAGTTAATCGATGATGGCAATTAATGGCAGTTTGTAGAGTTTACAAGATTGCAGTGAGGTCATGCTTTACTATTACTTGCTTGTGAATACTGAATAGATTAAAGATTAACAAAACTCATATAAGGTATGAAGAGTGATCAAGTACCTTTGTTTATGTGATCCTTAAGTCCATCTTCACACGAGTGTACTGGTACAAGGAAAAAAAAATCAATGCCAAACTGATTAAAGGGTATGAAGGTATCATTAAAAATGAATGATTATCTTACTGTCCGAATCTTGCATATTCAGTAATGCCTCAGTTCGAAAAACAAATGCACAGTACGATAAAGAAGTCATATCAACCATTAGCATGCAGGAATAAGAAAATATTTTTCAAACTCGCACTGATTTATGTTTGAGATATTTTGGCAGTGAAGCCTGCAGCCAGCTTCCAGATACGACCTCATTCTGCCAGAGCTGTTAGATTTAACTATCTGACTCATGACATCTGATCCGTTAGGAATCTGTGGGCTTCGAAAATACCCTGCAATAGATAATTCAGTGCTCTGTTACAGTACAAAATACCCATCGCAATGTTACAGAGTAAATGCATAAAACTGAATCATATAAACTGAAGAGCCACTCTGTGTGACATATTGAAGAGCCAATACAGTGCAGGTTAATGGAAATTTCAGTCCCAAAAAGAAAAGGATTCAGACCACAAAGAAATGATGACATACTTGCTCATGAACTCCATGAAGACACCACGGCAAGTGTTCTCATCCTCGCCAACCGCGATGGGCCGCGGGGGTCGCACTGGCATGTCGAGCATATCTGAAGCCTCTGCCATGCCTACAAACTTCCACGGAGCTGCTGAACTGGGATTCTGCCCTGCTGCCTGTCCTGCTGCCTAAGCTGCCTTGTTGACTAGTGCTTCATCGACCAGTATCCCCCCTGCCACTCGAACCCTGAGTGTCGGGAACAGCCAAAATACTGTCCTACTCTTTCTGCTCTTTTTTTTTTTGAAACAAACTCTTTCTGTCCAAAATACCAGTTCCTCTTCTTCTTGGGCTGCTGAACGGCCTGCTCTTTGCCCTATCCCTGACTTAGACTCACGACCCATCTGCGACAAATGCTGGGTGAGAGCTACGTACTCCACCCGTCCCAAATTTGATTTTTTAATTTATATATTTTGCTATGCACCTAGATATATATTATGTCTAGGTGTATAGTAAAAGGTACTCCCTCCGTTCCAAATTGTAAGTCATTCTAAGAATCTTGGAGAGTCAAAGTATCTCAAGTTTGACCAAATTTATATGATAATATAATAACATTTATGATGTCAACTAAGTATCATTAGATTCTTTATCAATTATATTTTCATAGTATATCTATTTGATGTCATAAATCTTCATATTTTTCTCTATAATTTTGGTTAAACTTGAGATGCTTTGACTCTCCAGAATGACTTACAATTTGGGACGGAGGGAGTATGAATCTAGAAAACCCAAAACAAAACGAGAAATATAACTAGAGACAAGAATACGTCCTAAAGCAAAGCAAAAGGTCGATATGGGACTGGGTTCAACTTGAACTCCATGAATGTGAATTGAATTTCCACTAAATTGAAACTGACGGCATAAGTGTTGCTCAAATTTGAAGGAATCATGCATGAATTCAAACTGAAATGAGCACTAGGCATGGAAATGGTACGAAATTGATGAAACAGAAGCACATTCGCGTCCAACTTGAAAATGGCATGGAGCGGAAACAAATTTCACCAAATACGACTCGGATCTGAACAAATCCGCAAGAAATCGAGTGAATCCGAGGCACGTGCTCACCACTGCACGGGATTGGAAAGGGGAAGCAGTGAGAGGGTCGTAGGCGACGGTGAGGACGACGGCCGGCGGACACGGGCGGCGGAACCGTAGCTCTAGGGTTCGCTGGGGCGCCGCTTTCGTTAGCGAGGCGGTGCGGTGGGGCGGCGGCGCGGTTGCGTGTAGGGGCGGCGCTGAGCTGACTGCGGAGAAGCGGCGACGCACGGCGGTGTGGGCGGGAGGAAGGGCGGGAACCGGATCCTCTGACCCCGACCCCGCCGGCTTCGTCCGCCCCCAATCCGCCGTTCGATCGCAGGATCCAGCGATTCTGCTACACGCTTGCTCCGGACTGCTTGCTTTGTCTCCGATTCATGCGGCCCAGTTTGGCCCAACACCACGGGGTAGCCGCGTGGGCACCAGAAACACACAGGAAGCTGAGTGGTTTTTCTTTCATTCATTCTTTTTCGAAATTCCTTTTATTTTTCGTCTGTTCGCGGTCGCTCAAAACAATGAGCAAAAGTTTAAAAAATAAGAGTCAGTTTAGTTATCTTGCTAGGTTTGTTAGACTCGGTTCATCCAGCGAGATACTAAGGTTCTGTTTGAACTAGTGAGAAGCTATAAGTTTAAATAAACAGCAAATTTCTAATGTAGTTCTGTTTGCACTTCCTAATAGCTTCGCAACGTGAGAAGCTATAAGTTTAAACACATAGCAAATTTCTAATGCAGCTTTCCGCTCAAAACTTAGAAAATCTAAGTTTATATAAAAAGTTGGAAAGCTCAATTTTATATTTTTTTTAGCTTTCTGAGCTTAGAAAACTAAATACATTTTCTAATTAGTGTTGACTTTTTTTAAAAAATTCAACAATAATTTTTCAGAAAAGTAAAAAAAATACAGCTCAAAGTAAGTCTTGACGCTGCTCATGGTCGGCGGGAATTTTTTTATTTTTAACTTTTTTAATTATAATTTTAAAAATAACCTCAGCGGAAGTTTATTTGCGATGGGTAACCTTTTGCCCGCGCCAGACCGCTAGGCACGGCAGGACGCCTCTGCCGCGCCAGACCGCTAGGCACGGCAGGACGCCTCTGCCGCGCCACATGCACTAGCGCGGCGGACCCCTGCCACGCTGGCGCGGCACGGCGCCGGGTCAGGTAGGCGCTGACGTGGGCAAGTGCTCGACGCGCCAGCCTGCCTGGCGTGGCAGCATCCCTCCTACACACGCGCGCCGGCTCCTTCCTTCTCCCTCCCTCCTTTCTTCTTCCTCCAGAACACCCGCGCCCGCCCGAGCTTGTTGCTGCCGCCGGCCGCCGTCCCACCCCCAAATTCACCCAAAATCCGACAATTTCGGTGGGAGAAAGTTGAGGAAATTGATCCCTGCGTCGTGTGGAAGGTATCCCCCTACTTTTTCCCATATTTTACCGTTGCATTTGGTAGATCAGAGGATGTTTAGGTGACTTAGGGTTAGGTTGATGATTTCCATTTTGAATGAAATGCAATGTTGTTATGTGTTAGATGATGCGTAGTTCAAACGCAATAGTCTCTGCCCGCGATATTGATGTGTAGAACTTGTTGAATGCTTCGATTTAGGTATATATTCATCCAATTGTGTAGTATACATGACATGTGTATTTTTTTGTTTGCAATATGTCCAATATGTGGAATGTGTCCAGTTGATATGTTGAATATGTGCAATGTGTAGTGTACATGACATGGTGAAATGTTTGTATTTTGTAGATGGATCGTTTAGTTCGATTTTTTGATGGTGGTATTGTGAAACAAAATGGGGAGTTAGAGAATATAAATGAGTCACTTGAATTCTTCGAGAGTCCTCCAAGTTTTACTGATTTAGTTGACCATGCAATGAGGAAGTATGGATGTAGAGTGGATGAGATGAGTTTGAGAGGTCGTTTTGATTGTGGGAAAGCTAGAGCTCATTATGTTCTCATGAACTTGGCATCTGATTCAAATTGGAAGCACTATAAGGATGTAGTTCACGAAGCAAATGTTGCATGTTTGGAGGTTATAGTTGAAATTGTTCGTATGCCTGGCCCAAATGTTGTCTTGAGGGAGAAAGTGGCGGTAGTGCATCGTAATGGTACCCGGGAGTCAGAAATTTTGCAACACGTGTTAGGTAAAACGGAATCTGCTTTTGACTTGGCCATTGCCAATGATGATTTTCCCAATAATACTTTTGAGAGGGATGAAGCAAATATAGATGATGCTGATGTGTCTATGGGTTCCGAAGATAGTGAATTCGAGAAAGATGGGGTAGTAGGTGTCGAGGCAGAGGAGGAGTCACTATCTCAGAGTGGTGGGCATGAAAATGAGGACGAGGAGTTAGAATATAAAGAGGATGGACCGCAGTTTGACACCGCAACCGTGCATGATGTAGAAAGTATTGGTCGTATGGACGAATGTTTTTCTTACACCCAGAATGAGTTGCGGTTGTTGAAAGAACGTGATGCCGAACTGCCATCCGTTCCCAATGATAAGGACATCGGTATAGTCCACAAAGCCATATGTGAATCTAGTATGGTTAATTCCGAAGGGATACCCTTTAGTGAGAGTCCATTGATTAAGAAGGGAATGAAGTTTAAAAATCTTGAGGAGCTGAAGTTTTTCTTGACTGACTACGCAGTGAGGTTACATAGACCTTTTAGCGTAGTTCACTCCGACAAGAACTTAAGGTACAATGTGATGTGCAAGAAAGGATGCCAATGGTGTGTATGATCTCGGCTAATATCAAGCACCGGACAATGGAGGATTTCAAATGTTGTGCAACCGCATACTTGTCATTCGTCACAGCCGAAGCGAGTGCACGTCCAGTGCACAGCAAAGTACCTTGGGTGATGTATCCTAGGCATTATCCGTAAAGACAGCGAGACATCGGTGCCATCCCTCGTGGAGTTCATCTTCACCTTTAGTGGATACCGTGTCATGTATTCAAAGATTTGGCGGGCGAAGCAACACGCCGTTGCCCTGCTTTGGAGGGACTGGAAGGAGTCGTATGGCATGGTTCCTAGGGTATTCACAGCTATGGCCTACTACGATCCTGGGGTTAATGGTTTATTGACTCATGTGGCATGATGCATCCTGACAATGGAGTTTCGAAGCACATGCTCCAAAGGGTATTTTGGTGCTTCCCTCAATGTAGTGAGGCATTTCAACATTGCCGTCTTGTGATACTTGTGGACGGTACATTCTTGACTGGAAAGTATAAGGGTACACTATTGATAGCAGTTGGTGTAGGTCCAGAATAGTAGCTTGTGCCTCTTGCTTTTGCCTTGGCCAAGAGTGAGAACAATGAGAGTTGGTCATGGTTTATGAAACTTGTTCGGCGACATGTACTCGGACCTTCACGGTAAGTGTGTATGATATCGGATAGGCACCATGGGCTCCTAAATTGTGCGAAGGACCACATGGATGGTTTTCCACTGCTTGTGCATAGGTGGTGCATGAGGCACTTTGCTGCTAACATGTCGCGTCGGCAGAAGACCGACCGCGTGATTGGAAAATTGAAGACTTTATGCTAGGTACATACGGAGATAGAATTTAGTGAGAAATTAGAAGATCTAGTGAAGGACTTGAACAATGACATAAAAGAATGGTTGAAGGGTGAAATGGAGGATAAGGATAAATGGGCGCAAGCTTTCGATGAGGGAGGAATGCGTTGGGGGATTATGACCACGAACTACTCGGAATCACTAAACGTTGTTTTCAAAGGCATCCGAAGTAGGCCTGCGTGTGGAATTATTGAATATTCATTCGAAAAATGCAACGCCTACTTTGTGGATCGATGGCAAAAGGTATGTGCAATGTTGGATGAAGGCCATAGGATTGGGAAGGTTGCAGATAAATTTTTATCACAGGCTGAGCTTAGATCCGTGCACCACTTAGCAGAACCGTACGGGCCAAAAAGGATGGTGCATTCTATAAGAAGTTGCAGTACTACTAACGTTGGGGATGAGAGCCATGTAGGCCGACACTACAGAGTGGATTTGAACAAAGTTTCGTGTACCTGCAATGTTCCTCAATTGTTGGACCTTCCATGTTTACACTTCATTACACAGCTTGCAAGGCAAGAGGTCTTAACTATGAAAGTCCCTTGTACATGTCATCGTTGTACTCTAGGGAGCACACCATCAGAATATGGGAATCTAGCTTTCAACCTTACCTTGATCCATCACAATGGCCGGCATATGAAGAGGTAGGGTACGTGCCCAACCCCAATTTGATGAGAAATAAAGTAGGAAGGAGGCAGGAGAAGCGTTTGAGAGGCGATATGGACGTGTGGCAAGGGAGGCTTTCTACAGATTATGGCACTGATGATTTTGATGTGGACAAGTCGGAAAATCGTTGCTCGAAGTGCCACAAGATCATTAAGAATTGCATATGCTGCAATAGAAATTCTAAGGCCACGAAATCTAGGGCAAACAGTAATAGACCGCATTCTTCCAACATGAGGGTAGGCGTGTTGGTCGTATTTTGCATGGTTATCATTATATCATTTATTGATAGTAAATTTTCATTGTTACTATACTTATTATACAATGAACCTTTTTACTAACGAATATTGTTTGTTGTTTTTTTTGTATGGCGGCCCCAGCGTACCTGCTTCTTGAGGCCACGTATGACTTGCAGCACCGCGCCTACCAGCTCGCCAACTTGCACGAGGTACTACATCAGTTCTGTAGTTATGACAAAAGATAATAGATTCTTGTCGATTAAACAATATTTGGACTTGTCAAACGATGGTCAATTAACCAATAGTTGGTTGATAAATAAGTTGTCCCCAGAGCCTCCTGTTGTTAGAAAATTAGAAAACATATTGGCAATGTAAGCATGCACATTACTAGTTTGTACCATTTCAATATGCCCCAATGTAAAACTTATGCTGATGAATGTGTACCTTAGGATGAGAATTGCAAGATTTTTGTATAAACTGTTCTTATTGATGCTTGCTAATTTATCGCAATAGTGCTTAACATGCGTTTTCACTTGCATTTTTAAAATATGACTAATCGTTATGAAATTCTTATAAATTGATGCTAAGACTGTCCCTTTGCTTGTGTAATTCTTAGCTGACATTAAGTTTGAACTTGAAAATGGTGATGACAAACACCATTCCAGTTTGTTGTGTACAATGTGCACAATTTTAATACTGAAAATGCCATTTATATCATATTTGTGTTACTTAGCACTTTAGCAGTCCTTTATTCGTATAGTTGATGAGCTTATGTAGTTTGGATTCTAGTTTTCATCTCAAATGCATCACTTTTTCCATCTATGTCTATTTGCTTGTTGGTAAGTAATAATCTTATATCCAATTATTTGGTTGTTTTGCAGGATTTGAAGCCACTAAAGGCGAGAGTGCACTCATCATTTAGGTGGGATGAGCGGTACGCGCAGTACCTATAGAGAGCAGGATTCCTGGACATTGCGGTTTAGATTGTTGCGGATGTCCCTCCAATAGACGAACCGTTGTTGACCGCTATGGTTGACAGGTAGCGTCCGAAGACTCACACCTTCCACCTCCCGTTTGAAGAGATGACCATCACGATGCAGGACATCGCCATGATACTCGGTCTTCCACTAGAGGGGCATCTAGTGATGGGAATCATACATAACGAGAATTGGCGTGACATGGTAGCAATGCATATTGGGATTAGGCCGCTAGAGCCAGAGGACGGAGACAACTCCAAGAAGACCTCTGGTGTGAGCTCCGCATGGTTGAGGGAGCACTTCAACATGGTCAGGCTGTACAGTTGGGGCTTAGCGGTTCTCGCCTGGCTGTACAGGTAGCTATGTGAGGCTTGCAGGCGCACTGTGAGGGATTCAAATGTTGGAGGGTGCACCTATATGCTGCAGATCTGAATTTGGGAGCGATAGGACCGGTTGACAATTGAATCCAAATTTTCCCATTATTCATGATTCCTTACATATTTGATCAATTCTCGATACCATTTTGCAATTAAACCCACGAGTTCTTTTTTTTTATTCCTTAGAATTTTTTTTCTCTTTCTGGTGGTATCAAACTGTCACAATTTTTTTTCTCTTGTTCCGACCAAAAAAGTACAATTGGTTCGATTGTAGGGGTGATTATTTACTTCACGGGCGAGGTTCCTGGACCTTTTGAGTAAGACTGAAGAGGATATTATGTGAATTGAAAGTTTTCGTATGGAAGATGGAAAACTTATATGTGTGGTCGATCTTTTAGCTCCTTATCGACGTGGAGGAAAAATCAGACTATGTGGGGGAGAACCCAAAGGAAAAGGATAGGTGTAGAGACTCAATGGAAGCTGTTTTTTTGATTCCGTCGAAAATCGATTTTACGGTATTTTATTATATGTTATATGTATTTATTTATATAATAATAAAATATCTCTATTTTATGCGAGTGGTAAGAGAGAATATGAATGATTTTCTTATTTTTCTTGATTTTATCAAGATTTTGAACCTCAACGTAAATAAACTTCTATATCTCAATATATATAAAAGAAAATCTCTCAGGCTCGAACTGATAACTTCCACTATGTTAAGGTGACCACGATTGATCCTCAAAGGTAATGAATGGAAAAAATAGTATATAATAAAATTGACGGGAGGAGGACGGATCGCTCACATTTGATTTGATGGTCAGAGGCTAATTGACCCATTACAAAATTGGAAATTTCAAATTTAATCTATTTTCTAATCTATTGTATTCTTTTTCGAGAATGCCGCCACTCGGACTGGAACCGAGAATAGCGAGTTTTCTAATCTATTGTATTCTTTTTCGTTGTGCATGGGCTATTAGGCAAAAAGTTTATAGGAGAGTTTAGAGTTTATAGGAGACTATGTAAGAGTGAATACCTCCTCATCTACCGCGAAATAGCCCTTGTATGGAACGAAATAGCTAACATACTATCAAAATGCAAACATTGACCGCAACCACGCACGCACACTCAATGCAAATAACATATTACATGTTTTGTCAACAAATAATCATAATTATCACAATAAACATAGTTCTCTCACAAATGAAAATATTTTTTCACAAATAATGGTAGTTCTCACGATAAACATAAACATAGTTGTCTCATAAATAAACATAGTTTTGACAACTAAAGAGAAACATGATCCAGCTAAATCAACACGTTCATCTAGTCTGACTCACTTTCACATAGTAACTTATCATCATCATCATCCCCGGCAATAACAACTCCCTTTTCTTTCTTATCCATATTAACCTTACCAACAGGTAAATCGGCAACAAGAGCCTTCATCGTCTCTATTTGTGCCTCTTCCGCTTTTTCTTGTAACTCTTCTATTTCAATCCTTCTCTTTCTTGCCCTAACCTGCTGCAAATATTTTTCCCATGAACCCTTAGGTTATTTCGCATTCGGATCAACCACAAAATCTAAGCGATCTCTCTCCTCCCTCAACCTTTGTTTCTCCAACTCTCTCTCCTCCTGCAACTTTCTCCTATTTTCTCTCTTCTCATTTTCAGTTAGAGGTCGTGGATACTTGGTTCTGTTCTGCCTCCAATACTTAATAATAGTTTCCCTCGCATAAAATCCTTCAGGATCCACTCCAGTCTCATGAACCATATCTTGGTATATTTTCCCCCAAAGCAAGTCGTCATCAAGTATAGGCACATCATAATCCTTTCTAATCTTTTCTATCAGTTCTTGTTTTTTCTTGACTTACATGGTTTCGATGTACTACCCAACTTTAACAATAAATCACAACGATCAGAAAAATCTTCCCAATTACATATCCTTCCCTCCTGTAACAAGATTTTCATATTCTTACAAATTTGAAACAAGATCCAACCTTAATAACACAAAAGAGACGAGTAGTTACTCACCCAGTAGTCGCCATATGCATTGCCACAAAACAAACCATATCCAAGCTCAGAAGGCACCACACCTTTTGTTGCCAATATACCACACTTGCATCAACAACTAGGAGAGGACACACATGGCCTTGGTGCCTTTCCACTCTCGAACTCCCGCACTTGCTACTCTGTTGGCCACATCGCCTTTAGGCCGTAGATATACTCATTGAAATCACACAACGGCCACCCATCCTGCATAAAATCGGTGACAAGATTAAAAGTGACCATAAATCAATAAAACTATCACTGCTAGCTACACGTCATACTAACATTCTTATAATAAACTTACATGAGTCTTTAGCACGCATCGAAAGAATGGAATGAACTTAGGTGGAACCCCTAAGTTAGGACACATAAGCTTAGTAGGAACTCCACATTTGCACATGGGAGGATCCCTCACACACCTACAAGCATCCTCCTACTTCTCTTCCTCGGTCATTCAGGTGGGTTTGGTGGAGGAGGAACCCAACGCCTAAAGTGATGGTATAGTTTAAGCTCTGTGCTATGGTATGGGAATAGGCGGATCCTAGGATCATATTTGTCAGATCCATCTATCCACTGAAATAAATCACAAGGCGTGGTAGTCATTGGATCAAAAGTCCACTTGCACACATAGAAAGCTCTTCCAGTTGTTTTTGGATGTCTGGATTGTTTCACCTCTGCTTGCACTCCACATCTACAAAGAGGTACCGGAAGGGCAGGAGGTACGGGAGCACCAGCATTGGACTTGTCCACGTAACACACATACCACCTACACCGCTTGTATTCACAACCGAACGACGTCATCTCACCTACACAGCAAGTGCCAGTAAATTAATATACAAATAAACTTTAAAAACGTAATCCATCTACTTCACCATACAAACTATATACATCAATTCGACAAAATACAAACACTCCATATACAAAATACAAACACTTAACCATATCAACTATAGCAACTATATTAAGGAACAAAAATATGAGATAAATTAATTGAACATATTGCCAAAAAACATCATGTACACCATGCCATGTACACTACACAAGTGCATACCAACTTATACAATCCCACCATCAAACATACAAATTAAACAATCCATCTGCAAAATACAAACACTTCACCATATAAACTATATTATAAACTAAACGTATTGGACATATTAATTGGACATATTGCAAACAAAAAAATACACATGTCATGTATACTACACAATTGGATGAAAATATACCTAAATCGAAGCATTCAACAAGTTCTACACGTCAATATCGCGGGTAGAGACTCTATTGCGTCTGAACTACGCATCATCTAACACATAACAACATTGCATTTCATTCAAAATTGAAATCATCAACCTAACCTTATGTCACCTAAACATTCTCCGATCTACCAAATGCAACGCTAAACCAAGGGAAAAAGTAGGGGGATGCCTTCCACACAAAGCGTTGACCAATCCTCAACTTTCCCCCACCGAAATCGCTGGATTTTGGATGGATTTGGGGGTGGGGCGGCGGCCGGTGGCGTGCACAAGCTCGGGCACGGGTGTTCTGGAGGAAGAAAAAAGGAGGGAGGGAGGGAGGAAGGGGCCGGCGCGAGTGTGTAGGAGGGGCGCTGCCGCGCCAGGCGGGCTGGCGCCACGTCAATGCCTACGTGGCTCGGCGCCGCGCCGCGCCAGTGCATGTGGCGTGGTAGAGGCTTCCTGCCGCGCCTGGCGGTCTGGCGCGGGCAAAAGAGTCACCCACCGCAAATAAACTTCCACTAAGATTATTTTTGAAATTACATTTAAAGAAGGTTAAAAATAAAAAAATTTGGTCGGCGGTCTCTCCATCGCTTTGCAATGCCAGGCGCGGACCCCCCTCTACGGCACGCGGCACGCCACAAGCCGGGGACCCGGTCCCGCCCCCGCGCCTTTGTGGCTGACAGGCTGAAGTCTGAACCGACGTGGCGAAGTTAGACTAGGACCATTTTTTTTTTGAGACTAGGACCAGGTTGGGCGGAGTCAACCAAGCGGAACGAAAGCGACGACCAAGAATCCCCATCCAAGCCAACGGGCAACGAGGTAGCTCCCCGCAGCCAAATCGATTCCCGACGATGGCCGCGCCCGCGCCAGCGCCAGCGCCGTGGCCCGTGTCGCAGGACCTCGCCGCGCTCGCCGGCCGCGCCCGCTCCCTGTCCCGGGGCGACGCCGGCCTTGCGGGCCTCGCCGCGGCGCTCCTCCGGATCCAGCCCGTCGCCCGGGAGCTGGAGCGCCGGGCGTGGCCCCCGCCCGCCAGGGCCGAGGCCCCCGCGCTGCACGCCTGGCTCGCCGAGCTCGGGGCCGCCTTGGCCGAAGCCGAGGACCTCCTGGACGAGCTCCACCGCCGGCGCCTGGCCGGCTCCGCGATCTCCAACTGCGTCGGTGCCGCGTTCCGTGGCCCCGCCCGGAAGCTGCGGCGCCTGGCCCAGAGGCTCGACTGCGCCCGCGACGACTCGGAGCGGCTGCGGCTTGGAAGCGCAGCGGGGTGCGGGGTGCGGTCGCCGAACCGCGTGACGGGCTCGGTGCTCGCGGAGCGGAGGGTCTTTGGGCGTGACAAAGAGTGCGACGACATAGTCGGCAGGCTCATCGGTGACTGCGTCGAAATTTTTCCTTCAGTAACGCCAGTTGTTGCAGTGGTTGGCCATGGAGGCATGGGAAAGACCGTGCTTGCTCAGTGCGTGTACAATGATGCGAGGGTTCAAGGGTATTTTGATCTTAGAGTTTGGATCTGCGTCTGGGATAGGTTGGATGAAGCTGAGCTCACCAGGGAGATATTGCAGTCCATTGGTGGTGTAGATGATACACCCTATGACGAGAGTTTGGAAACATTGCAGGAGAAGCTTGGGGAAGTGGTTGCGTCGAAGAAGTTCTTCCTAGTTCTTGATGATGTTTGGAATGATGAGGGGAAGACCGAGCTGGAGAATAGGTCTGTGTGGAACAAAGTGTTGGCACCTATTAGCTCTGCCGCAATCGGGAGCAAGATCTTGGTGACCACTCGGATGAAGCTAGTAGCAGAGGTTCTGAATGCATCATATGTGGTCACGCTTGACGGATTAAAAATTGTGGATTGTTTGTTGTTGTTGAAGGAAACTGCGTTGGGTAGTGAAACCATGGAGATTCCTCAAGATCTACTAGAGTTTGGGAGAGCCATTGCTGCAAAGGTGAAGGGTTCACCTTTAGCCACCAAAGTTATTGGGGAAATGCTAAGGAACACCAGGAGCACACAGAAATGGAGAGCACTGATGGACACAGAAATTTGTGATAATATTATTATCTCCTCCCTCCAACTCAGTTATCAACACTTGCCAGGTCATCTCCAGCGCTGCTTTGCATACTGCAGCATTTTTCCAACGACTTGGAGGTTTAATCGATATAAGTTGGTCAAAATGTGGATAGCTCTCGGTTTCGTTCAAACACCATCAGAAGGGAAAAGGCTGGAAGATTTAGGGTACAAATACTTTGATGATCTCTTATCACGGTCCTTCTTTGGGTCTGCAAATAAAGATCAGCAAACATATTACTTCCTGGATGACCTAATGCACATTTTGGCGCATCATTTTTCTGCTCAAGATTGCATGAAAATTAATGAGGACATCCCTGTTGTGATTCCACCAACAGTTCGTCACCTATCTGTCTCAACTGATTATTTACCACAGCTGAAGAGCAAATACAGGTTGGGAAGGCTGCGGACATTATTAGTTCTTGGAAGCTCGTCGTTATCCTCGAGTCATTTCCCTGGTAAACTTCTGGCCAAATTTAAGAACTTGCGAGTCTTGGATCTAAGTGAATCTGATATTGCAGAATTACCAGATTCCATTAGTCAGTTGGTTCATCTCCATTACCTAGCTTTGTGCAGTATAATTAACAAACTTCCCAAGAGTATATACAGGCTTCAATATCTTGAGGTTCTAACCGTATTGTTTTTCCATGATAACCATCCTGGAGGTGCTGACAAATTTGTTACTGTGAAACATATCAAAACATGCTATGAACATAAGGCCAATAGATTGGTGTGTAATGCTATGCATAAAAATTGAACTCTGTTCTTCTTAGGTGGCAGTGTTATGGGCAAAGCATCAACCTGCGAGGTTGATTTAATAACATGACCAGCTGCCTGGTGTGCTTTCAGAATAAAACTTTACAAATGATCCCAGGAGCAGACATGAAGTGCAATGTTTTTTTTTCCCGAGGGAAGAGCAATTTGATACCTTCAAGCTCTTGAATTCATTTGGTGTCAGAATAACTCCAATTTGGTGGATCAAGAATCTGGTTGTTCACATCCTTCGGAACTTTGAACTGTTCCCTATTAGTTTGTTTGCTGATCTCCAGGATGGCACTTGGCAGCCTTTGAAGCCCCCAATGGCTGGAGTATCTGCCAGTTCTCCCTAATTTTTGTATCCTTACAAGCTGTGTATAGTTCCTTTACTTTTCTTTGCTTTTGATTTCTCATTTTGTAAGGTATTTCATTTTTGTTTCTGTTGTTCCTTTTCATACAAGAAAAGAATTAAAGATATGGTACTCTGGGACTACATTAGGGATGCAGTTTTGCTCTGATGGACTGTGGGTTCCATTTTATGTTTTTGTGCATTTTCAGTTTTCCATAGACCATACCGGATAGCAATCTCCTTAAACGTGAGGAGCGTGATAGCAAGCTTCATTTATAAATGATGAACTACAAAGGGCGCATGAGCCCTCACTAAATGCAACTTAGGTTCTTTTTTCTTTCTTTTTCCCCCTTTTTTTTTGGTAATCATCTGCAACAAACCTCACATGAGGCTTGGAAGTAGACGCACTGAATAATAGTTGGGTCCTTTTATGAGCTTGTCAGGGTGAGTGGAATTAGGGATAGATGCCCATTTCGCCCTTTTCAGTGTTAGTAGTTAGTCGGGAGTCTGTACAATTATTTCTGTTTTTGCAAAGCAGATCAGAAGAGTGTTTTCTGCAATGAAATAGCAATCCCTCTTGTTGTTTGTTGTAACTTGTAAACGTACAAGTTTGATTGGCTGAGGATAATATTGTTCACAACTCAATAAATTGCACCAAATGGCACTTTACATATCTGACAGTCTCATGGTGACAAACACTAACTTTACAGAAACATAAATGGAACAAACTCTAAGCCAATGTGGGCACACAGACACAATAAATACATTATAGTACAAATTTTGAAACACTAATTCAAGCTGAGAACAAGCTGTTGGCGACTATGCTTCATCTGGTCTCCTGTCATGCATAATAGGATTTTGGATATAAATTGTCAGCATCACTGTGATGGAAATGAACTTCTCTATCTGAAAATTTTGCAATGTAAGGTGCATACTGTTAGCATAACATCAGAAGGCATAAGAAAGATGACATTCTCAATACATATAACTCTAGAAGGCACAATCCTACTTTTTTATGGATTACAAATATTATTTCATAAGAAAGATGACCTTGTCAATCTATGATGAAACAAACAACTAAAACTTCATAATGGCACACCATATACCTGTTGGTTTGCATAAAAGGCTTCTAATCAGCGGATTTGTTTTATGGGAATACTAGCTATTTTATCCCATTCTGGTCCATCCTTGACTTGCAGTCGGTTCATCAAAGTTGGTTTGCACCCAATCAGATGAAGAACTTGCAGCGAAGATGGGAAGCGACTTGGCAGCGACTCCAACTCAGCACAATTCATAATGCTCAGTTTTCTAAGAGAATTGTTGTTGAAGTTGGTAGGGAAAGATTCCACAGTGACCTTGGAGCAATTTTCGATCAATATACTTTCTAGTGCCACAAAACTTGGCAGTGAGTGTAGAGAGGAAAATTCAGGACACTGCTGAATGTGTAGCTCATGAAATTTTGTTAAGCAGTCTGAACTTTCCATCTGTGGAAGACATGTGATGTTGTTGCAGTTTGATATCTCCAGCCAGGTAAGTGCTTGTAAACCCCTCAAACAAGTTTCCAACTGCTCATCATTAATGTTTGAATGAGATATTTGCAGCCTCTTCAAGGAAGTCAGCACCTGAAGCTCTTCAAACTTTACATCCTCACAGTTCCTCAGAGTCAAAATAGCAACTGCTTCCACTTGTTGCTGGTGCATTAATCCATTTGTGAGGACGGTGGCAGAGCACGTATCTAATGCAAACTTGCTTGCTTTTGATAACGAGGAGGAGGATGATAGTTTCAGTTGTGAAACAAAACCGGTATTTTTTACCGAGACCTTCCTAACGGATAGAGGAAGATGAGGCACCTTAATCAACTCAGGACAGTTCAAAAGCCTCAGTTTACGGAGTTTAGGGAACACTTCAATGTTCCTTTCTTCTTGTGTCCACTCCACCCACTGTGGCATATCATCAAATTCAAGTTCCTCCAAAGATGGAAATGCAGTTAATTTGGTTCCATAGGAATCGCAGCTGATTTTTTTCACTGAACACATCTCTTTCAAATGCAGAACCTTGAGGCATGGAAGCTGCCCGAGAGGAGGCAAGGCCTCCCACTTTCTGCAGTTGATCAAATGCAGATATTTAATGTATAGGTCACTCGCTCTCAAGCTTTCGCTCAACCAGTTTGGTGATCTGTTACCATGATATCTTCTAATGATAAGCTTTTTAACATACTGGTGCGGTTCAAGACCGTCCAAGACTTTAGCCTCAACAGAAGGCACACTCTTACCAGTCGAGTTCCATTCTAACTCCAGGACCTTAACATTCTCCTTCTTGTTTAATCCAGCTTGGTAGGCTTCTTCCTGATCCTTTACAACATCAAGGTTCTTGATATGAAGCTCTTTGCGAAGACCACTCATACCATTCAAGTCTCCTAAAGTATGCCCCTTTTCATTTTTCACATGGAACTTAATTGATCCCTGCAGGTGAACCAGTTTCCCAATACCAGTGATTTTTGATGTATCCATATCCAAATGTCGCAGACGTTTCAGGTTTACTATGTTTTGGGGGACCTCAAGGCCAGATCCCTTAGGACTACTAAAGGTTTGAAGACGATAGAGCTTTGTCACTGCTTGTGGAAGCCTGGTGATTGATTTACAAAGGGCCAGGTATCTGAGGTATTTAAGATTCCCAATTCGCTCTGAAAGACGAACGATATTACAGCCTTCCAAGCCAAGAACTCGAAGACTTCTCAGCTCTGTGAAAAGATCATCTGGCAGTTGATCCAACGAAGAGGAAGGGCCCTTGAGAATCAGCAATGTGTGTAATCTTTTGAGCTCACATCGGCTTTTGAGCTGTGCCATGGTATCACTGGACACCGAGAGGTGCCGGACTGTCTTTGGGATCTCTTGCTTTGCATCTTCAATTCTCACGCAATCAAAGCGAGAAACATTTTCGGCCAAATCATGCATCAGGTCATGGATGTAATAGTACCTCCGACGCCCTACCTTTTGCCTATGGAAAAAGGACCTGTCCACAAGCTGATCAAAGTAATCGCTCCCCACATCCTCCAATTGGATGAAATCAAGGGCCATCCATATCTTCACCAGCTTATCACGCTTGAACCTCCACTTCTTTGGGAATAAGCTACAGATTGCAAAGCATGGTTGCAGGTGTTCTGGTAAATTGTGGTAACACAACTCCAATGTTTTGAAAATATTGTCAAAGCTATCCATATCGAGCACCCTTTTCCAGTGGGTGACCCTGCGGCTGCCTTCCAGCATCTGTCCAACGGCCTTGGCTACCATTGGTGACCCCTTGAGCTTTTCAGCAATTTTTCTCCCGATGTCTTGCAGTTCTTGAGGCTGCTTATTAATGTCTTCCTCGCCAAAGGCGCACCTCTTGAACAGAGACCAGATGGCATCCGCCGGCAAGTCATCCAACCAGACCTCCTTGCTTGCGTACAGCAAATCTGCCATGATTTTTTGGCGAGTGGTGATCACAATCTTGCTCCCCGTCGTCTTCCCATTGCCGATGGGTGCCAGCACCTTGGACCACATTTCTCGGTAGGCATGCCCGTTTATGTCCTCCCTGTTCCAATTCCAGACGTCGTCGATCACCAGCAGAAATCTGCGCGACGAGACTTCCTCCTGGAGTTTCACCTGTAACCAGTTGAAGTTCTTCATGCCGTTCGGCACATCGACATTGACAGAATGCAGGAGTTGCTTGGCGAGCTCAAACTCGTTGTCCGTAGCAGCGGGCTGGATCCAGATCTTGAGGTCGAAGGCAGAGTCCACTTCCTGATCCTCGAACAGGAGCTGCGCCAGCGTGGTCTTCCCCATCCCGCCATGGCCCATGATCGCGGCGACCGGGACAGACCTGGCGTCGCCGCCGTCGGGCGTGCCGACGAGCCACGACACCATGTCCTGCAGCTCCCTGTCGCGCCCGAACACCACGTGCTCGCGGTCGCGCACGGAGCCCGTGGCTCCGCCGTGGAGCCCTTGGTGGTGGCCGCTCAGGTCACCGGAGCCCAACCCCGACCCATGGGCCGCCGCCGCCTGCATCAGCGCCGGGGAGTTAGCTTGGACGGCTTGCAGCTTCTCGACGACGTCCTTGAGCCTGTTGACGCGCTCGTCGGCGCCCAAGATCCGCTTGCCGAACCTGGCGACGGGGGATTCGGGCTGCGGGGCCGAGTCGTCGAAGTCGTCGAGGACGTCTCTGGCCTCGTACACGGCGTCGATGAGCTGCTGAAGCCACGCGCGGAGGTCCCGGCTTTTGTCCGGCGAGCCCCGCGCCTGGACGGCGCCCGCCACGGCGCGCAGCTGGGCCAGCAAGTCTTTCATCCGCTCGAGAGCCTTGGGGACGCCGTCGCCCTGCCACCTGATCCTGTCGGAGGCGCAGGATTTTGCCTTGTCCATGACGATCTTGATGATCGGGCACACCAGCCAGCCTACCACCGCCTCCACCATTCTCGCCGGACGGAGATCGAGGCTGCGCGCTGTTGGTGGATGGCCAAGGAGACTGGAGACTGAGGAGTGGAGTCAACGGCTGTGGCCTGTGGGGAGCTGGCCGCGGCCGTGCGTGCTGGGCTCACCCGGCTGGAGGGGACGAGGGGTTTTTGGGTGGTTTTGACGGGGCAATTTCCGTGCGATTTCGGCTGTTTTGGGAGTATCCTTCCGGCAACGCAGAGAGCTTTGCATTGACCGACTCGGCGACGCGGATGGGCTTGGAAGTCTTCCACATGAACACGGTTGGGTCGCGTCACTTCCGTGTGGCCGTGTGGGCACTGCAATGAAGTGACCAATGACTACAGGACAGGAAATTTGCAAGATTGGAAGCAGGAAATGTCAGTCTCTGCGAGGATGGAACTTCTATTTATAGCGGGCACATGTTTAGCGTCTTCAGTTGCATCTATGCAGGCTGGCGATGATTATAGCTACAGTGCTTGCTTGATTCATTTGTTACGGTTGGAACGAATATCAAAACCCATCGGTGTCCTCTACTTTAACGTCTACTATAGAAGATTTTAGTTAATTTAATGTTATTCTTTTTACCTTTAACTATAAATATATAAAATTTTATATAGATTGACAATACAATACAATTGGTATTATTATATTTGGGTTAACAAATAGTTTCATAGTATATGACACATTCAGTTATATTTTTATAGATATTACTAGTCAAAGTGTGATCGTGAGATCATGCCATTTGTTAAATATATCTTAGCCCATATATTGTAGCCCACGTGGCTATCTCACTGCGTATGCGCACCTCAAGCCACCCTAATGCCATCTTTCCCATAAATCATTTCAAGGCAATAAATCATGGCGCAATCCATTTTTTTCACAGCAACAGCACGACCGTTGCGTGTGTCGATCGTCCCCTGCTTGTCGCACCCGCACGTTAAATTACTATCCTCACTAGGGATGAAAACAGTTGGGATAGATCCCGAACTGACCACTTCCATTTTCTACATTATGATTTCATTTTCGACCGTTCCCATTTTTAGCAAAATATAAAAGTTGTCAGATTCAACTAATCTTAATGTCATTCTTCACCATTTTTGTAGTAGTTTATTTTCATAAATGTGGAAAAAATCCCGACCGCCCCGCTTTTGTTTTCTACATTATGATTTCGTTTTCGACCGTTTTCATGCCTAGTCCTCAGCACTAGTTTCATGGTCTGTCGTGCTGCCACTTTGTTGCCCTCGCTTCTAGCTCGTCATTCAGTGCAGCCGTCGCCATGAGCTTGTTGCTCACATCATCCTCGCTTGTTGTGGCTTCTTCATTTGCCTCGGCCTGTTGGCTCCCTCCTATGGATCTTCATGCAATTTCATCGTACTGAGGAGACACCTTTAGAGGATCGCTCATGATAGACGCATACTGTGGACAATCTTGTTTAGGGGGTCTTTGGATTGGATTCTGGTTATAGATTCCACTAAAAAAAATCAGAATTCCATCCAAACGGAGGAGATTCTAGTTCATATGCACATAGATTCCTATAATACGAGAATCCACCTGAACCTAGGTATTTGGGGATATTGGATGGAGAAGGATGGGAAATGACAATCGTATCCTCACCATCTTGTCTCCTCCACCAGTAAGAATTAACCGATAAAGATGCTGAAAAATAACCGGCTAAAACATGACTATATATACCCAAAAATTCAATGTCTCAACAATGTGCTCCAACACCCTGTGTCTAGATCAAGGTTTGCAATCCTAGGGTGACAAAGTAAACAATTCAAGTTCATCTAGTAAAGTAAATTGCTTTAAAGTAATTGTACAAGATAAATAAGGTTAAGTAGACAAACCGCAGCAGAGACACCGATTTTTTCCCGCGGTCTCAGTGACTTGCCGGTGACCCCTAATCCACATTAAGGTGGATTGAATGTTCCAACCGCTCTTCTATCAAGGCTCCGCTTGATCTTGAGCTGGCTTGGATCAAAAAAACCGCTCCACGCCTCGATTCTACTAGAGTTGTTCTTCACCAGTCCGGTGTGGCAAGCACAATACCTCTCACAAAGCACACCAAGTCTTCTCACAAGCTTCTCGCGAGAAGATCACGGGATCACAGCACCACCACGAGGTCTATGTGTCGGCAAACACCAAGAGTAACAAGTCAGACACACTTAGACTCTGCACCAAGTGCCTAAAGCTCAATATTTTATGCAAATGCACTTGAATCTTGCCTCTCAGACTCTCTTATGTGCAACACATGCACAAACTCATGGGGAGGACTTGCACAAGCTCAAGATTATTGCTCAAATGGATGCCTAGGACTTACCAAACACGTAGGAAATCGGGTATATAGGTCACCCCTTCAAGACTAGCCGTTACATCCAAATCCCGTCAAAACAGAGTTTTCATGGACTGTCCGCCCTTACAGGACTGAATTGTCTACCATTCAACCCAATGGCTATATTCTCAATAAATGCACCTCGGAGTCGACGGTTACGTCTACAGCGGACAATCCGTGGACCGGACGGTCCGCTAGTCATTTTCTATTGCAACCATAGAACCAATATGTTTCTGTCCAACCTCAAAATCAATCTCGACAGCTGGTCCACCCTTCTATGTCAGATCGTCCGCAGGTCATTTTTAGCACAAACGAGGCTTGGTAAAATGACCATCACTTTTAGCTCTGATGTCCAAATTATGTGATCTTGAACTATATGGAAAGCTCGTTTAGAGAACTACACATCCCAACTAAGTGGTGGACCAAAAATGCATTGGGTCACAATAGACTCCGTCCATTTGATCTCATCAATACACTTGATGTCAGCCAACACATGATTTCTATCTTTTAACTCCTCACCACATCATTTGACTCTCACCAACACATGATGATCCTTCAATTCCTTTTCACTTCTTCAAATAATACGATGTACTTCACCGTGTGAAGTATATCATTTGCTTTCACTTCTTATCTTTTTTGCATTCTTCATAAGATTGATGCGGATCACTCATAGCTTCATATGACTCTCATGGTCCATCAACTCCAAGCCTTTACTTGCCCTTCACCACTTCCTTGGTCCTTCGGCGCCAAGCCCCTTGCTTGCTCTTCACCTTTACATGGTCCATCGTAGCCGAGTCTTGCTTGCCCTTCACCATCATGCCATACTAAAGACACTTTGTACTCCATATCTTCAATGATCTTTCCATTCAATACCATTTCATTGTAGATCACAAACTCATCGTGCTCATACTTTTGATCTCTATTAACACACCAATGCATGATGTTCATATTTTTCACACCCTCTCAACAAGTATACATCAACACATAATGTCTTGTTGTCATCAATCACAACCTCAAATTGTTGATCCTCAACCAACGAGATATCAACCCTTATCTTGATGCCGGAACTCAACCTAACATATCACTCATGGAAATAGTTAGTCCCGCACATCCGGTTGTCAATAATCACCAAAACTCACCATAGGACAATGCTGAGGGGCCTAAATCCTTCAATCTCCCCCTTTTGGTGATTGATGACAGCCCGATCACGTAAAGAGAGATAATTAATAGTTGCATCTAATATATGCCAACATTTACATGAGTCATATACTAGAGGTTTGGTTTCAACTAATGAAACACCAATCATAAAGTAAGCTCCCCCTTGATATGTGCCTATAGATATATGAAAGTGAAACAATCATATGCACATTTGAGATGAAACTCCAAGTAAAGTTCACTCTATGCTTGGAACCTTACCTCAAGATTCCAAGAGTTTCTCTCCATATACATATCTCTCCCCCTTTGGCATCAAGCACTAAAAGAAAAAATGTACCAAGTATACAAGACTACACAAGTCATATATATATATATATATATATATATATATATATATATATATATATATATATATTCACATAGTACATGTCACAAGTAAAGACCCAATTTAAGTTGTGACAAGAACAAAATGGATCAATACTTGTAAGATGACATAATATAGCATGAACTCCCCCTAAGCATATGCATACATATGTGGAAAATGAGAAACCTATGAACATATCCTATTTCAAAGGCATAAAGAGTTCATCCTATATGAAACCGAGGGATGCAATTTAAAGAAAATGAAGCAACAATATTAAAGCATACCTTCAGAATCACTTTCTATCCATCATGAGACCAACCCAATTAGGACTCAGTAAAATGTTAGTGTCAAGATCTCAAAATATATGAAAAATTCTCTCCTCAAGATGAGCATACAACCATACATAGATATTCAAGCCAAACATATGCACATATTATGTTCAAAGTAATGGTGAAGAATTTATCCTATATTTTAGATTTCTATCAAAGGAAGCAATTTAATGATGTACGTCAAGGATAATAAATGCACACCTTTTGATATTTTCACCTTTCCACCAAATGAGAATAGATAATATGAACTTAATTAAACCATTAGTCTCACAAGATATAGAATAAGCTCCCCCTTAAAATGTGCATCCAAGAATATACAAGATATACATATGCACTTTTACAAATAAAGGTCAAGTCGGGAGTTTACACTATATCTTGGGTTCAAGGAAGCAACAATAGTACAAGTATGAACATTAAGCACGAGAGGTGAAAACATGCAGCCATGAACAAAAATGAGGCAAACATATACTATGGAGCTCACAATGAACTATATTGCATAGTAGGACCAATAAACATGGGTGTTAGATAGCAATGAAGCACAACTCATGAACTCACTTCTTTATTTACCTTCTCAATTATCATGGATGGAATCACCAAAAATGACTTGATCCTTCAAATATAGTATGAAGTTGAGCTCATAGGTGATCAATATGATTCATTATTGTAGCCGGTTTGGAAGAAGATGAAGGAAGCTAAGATATCCAAGCCGAAGATCATATAACATAACTAAATATTTGAATGAAGCAAGTGAAATGATCACTGGGATATGAGATGAAAGAGAAGTGCTCTTCTTATGCTGAAAAAATTGAGTGACTTATCAAGTCAATCATCCAAAATGATAATCTTAGTCATCTCCATGCCCCTGAAGTTTTCTTCAAGAACCATATGCTCAAAACTGTTTTCAACACCTTCTCTTGCATAGAATTCCAGTCACTAGACATTCCAACATGTTTCAAATATTTCTCCAGCCTCCAGAATGATGTATCATATCGTGCTGGTAAGGAATTGTCACCTGCTGATTCGATGTTTCTTCATATTCTCGCACACATAATTTCACTGGACCTTGGTGAGAAACACATCAGCTGCAGATCCAGGATACCTGAAGCAGCTGCCCAGCTACAAGGTAGAAATTGGCAAGTACTTCAACATCTGGAATAAGTACCGGACTCTCTTCAAGACCTTGTTCCTGAAGTATGGCTGGCTGTTGCATAGATGAATTGATACTTCGTAAATGGATGTGTACAATAGTTTAGGATGAAATGTGTCTTGTAAATCTTCATATATATATATATATATATATATATATATATATATATATATATATATATATATATATATATATATATATATATATATATATATATATATATATATATATCTCTCTTTCTCTCAAATAATTCATTTTCTATCTGCTGACTGTCAGTCTGTGAACGAAACATGGCCACATGTGTGCACTTGGCATTTTGCTGATGTGGGAATATCTTTTTTTTTTTGAAAGATTGATGTGGGAATATCTGTATCCCCGGGGAAACCACGAGTTAATCACCTATCCCAGAACATTTCGGGTCTCTGTGAGAGTGTGTGTGTGTGTGTGAGTGCGTGTGTGAGCGTGCATATGCGCGAGCGCGCGTGCGCGCGCGCGCATGTGTTCGCGCTCTTGAATGCTTGTTTACTTCAAGATTCTAATGGTCAGAAGTAGCATGCTATCCCAAAAAACTGAACTCAACCAAGGCTACAGCTTAACTGAATAAGGTATATTATCTCCTCTCTTTCTCAGTGCTCTTATTTTTAATTGCAAGTTTCTTCACCCATTTTTCCTTATTCTAAGTGTAGGGCTTAATATCACCTGTGGTTGGTCCTTTAAGATAAGACATATGGTTATATATACACTACCAGAAGATCTCCTGCACGTGCCATTTACAATCCAGGACAGTGCCTGGCCATCACATGCCCCCATCTCTATTGGCAGGTCTGTACTTCTTCTTTAATGCTTTCTCCAGTGTACACTACAGGTCTATATATACCTCAGAGCCAAAATTTTCTGTTCAGCAATCTCTTTGCTGTGTACCATATGGAAACTTGTATCTGTAGGATTTGAGAGTGAGCCAGGAAGAGGAAGAGAGGGTCTAAGAGCAGTGGGAATGGGAACATGGAGGAAAGCCTAGCCTGTTTGTTTCCTCCTCCAGCAACAGAGGTGGAAGCTTGGTTTGGTGTTTCCCGATGCCTCCCATTCCTATTGTTCTTAAGCACTTCCTCCTTTTCCTTTTGGCTTGTTGTGTAATTGTTTATTAAGTATATGTACCTATTTGGATGATTTGAACTTGAGGGTGAGCATGGAAGAGGAAGAAAAGAGTGTCAATTGGCATGGGAACATAGAGGAAGGCATATGAGGTGAAAATATATTCTGGGTCTTCCTGATGCCTCCCATGCCTATTGTTCTTAGGTGCTCCTTCCTCTTCCTTTTGGATCATACAACAGAGAGGATGAGTGGTGTGTTTTTGTTCCTCATTTGGCACTTTTTTCCTTTATGCTTGTTTTGGTGTGCCTCGGTAGATGCATAATTAATGATGATGGCTTTGCTTACTCGAATGCTTTCAATTTCAAATTCTTTGGCATGTTTAGTTACAGATAAGTTAAAGCTTATGGTTTATCTAGATATCCAATAGTTCTTCAAGTTTCAAGACTCCACTAGCACAATTATACAACTGCTTAGCAGTGACTGTTCTGAACACAAACACATCTCACACCACCATTTATCAGCTAGCACATGGAGTAAGAAATTGGATAGCACACCCCTGAACTTGTTTCTTTGGCATGCCTCAATGCCTCAATGCATGGCGTAAGATGATAGCTTGTTTACCGGAATGTTTGATTCTTTGGCTTGCCTAGTCCACGTATAATTTAAGGTGATGGCGTAGCTAGCAATCCCACTGGTCTAAGTTTTAGATTCCACTAGCATAATTATAAAACTGATTTACTAATGATTGTTTTGGATATGAAAACGTATCACACTAGTAAGAATTGTCAGGTATCTTGAAAATTGGCTGCATACTCCAACTTCAGGAGATACACAATAATGTTGTTTCATGGAACATGTGGGCGGCATGTATTTACTAGCTATTTTCACTACTTCTACATTGACCAATGACTGCAAAGAAAGTAGACAGAAAACGAAGACGATGACATACATAATATGATCATTGTACTCTGGCTTTGTACACCATCAACAGCACAAATGATAATTAGCATATATCATGCCAAATTTCAATCAAATGAGCTATACAAAGGTAATAAATGCATACAACATAACATCCAAGTCGGAAAACATTAACAGGTAGAAGATTTCTGACTGAATGCATCCTGTCTTATACCTTTTTTTAAAAAAATTTATCCTATCTTATACTGATGCTTCCAACGGACAAGCATTGCTAAGGTAAATGCATTGTTGTGCCGGGCTCTACGGTGAATGTCTTTCATGCTCGGATGCATGGCCACTTGACCAGGCAATATAATGTTGACGTGCTTTGGTCTTCCAATTTTCAAGGGATTTTGGCTCATTTTGTTTTTTACCATTTGCGAAAATCTGTAAGCAGGAGTGCACCTTGCAAAAGTATAAATTGGAGGAAAATATAACTGATGTCTTAATTTCCAGTGTACAGAATGTGATCCTTTGATTTCTTGAATTTGACACATCGTGTGTCTGAACAACTCTTGGTTTTCGCCTTGCATAGCCAAGGCATACTTTTCTTTTGCAAAAAATCAGGACGCCCATTTAAATAAAACCATGAAAATAGAAGTTATTTTTTGTTGAACCATACATGCTCTCTCTCTCTCTATTGATGAATCCAACTATCCAAGTAAATGCACAATTAAAGGCTTCATTTCTCTCCATTTACCTTTTTCTGTGAGTTCATGGCTCATGATGTCTGCCTTTCAGACTGTTGACGCTCGTTATTGACACACTTTTCATGCCATTTAAGTAGTGTTTCCATACATATTCTTATACTAACCCGGCACTTAGTATCTGAAATAACCCCGTTTTCATATATGCAATGTATTTTGGAGCACATTGTGTTTTTTGCAGGAAATTGGACTAAATGGAGCATAATTGGATAAAGTCTAAAACAATCGACGAACCAAAGAAAGACAAAGGCCAACGGGCCCAAAAAGGGCCTAGGCCGATTAGCCTAGGGTCTTCTGAGCTCCTTTGATGCTCATTTTTAGCAAACACTCCTCCAAGATTACTTAAAAGCTAAGTTTGCAAAGATATGACAAGATGAGTTCGTGGTCAAGCTAAGGAAAACTTAAGATTAGAAGGTTAGAAGGCCCGCAAAAGCAGTAGATCTTGCATAGAGCATATCTTCCTCGTCCGGACTCTAATTGAGGCGAATTTGGTGTCTAAATTGCATGGCTTGAAAAGATCTACAATTTTCGTATAGAAAGTTTTGGCATTTGAGGCTGGTAAGGTGGCGAACTTGGCTAGGCTGATCGGCCTGGCCCATTTCTAGTCCTGATCGGTGTGCCCTTAGCCCTACAACACCTCCAAACTATAAATACTCCGATATTTCATCAAGCATGGAGATCCATCCACCAGAACTCGACAAAACCTAGGGCATTCACCAGAGGGAGCTGATGGCCGCCGCAAGCCTTCGAAGTTGTCTAGGAGATGGCTTAGGTTAGACCTTAGCCGCCATGGTCGTCCCTGCATAGCGAAACCATGGTGGAGTTCTGGAAACGAGCCTTGTGATCATTAAGGCTTATGTACACACGATGGTGATATCAATCTAATCTTGTGTTTACTTTGATCTACTATGATGCATGCTTATTCTCATATGTTTAGGTAGCATATGTTCATAGTAGGAATAGATGTAACCGTGGTGATTAGTCTATGTCTTGCGGATACATCTTAGTAGTGCGTAGGAAGTCGGTGTGATTACCTTTGCGTGGTGACCGCATGTGGAAGGGAAAAGGCCGAACGATTGCGTAATGTTGAGTAGCATCGATGGCGAGTATTATGAGAGTCGTTTGAGGTAAAGCTTTGGGAAACCGAAGGCGTTAACACGCACCTTGCAGTGGTGACCACAAGAAAGTAGGCCGCTTGCGAGCCGCCTTTCTAAGAGATGACTCTTTATCAAGGTGCTACATAGATTAGTTACCACTTTGGCTGGAACTATAACAAGAAGACAACAGGCTCATGCTACCTTTGGTTGTGTTACCTCATATATATGGATGTAATCTGTTTACCCTGTCTATAATACTTATCTCACGATTGGGTTTACCTTTATATGCAATTCATGCTTCATGATAGGATTAGATTTGTTTAGATAGATAGAGAATCCTAGTCAGTTCACTACCGATCCATGGATTGATAAACCTTGGATGGAATACTCTAATGGAAAAGCTACGATAATCCGTGCGCTTGCGGTTCACAACTTGGCGTGTTAACTACCATCAACACAAACACAACTAGAGAAATGACCTTTTGTCCCATGCCTTTGTACCGGTCACTTTTTGACCCAGTACTAATGCTAACACTAATACTAAATTTGGAGGTCCCCGAAAAACCTTTAATACCGGGTTATAACACCATCCGGTACTAAAAGGTCCCTTTTAATACCGGGTGGTGTTATGACCCGGTACTAAAGGTCCTCGTGGCTTTAATACCGGGTCGTAATACCACCCGGTACTAAAATGTCACTTTTAGTACCGGGTGGTATTAGGACCCGGTACTAAAAGTCTCTTCATGGGTTATTTTAAAAGAAAAATATATCCAACTCCATCACATGTGTTGTGTAGGTGAGATGGTAAGGAAGCCTCGCGTGAGGTTAGAGGTCGTAGGTTCGAATCCCATGGGCTGCGCATGGACATATTATGTGTGAAACTTGCGTGACTTGTGATGCGCGTGTGTGTGGGGCCTCCTGGGTGTTCGTCAAAACATGCACATGCTCTAAACTGACAGTACAGTACAAGGCCCCAGAAGATAACATGGGCTCCACTATCAGTGAAATAAAATGCAGAATGAGATGCAGGTCTATATATACACCTTAAAGCCAATGGGCTTTGTTGAGCAGTCCAATGTTCTTACTTGAGAGAGCTGCAGGACTTGTAGAGTACTAGAGTGGGCTAGGAAGAGGAAGAAAGAGAGAGCTCAAGAGCTGTGGGAATGGGAATGGGAACATGGAGGAAACCCTACCCTGCTTGTTTTCTCCTCCAGAAATAGAGTGAAAGCTTTGATTTGGTGTTTCCCGGTGCGTCCCATTCCTATCGTTCTTAAGCGCTCCTTCCTCTTCCTTTTTGCCCTCAGCGCGATATATTCATTAGATGTTCCGAGCTTGAAGGTGAGCATAGAAGAGGAATAAGAGGGCCTAAGAGCAGTGGGGATGGAAGCATGGAGGAAGGCCTAGATTTCATTTTGAGCCTTCCTGATGCCTCCCGTTCCTATCGTTCTTAGGAGCTCATTCCTCTTCCTTTTAGCGCACTATACAGATGATAAACGGTGAGCTTTTAGTTGGCCATTTTCGGCTGCTTTGTTTCTTTGGCATGCCTCAATGCATGCATAGCTTAAGATGATAGCTTGTTTACTGGAATGTTTGATTCTTGGCATGGCCGCGTGCCTGGTCCATGCAAAGTTTAAGGTGATGGCTTGGCTAGCTATCCAACTGGTATAAGTTTTAGATACCACTAGTGATTGTTTTGGACATGTAAACACATCACACTAATAAGACTTGTTAGGTAGCATATGAAAACTAGCTGCATACTCAAACTTTAGGAGACACAAAAAAATGTTGTCCCATGGAACATGCGGGCGGCATGTATTTTCCAGTTGCCAGTAACTTTTTCTGCTATGACGACCAATGACTATAAAGAAAGCAGACAGAAAACAAAGATATAATACGAACATTGTATTCTGGCTCTGTACACCATCAACAGCATAAACAATAATTAGCAACTATATCATGAAAAATTTGAACCAAATGAGCTATAGAAAGAGAATACGTGCATACATCAGAGCATCCAAATGGGCAGATATTGATACGCAGAAGATTTCTTACAGTGAATGCATCATGTCATACTGATGCCTTCAGCAGACTGAAGCATTGCTAAGGTAAATGCATTCCTGAGACTGTCTCTACAATGAGTGTCTTTCGTGCTCAAAACCAGGAGATTTAGACGTGCTTTGATCTTCAAAGTTTCAAGGAATTTTAGTTCAATTTTTCATATAGTTTTACCATTTGTGAAAATCTGTAAGGAGAGCTCCTTGCAAAATGTATAAACAGGAGGAAAATAAAACTGATATCTTAAGTTTGTATAGAACATGGTCCTCTCATTTCTTGAATTTGACACATTAGAGAGTTGTTATGTGCATGAACAATTCTTTGTTTTTGCCTTGCATGCCCAGAACTACTTTCCTTTACAGAACAAGCAGGATGCCCTTTGAAAAACATGAAAATAGAACCCAGAAGTTATTTTTTTAGAGCCTCCTTGCTCTCTGTATTAATGAATCTACGTAAATGCACACTTGGAGGCTTCTATTTCTCCCCATTTTCCCTTTTTGAGAGTTCATAGCTCAGGTCAATCAGTTAACATGCATGTCTGCCTTTCAACAAAGGACACAACAGGATGCAACAGGCCTTAATACAGAAGCTTCATACTCTGCAAAAATCTTTTGTTTTAATTTCTTTATGTAGTATCTCTCTTGCTCTGTTCCTTTTCTTTTCCTTCTATCTTTTGGTACCTATTCATTCAGAAGCACTTATTAGCTATTGCATGATTGATATATTCAGGTAGGGACCTCCTCTCCCAACTTCCTAAAAGAAAAAGATATCCCACATTCAGACTGCTATTGTTTACATGGCCCCACTGTCATCTACTGCTATGTCCAATGTCCTATAGTGCACTTGCCTATTTAATGCTTTCATTGTTCATATGGCCAGGTACATCAAAGGTCGCCTTATATATGCACTCCTGATGTATGAATAGTTCCACAGTTAGAGCTTCTGTCTTTGACAATTTGTGAGCAGGGAAGAGGACGAAAGAAAAGTCCTAAGAGCAGTAGGAATGGGAACATGAAGGAATGAGAATGCTCTAATTTCTCCTCTAGCATTAGAGGAAATTTGCATTCTTGCATTCCTGATGCCTCTCATTCCTATGGTTCTTAGGTGCTCCTTCCTCTTCATTTTGCTCGTGTTATTGATTTGGTTATAGATTCCAAAGCACGAGTTTAGATTAATTGGCGAGCCGGGAAGAGGAAGAAAAGAGTGTGTAAGAGCAGTGGGAATGAAAACATCAAGGAAGGACTAGCTCACTGGTTTCATCATAGGAAGGTGGAAACTTGGTGCGGTGTTTCCTGATGCCTCTCATTCCTACTGTTCTTACGTGCTCCTTCCTTTTCCTTTTGGCTTGTGTGATTGTCTTTGCAGAATCCTTTGAATCTATTGCTAAGTTCCGGTTATGTGAAAAAAAAGGATGTTGCAAATAAATGTGTGCAACTCTGCTGTTATATGGAGCATTTGGAAACTCAGGAACAACTTTTGTTTTCAGAATGGCAGGCGGGTGGGATTTGCAGCACCTGTTCCCCACCCGGCATCTGCAGGGCTTCAGACAGGGATGATCTATCTGACTGGTACCTAATGGATGATATGGTGCTCATGTTGAGAATTGTGCTGGAGCCCTGGGCAAACTGACAGACGCTACTACCCCCTCTGTGCAATGTTTAACTGCAAGCAGTCCATGAGCGTGTGTTAAAGCCTCGCTGGAGTCTGTTTTTCTGTCTAGAGTAGCCTTGATGACCTGCGTGTCATGAGTACTTTGGCAAGCTTGGCTTGCTCAAACTATGGTGAACCTGTTGGTCCTGAATGCACTGCTAATGAACCAGGGCTTTCCCTGAAACTCTAAAAAATCTGTCTACATGCATGATCAGGAAATGTCAGTGGGCGTTGGTCATCCAAGTTAAATGGATTGTGATTTGTATGTTCATAGCTTATTAGTTTCTGCCAGTTGAACCGTTTGTAGCAAAAATTTTCTGTTCTGAAGAAAGAGCAGGGATCTTTGTGGATGGGACTAATTGGACTGAATTAAAATCGATGTAGTATGTTTATTGATACAAAGCTTAAACCTTTCATTCCTTTGTTGAAAGTTTGAGCAATTCTCTGTTTTTCATGCTGCCTATTCAAGGATCCAACTAAATCGATTTAGCTCTGCCAGATGATGCCCACATCGGCTTCTTGCATGTGCTTTTCATTGATGTTGTAGGTTCCATGGGCCCACAATCATCGACCGACATAGGTCACATGGTCCCAGTGTCGCTGTTATAACCCGTGGACGTCCTGTAGTGCACCATGCACCTGATGCTTCCATCCTTCACAGCAGAGGTCTATATATGCACACACTCTTGAGGCATGAGTAGCTCTAGGGTAATAGCCTCCCCATGAGAATTTGTAAGCAGGGAAGAGGAAGAAAGAGAGATCCTAAGAGCGGTAGGAGTGGGAACGTGAAGGAACATGTATGCTCTAATTTCTCCTCCAGCATTAGAGGCTGATATTTGCATTGATGTGTTCCTGATGCCTCCCATTCCAATGGTTCTTAGACCCTCCTTCCTCTTCCTTTTGCCAGCTTCATTGGTCATGTGATAAAAAAAAAACACACAGCATTCTAGTGTATTCAAGTGAGGAGGTCCTGATGGCGAGCCAGGAAGAGGAAGAAAAAGAGTGATGAGAGCAGTGGGAATGAGAACATCTGAGGAAAGAGTAGCTCGCTGGTTTCCTCCAGTGAAGTTGGAAATTTAGTGCGGTGTTTTTCCAGATGCCTTGGAAGGTGGCCACGGAGGTGCTTGGAGTGACCAAGGGGGTAGAGGCGTAGATAAATATACTTGGTGGTGGAATGAGGAAGTCCAAAGGATTATTAAGGAGAAGAAAGAATGTTATAGGCGCTTGTTCCATGATAGGAGTGTGGACAACATACAGAAGTACAAGGAGGCAAAGAAGATTGCAAAGCGGGGACATATGAGTATCTTTACCAACGATTAGGTACGAAGGAAGGAGAAAAGAACATCTATAGGATAGCTAAGGTTCGTGAGAGACGGACGAGGGACTTCAACCAAGTTAAGTGCATTAAGGATGAAATGGAGAACATCTTGGTAAAGGAGGATGAGATCAAACATAGATGCCAAGAGTATTTTGAAAAATTGTTCAATGGTGACAATGAGAACACAACCTTGCAGTTGGATGACTCTTTTGATGACACCAACATGCACTTTGTGCGGAAGATCCAAGAATTTCAGGTCAGAGAGGCGTTGAAAAGTATGAAAAGTGGTAAGGTGATGGGCTCGGATGGTATCCCAATTCAGGTGTGGAGATGCCTCGAAGATATAGCCATAGTATGGCTAACCAAGTTGTTCAACCATATTTTTTGGTCAAACAAGATACCAGAAGAGTGGAGGAATATACAAGAATAAGGGAGATATTCAAAGTTGTACTAATTACCGAGGAATTAAGTTGATGAGTTATACTATGAAGCTATGGGAGAGAGTTATCGAACATCATTTGAGAACGATAACACGGGTCTCTCTGAACCAATTTGGTTTCATGTCTGGAAGGTCAACCATGGAAGCTATTTTCTTAATAAGACAAGTTATGGAGTGGTATAGGGAGAAGAATAAGGACCTACACATGGTTTTCATTAACTTGGAGAAGGCGTATGACAAAATACCAAGGAATGTTATGTGGTGGGATTTGGACAAACATAAAGTCCCAACAAAGTACATTGGACTTATTAAGGACATGTACAACAATGTTGTAACTAGAGTCCGAACAAGTGATGACGACACAGATGACTTTCCGATTAGAATAGGACTGCATCAAGGGTCTGCTTTGAGCCCTTATCTATTTGCCTTGATGATGGATGAGGTAACAAGGGGCATTTAAGGTGATATCCCTTGGTGTATGCTCTTCGCGGATGATGTAGTGTTAGTTGATAAAATTCGAGTAGGAGTAAATAGGAAACTGGAGTTGTGGACCTAGAGTCAAAAGGTTTTAGACTCAACAGAACTAAAACTGAATATATGAGATGTGACTTTGGCATGACTACATATGAGGAGGGATATATCAGTTTGGAAAGCCAAGTAGTGCCCAGGAAGGATACATTTCGATATTTGGGATCAATGCTACAACGAGATGGGGACAATGATGAGAATGCTAGTTATAGAATAAAAGCGGGGTGGATGAAGTGGCGCCAAGTATCAGGAATTTTATATGACAAGAGGGTACAATTGAAGCTAAAAGGCAAGTTTTATAGGATGGTGATTAGACCCGCAATGTTGTATGATGCAGAATGTTGGCCTACTAAAAGACAACAGGTCCAGCAGATAAGTGTTGCGGAAATGCGTATGTTGCGTTGGATTTGTGATCATACGAGAAGGGATCGAGTCCGGAACGAGGATATACGTGATAGGTTAGAGGTAGCACCAATTGAAGAAAAGCTTATCCAACATCGGCTGAGATGGTTTGGACATGTCCAACGAAGGCCTTCGGAGGCACCGGTGCGTAGTGGAACCCTAAGGCGTGACAGTAATGTGAAGAGAGGTAGAGGAATACCAAAATTGATATAGGAAGAGGCAATAAAAAGAGATTTGAAGGGATAGAATATATCCAAAGATTTAGTGCTGGATAGGAGTGCTTGGAAAACAGCTATTCATGTGCCCAAACCCTGATTTGTGGCTCTTATTGGGTTTAACTTTAACCTACCCCAACTGACTTGGGACTGAAAGGCTATGTTGTTGTTGTGTTTTTCCGGATGCCTCTCGTTCCTATTGTTCTCGTGCACTCCTTCCTTTTCCTATTGGCTTGTCTGATTATCTTAGCTGAGAAAACTAGAGAGATACATACATAAACACCATTTGAGAGAACATCTAGTGCTCTCGTCCCTTCACGTACTCTCATTCTTCACGTACTCTCATTCCCGCACACTGCAAAAGGTGTAGAAATGCTCATGAATAATTCTGAGAAAGTTATGTTAGGTAGTTGATCTTATGATTAAAAATATATAAATTCAAAAGTTCAACCTCAAATAAAATTTGTTTTAGGAGAAATAAAAAAGACAAATGTTAGTGTACAGTAGCACTTCTATTTTTCTCCTTTGCTATTTTCAGGTTTTGTTTTTGTAGACTTTGGTACTTCTTTTTGTAAAAAAAAAGTATTTAGGGTTGAGTTTTTTTAGGGCATTTAGATCGAATTTAGAATGTTGTGCAATTTTTTCTAAAATTCTCATGACCATTTTCACCGCTTTTGAACTATGGGATCGTGAGAGTGTGTGAAGGGGCAAGAGCATTAGATGTGTTCTCTCACATATTAGCTCACACAATTGGATTGGATAGCGAGATCTTGAAGTTGAGACGGGAAGAGTCAGTAAAGAGCTTCCGTGCCATGGAAATGTAAGGAAGCATGGCAATGGCATGCCTCAATTTTTGCATAGTTTAAGGTGATGGGTGTGCTAAGTGCTAACTGGAATGATGTTGTGGACAACTTCTTTGGCAAGAAGTTCCACCGAAGGAACAAAGGGCCAGCTAATCCTGGTTCAGCAGATCAGTTAGAATTAGATAAGGATTAGACTCCTAGTTGGTTAAGAATTGTAACAGAATTAGATTGGAGATAGAGTCCTAGGTAGATTAGAGTTGAGTCCTAGTCAGTTAAGGATTGTTGGCTGGCCCAATATATAAGGGCTCTAGGCGCCATAGGTTAGCATCAAGCAGAACTAAACTCAGAGCCTCCCAGGGATGGCGAGTAGGTACCTGTCGATCTGCTATTGTACTCCTTGCCCAATAAACTAGCCATATCATCTTTGGTATCAGTTGGGACCTTCCTTGGTTTCTACCTGCCGCCAATTGCAGATCCACTACACCCCATATTCCCCTGCGCGCCGCCAACCCCATCGCTCCCACGCAACCATGGGCGATTCCTTCATCACCCAGGCTATCTTTGATGACGCCGTCGCCAAGATGATCACCAAGATGAATGAGATTAGCATGAAGCTTGACAGAGAATTGGGATCTGTCCGCCGGGAACAAGGGCGTCTCGCCTCCTCCATCACCAATGTCCAGAATCAGGTTCTGGAGAAGAACGGACGCTTCGACGCTACTGGTTCCTCCTCCGGGGGCGACGGGAAGTATGGCCCGCCGCCACCGCTCGTACATAAGCTCCGCTTCCTCAAGTACGACGGCTCCGACGACCCCCTGGGCTGGCTGCATAAGTGCAAGCAATTCTTTCGCTCCCAGGGCACGTCGGAAAATCAGAAGGTCTGGATGGCGACGTTCTATTTGGAGGGCGCCGCGGGACAGTGGTGCTATCGCTTGGAAAAGAATCGCGGCGTCCCTGCTTGGCTGGCTTTTGTCGAGGGCATCAACAAGAGGTTTGGACCGCCGGTACGTAGCAACCCCCTCGGCGAGCTGGGCCATCTTCGCTGCACGGGCTCCATTGACGACTACCAGGAGCAGTTCCTTAAACTCCTGGCGTGCTGCGAGGGCGTCACCGAACAGCAGCAGATCGCCATCTTCTCCGTCGGCCTCCTGCAACCCATGAGCATCGATGTGGAGATGAACAAGCCCGAGACGTTGGAGGACGCCATGGCGCTGGCACGTGCCTTCGAGCGCCGCAACCAGGTGGTCGACGAGGGTGCTCACTCCCTGGTGCGCACGTCACGCCCCTCCTCCCGCACTGGTTCATTCTCCTCAGCCTCGGCCAAGCCTCCTGCTACACCGCCAGCCTCTTCTATGGTGTCTTCAACACCAAGCACTCCTGTCAAGCCTGCGGCGCCACCGGGCACCCGTTTCACGCGCCTCTCTCCGGAGGAGATGGCGCAGCGGCACCTCGAGGGGCTATGTTCAACTGTCCAAACAAGTTTTCAAGGGAACATGCCAAGCAGTGCTCGATGAAGGGCATCTACTGGATGAAGCTGGATAACGATGCCGCCGCTTCAGACGGCTTAGGGGAAGACGAGCCGTCCATCTCCCTCAACGCCATTACAGGCATCCAGACGAGCTCGACCTTGCAGCTTGCCACCGTTGTCCAGGCCGTGGGCCTCACGGCCTTGGTGGATTCGGGGTCCACCCACTCGTTCATCACCGCGGACACTGCCTCTCGGCTTGGGCTCACTCCAGAGGCGCGGCTGGGCCTCACCGTCGGCGTCACCAATGGCGACCGCGTTCCTTCCGCCAGCATATGCCAAAACGTCGTCGTCCACATCGGCCAGGAGGAGTTCTATGTCAACCTGTTCGTCATCCCGCTCGGCGGCTACGAGCTCGTCCTAGGGTGTGACTGGCTTCGCACCTTGGGGCCCATCCTCTGGGACTTCACACGGCTGTCCATGGCTTTCTGGCGCCAGGACCATCGCGTCAAGTGGTTCGGGGTCAATGGCCGGCCTTCCCCGCGGCTGGCTGTCACTCAGTCATCGGATCTGCTTGGGCTACTGTTGGAGGAGTTTGCTGATTTATTCTCCACGTCGTCAGGGCTGCCGCCACCACGCGCCTTCGACCACCGCATTCATCTTCTTCTAGGTACTTCTCCAGTGGCGGTGCGCCCCTATCGCTATCCGTAGCTTTTGAAGGATGAGATTGAGGCCCAATGCCAGGCCATACTCGAGCAAGGGATCATCCATCCCAGCACGTCAGCGTTCTCCTCGCCGGTGCTTTTGGTGCGCAAGGGGGATAGCACGTGATGCTTCTGTGTTGACTACCGCGCCCTCAACCTCAAGACCGTCCGCGACAAGTTTCCAATTCCGGTGGTGGAGGAGCTCCTGGATGAGCTCAAGGGCACTATTTTCTTCACCAAGCTTGACCTTCACAGTGGCTATCACCAAGTGCGGATGCACCCCGACGATGTGGCGAAGACGGCATTCCGAACCCACCACGGCCACTTCGAGTTCCTGGTCATGTCGTTTGGCCTCACCAATGCGCCGTCCACGTTCCAGGCACTGATGAACGAGGTTCTTCGTCTGTTCCTCCGCCGTTGCGTTCTCGTCTTCTTCGACGACATCCTGATTTACAACAGCTCCTAGACCGAGCACCTACAGCATGTTCGCGCCATGTTCTCCGTCCTCCGCGAGCACGACCTCGTCCTCAAGCGATCCAAGTGCCTCTTTGGAGAACGTCGGGTGCATTATTTGGGACATGTCATTGCCGACGACACCGTGGCCATGGATACTGAAAAATTGCGGCTGTCCAATCTTCGTCCTGTCCTCGGTCTGTCAAGGCGCTGCGGGGATTTCTTGGGCTTACCGGGTACTATCGCCGGTTCATCGCCAACTACGGCCTCATTGCTGCCCCGTTAATGGCGCTTCTGAAGAGGGATGCCTTTGTGTGGAGTTCAGAGGGAACGACAGCTTTTGAGGCACTCAGGGCCGCCCTCACAACAGGTCCTGTACTGTAGCTTCCAGATTTTGATAAGCCCTTTATTGTGGACTGTGACGCATCTGGATCTGGTTTTGGAGCTGTGTTGCATCAAGGCACACGGCCTATTGCTTTTTTCAGCAAGACAGTCGCCCCTCAGCATGCTAAACTCGCGGCCTATGAATGGGAGTTAATTGGATTGGTTCAGGCAGTAAGGCATTAGCGGCCATATCTTTGGGTCCGGGAGTTCATCATTCGCACAGATCACTGCAACTTAAAGCATCTCCTTGACCAGCGCCTGTCCACCATACCGCAGCACACATGGGTCAGCAAGCTATTTGGTTACAGCTTCCAGGTTGAATATAAACTCGGGAAACAGAATGATGCCACTGATGCGTTATCTCGTCGGGATGAACAGGAGGTAACCGGCCACGTCCACGCCATCTCTCACCCGGAGTTTGCTCTATTCGACGAATTCAGGGAGGAGGCATCCTCTTTGCTGGAGGTAGAGGCTAAGAAGCAAGAGATTGCAGATGGGACAGCAGGAGCAGCATGGTCTGTTGTGGATGGATTTGTCATGCATCGGGGCAGAATTTTTGTTCCTGATTCTTCGGCCCTATGGCCGCAACTCCTTGCTGCCGCCCATGGCGCTGGCCATGAAGGTACCCAGAAAACTCTCCATCGGCTGCGCGCTTCGTTGTATAGTCCGCATGCACCCAAATTAGTCCACGATTATGTTCAGGGCTGTGCTGTTTGTCAGCGAAACAAGACAGAGCACCTTCATCCAACGGGATTGTTGTAGCCTTTGGATGTTCCTCAGTCCGTTTGGAGCGACATTGCAATGGATTTTGTTGAGGGGTTTCCAAAAGTAGGCAGCCGGTCTGTTGTGCTCACAATGGTCGACCGTTTCTCCAAGATGGCGCACTTCATTGCCTTGGGACATCCCTACACAGCCCTGTCTGTGGCTCAGGCTTTCTTTGATGGCATCGTACGCCTCCATGGGCTCCCATGCTCCATCGTTAGTCGTTAGCGACCGTGATCCGGTTTTCACTAGTGCTTTGTGGAAGGAGCTGTTCAGCCTCGCCGACATCAAATTGCGCCTCAGTTCTGCATTCCAGCCGTAAACAGATGGTCAATCTGAGGTGACTATTCGGGTTCTAGGCGTGTATCTTCGTTGCTTGGCGGGTGATCGTCCTCGCAGTTGGCTACGCTGGTTGCCTTGGGCTGAGTACTGTTATAACACTTCATATCAGTCCGCCTTGCAATGCACGCCATTCCGGGTGGTGTTTGGCCATGATCCGCCTTCCCTATTGTCCTATCATCCAGGATTGGCCCGTGTGGTGGCATTGGATAAGCAGCTTGTGCAGCGTGCTGAGTTTTTGGCGGAGATCCGGGAGCGTCTTCTTCAGGCTCAGGATTATATGAAGGCCACGCGTGATAAGGCTCACTGGGTGCTGGAATTTGAGGTGGGCGAGTGGGCCCAGTTACGTCTACATCAGCGCTCAGCCACGGCTATCACTGACAAAACCAATGCCAAGCTTGCTCCTCACTTCTACGGTCCATTTCAAGTGATTGAACGTATTGGGCAGGTGGTTTATCATCTTCGCCTGCCACCCAAGGCTCGAATTCATGATGTTTTCCATGTAGCCTTCCTGAAGAAACACCAGGGTCCTGTCCCTGCTCAGATTGTGTCACTGCCGCCTGTGGTTCATGGCTGTGCAGTTCCTGTTCCAGAGAAGATGGTGTGCGCTAAGCCTACAGCCTCGTCTTGGGACCTTCTGGTGCAATGGGCGGGTCGTGATGCTGCTGATGCCACTTGGGAGCAGCTGGACCAATTCAAGGAGAGTTACCCTGATTTCAAGCTCGAGGACGAGCTTTTCTGTCAGGGGGGCGGAAGTGTTGTGGACAACTTCTTTGGCAAGAAGTTTCACCGAAAGAACAAAGGACTAGCTAATCCTGGTTCAGCATATCAGTTAGAATTAGATAAGGATTAGACTCCTAGTTGGTTAAGAATTGTAATAGAGTTAGATTGGAGATAGAGTCCTAGTTAGATTAGAGTTGAGTCCTAGTCAGTTAAGAATTGTTGGCTGACCCAATATATAAGGGCCCTAGGCGCCATAGGTTAGCATCAAGCAGAAATAAATCCTAAACTCAGAGCCTCCCAGGGAAGGTGAGTAGGTACCTATCGATCTGCTATTGTACTCCTTGCCCAATAAACTAGCCATATCAAATGATGTCAGAGACAGATTCTTGGTAATGTTTAGCCAATGCATAAACTTAAGATTTTGGCTTTGCTACCTAGCCCACTTTATTTGTATAAGCATATTTTAAATCCACCTACAAGTTTGGATTCCACTAACACAGTGCTGCAACTGATTATTTCATGAAACTTATTGCGTATCTGCAGTGGGCAGACCATCTTTATGCTCTGACTACGAATTGCTGAGAAAGGGGGTGTTTGTTTCTTTAGTCCCTCCTAAAATTTCTGTCACATCGAATGTTTAGATACTAATTAGGAGTATTAAACATAGACTAATTACAAAACCAATTGCACAAATAGAGACTAATTTGTGAGACGAATCTATTAAGCCTAATTAGTACATGATTTGACAATGGGATGCTACAGTAAATATGTGCTAATGATGGATTAATTAGGCTTAATAGATTCATCTTGTGAATTAGCCTCCATCTGTGTAATTAGTTTTATAATTAGCTCATGTTTAGTCCTCCTAATTAGCCTCCAAATATTCGATGTGACATGAATTTTAGTCCGGACTAAAGGTCCAAACACCTCCAAAGTAAAGGTCCAAGCACATGAGAACATTATTGTGCATCTGCAGAGGGCAGACCATCTCTACAGGACAAACACCATTTGTCCTGCAAAATTATTTGAAATAAACAAACAAGCTGTTCCTACCAAGTTCATCCATGCATAGGACACAACAACCAGATGGACAAATGCCCCGGGTAAATTAGAAAGAAACAAGCATGGCAATGGCATAAGTGCTGTGCAGTTTCGAAATTAACCTCTCTCTCCAAATGAAATGACGCTGGATGGTTGATGCCTTCAACAGGTTTAGATGCAAGAATAGATGAGACCAATCCATCTTAAGGTGGCCTCGGTGCTATTGAATAGAATGGCTTCATGCCTCAATCTCTATCCACATGGATGACCAGGAAATGTCAGTGTGTAATGGACAGCATTTTGGTAGTTTATTATTAGTTTCTAGTTTACCGTTGCCGAAGTAGTCTCTGTTTTATGTAACTGAAAATCTCTTCTTTTTGAAGAAAAAGTAGACATCTTTGTGGATTGTACCAATTGGACTGAAATCAAATTGATGTATATTTGGCTAGCACAAACTTTAAAGTTTGAATTCATCGCGTTGTTGAAAACTGATCAATTCTTGATTTTGCATTACCTAACCAGCGAACCCCCCTTTTTAAACAGAAAGGTAGCTACATGAAAATGGTTAATTAACATCGACATCTACATTTTTCATGCTCTCTCTACATTTAAGAATCCAAGCAAATACACGAAAAATAGTCAATAATATGGTGGCTTTTTGCACGTGTTCTTTATTGGCATTACATGGTAGGTGCTATGGGCCCCTGATCATCGATTGATATAGGTCACATGGTCCCATTGTCATCCACTATCATGCATGTCCAGTGTCCTACAGAACACCATGCACCTGGTGCTTCCATTCTTCAGAACAGGGTCTATATATTTGCACTCTTTAGGCATGAAGGGCTCCACGAGAATTTGTGATCAGGGACGATGAAGAAAGAGAGGTCCTCAGAGCTGCAGGAATAGGAACACCAAGGAATGCGAATGCTCTGATTTCTCCTCTAGCACTGGAGGTGGATATTTTGGCTTGGTGTGTTCCTGATGCTCCTATTCCTATGGTTCTTAGGTGCTCCTTCCTTTTCCCTTTCGCAAGCACGATGAGATATTGATGTCTTGATGAAGAATTGAAGATACCATAGCAATTCAGCATGTAGATGAGTAGGCTCTAATGGCGTGATAGCGAGCCAGGAAGAGGAAGAAAAAGAGTGCATAAGACCACCAGCTTGCTGATTGCCTCCTGCAAAGGTGAAAATTCGGTGTGGTGCTTCCTGATGCATCTCATTCGGTCATTCCTATTGTTCTTGCGCGCTCATTCCTTTTCCTTGTGGCTTTGTGATCGTCTTAGCAGAGAAAAGCAGAGACATGAATACATACGAACATTTAGACGGTGAATCTTGAAGGCGATATGGTAAGAGGAAGTGAAGAGAGCATGAGAGAAGCGGGCATGGGAACATGCCTCAATGCATCATGCATAGTTTAAGGTTGTGGCTTTGTTAACTGGAATGATTTCAGTTTCAGATTCTTTGGCATGCTTTTCGTGTATAAGTAAAGATGATGGGTATGTTGAATAAGAAATCTAGGCGTATAGTAGTGCTAGCTGTTTGTTTGCTTCTTCAGTTGGTTGTTTCAGTTAGCTATAGCCATGCACATGACCAGTGTATTCGCCACCAATTTTCTGCTACGACAACGAATTGCAAAGCAAGTAAAGATCAGACAAAGATGTAACACACGCACGCGCACACACTGACGTGAAAGTTGTACCTGACTCTGCAGATCACCATCTAGACATCTGCAGCAGAAACACTAATTGGCAGCTACTCTGCCAAGTGCCAACTGCCAAATGATTTGAAACAAACGAGTTGGTCCTACCAAGTTCATAGAGGCATAGGGCACTTCATACAGACAGATAATCTAGGTAAATTAGCAGGAAATGAACAGTGTCTCAAATTAAACGGCAGCATCACCTGATGCCTTGAAAAGATGCAACAGGAAGCACAGCTACAACCGATGCATGACCAACCGACATCTCTGCATGGCTTCTGGCTGAATACGGCATGATCAAGAAATGACGGATGTGTTTGAGATTTTTCTGGTTCCAAGTGTAGTCACTGATAGTTTAACAACAAATAAAACGATCTTTTCTTTTTGAAACAGTAAGCAAGGGACCTCCACTGTGTATTTTACTAACTGAAGTAAAATCAGATTAATCTCTAGATTTTCTTGCATAGAGTTTGAATCCTCCTCTGTTTAAACTAGGCAATTTGGACTTCTCATCGTATGTCTGAAAAAAATTTGACCTTGCCTCTTACATTATGGGCGCTATCCACTCTCTTACAGGAGATAGATTTAAAAAAAAAATCTGAACTGATGAATCCAAGTAGATGCACTTGAAGGGTTCTTTTTTCTCCCCATTTCCTTTTTGTTAATTCACTGCTCAGACCAATTGGCTGACATGAATGTGTCTGCCCTTCAGATATGGCACAGCCAGAATATCTCCATCTAGGCCTCGTGCATGTGCTCTTCAACTCTCCATTGCCTGTATAGGTTACACGGTCCCACATTCATCAACTGCTGTAGTTTACATGGTCCCACACTGGAATCCACTGCTGTGTCCAATGTCCTAGTGGTGCACCATGCACTTTGTCCATTCATTGTCCACAAAGCTTCAGTACAGCCAGCAAAGGTCTCTATATATACCTGAGGCATGAAGTGTTCCACGGCAATAGTTTCTCACACCCAAAATTTGTGAGCATGGAAGAGGAAGAAAGAGAGGTCCTAAGAGCATTAGGAGTGGGAACATGAAGGAATGCAGTGCCCTAATTTCTTCTCTAGCGTTGGAGATGGATATTTGGCATAACGCATTCCTGATGCCTCCCATTCCTATGGTTCTTAGATTCTCCTTCCTCTTCCTTTTGCTAGCACGGTTGATTTGGTGATGAAGGTAACATACCAGTGCACATATTTAGAAGACAAGGTCCTACAGCATGTCAGGAAGAGGAAGAAAAAGAGGGTATAAGAGCATTGGGAATGAGAATATCGAGGAAAGCCAAGCTTGATGGTTCCCTCCTAGCATTGGGGGTGCAAATTTAATTTGGAGTTTCCCGATGCCTCTCATTCCTATTGTTCTTAAACCCTCCTTCCTCTTCCTTTTGGTTTGTGCTATTGTTTTAGCAGAGAAAACTAGGGACATGCATATGCACACTTACTAGGCAAGAACTTCAAGGTGAGATGGGAAGATGAAGTTTAGATTAGCTAAGAGCAGTGGGCATAGGAACATGGAGGAAGGCATAGGCCCTCTGTTCCATCGTTTAGCATTGGAGGCAGGAGGTACTATTTTGACTTTCCCGATGCCTCCTATGCCTACCGTTCTTAGGTATTCTTTCCTCTTCCTTTAAACTCATAAAATACTCGGACAAATACTCAGACTAAAATTTGGAACTCAAATTATGCCATTTAGGCCATTGCTTTTTTTTTTCCAGCAATGGCCTAAATGGCCTAATTTGAATTCCAAATATTTTGCAATTGTGCTTATCCATTCACATGTTCTTGACCCACCATGCTTTCTGTTTCAGATTCTACTAGATAAGATAGCACAACTGCAAAATAACAGAACTAAAACTCTTCACTTATCTAACTTCTAAAGAACAAACAACATCGTGCCAAGATGTATTTTCTAGGTAGCATATTGTGAAGGATTAAACTTAACTATTTGAACTAAAAAAAGGTCACAAAGGTTTTAGCTGTAACACAGCAGCACAGATTCTTCACTATTCTCTCACGCTGAGCCCATGCTCAAGTCAAATTTATAACAGACTAAACATTCGCCTTGCTGGGACATTGAGTTGGAACCAGAAAACAGAGAGAGAACGAAGATGGCATACGACATGAACACTGCATACTCAGCACACAAATCATAGCATCTTTTTACGGGAAGATCATTCAAAGCAATAGAAATGACTGAATTGATGAACTAATACAGGTGTAAATCAGCAAATGCAGCACAGAAATTAATTGGACAATTTTGTATATTAGACGGAAACAGAAAATAATTGCAGCAGTAAGATTTATCTGTACATTGGAATTCTCTACCTGCAATGAAATGACAGTGGCTCGCACAATATCTCTTGGACTTTGGTGAAGCTGACGCCTTGAGCAGATGTTTAGACAACTGTCGTCTTGTGTATTTCGACTTTAGGTTGACTAAATTCAAGACCTGCAAGAAAATCTCCTTTTTATTTCTGACCTTCAAAGTTCCAAAAGAGCAATGATGAAAGCAGTACGTTCTTGATAATTTTAACATGTTTCAAACCATTTTTTAGTCTTTCCGGAACATCAAGCAGAAGTGCTTCTTTAAATCTGCAGCTGTGTAATTTTTACTTGTCTTTTGTAAAATCACCATTTTGTTTTATAAGGATACGTAAGAGAGCAACATATCTTTGTATTAGATAGAAATGAATTGTAAAGTTTGTTACGTGCAAGCGGTGCTGATGATTACAATATTTCACTGATTCTTATGCTAGGAAACTGAACAGCCAGACAGGTACAGAGGAGAGCTAATTATGTTCTAGCTGAACTACTATCGATATTGGAAGGAGCAGGCACAGAGGGTGCTGAGTGCTTTGGCGCCGGATTGGCACCAGAGTTCTGCCTCCTCTTTGATTCCATTGAGCAGCTGTGTCGGCGTTCATTCCTCCTTGTTGAATATGCGGGCGTGTTCCGTTCTTTCCAGATGACCAACATGAAGAAGGAATCGAGCCCCTGCTTCTGCTGCTTGTCTCCACCTGCGCGAAGCTAGTGGTGCCACCAGTCAATGGTCTGGGCAGCCGCCGATGGCATCTGCAAGTTGGCATGTCCCAGGATTCCAATTGCGAACCAGACTTGCTTTGTGTAAGAGCAGCTTGCGAACAGATGATCAAGGCGTTTCAGGCTCTTGTTCACAGAGCAGGCAATTGGCGTGGCTCTGTCCTCTGTGATCCTCTGCACAATCAGCGATCGACCCTCTGGAGTCGTCGCGGCAAAACCAGCCACATGAAGAACTTGACCTTGAGCAGTGCCCACCCAGGCCTTCCAAAGCTGCTTGGCGCTCCATTGAGCTGGCCGGAGCGTCGGAGCCGAAGAAGTACCTTCTGTAGGCTGAACGGGCTGTGTATTCCTGTGAAGCTGTCCAGCGCCAGAGTTAACTTGTTCTCCATTCCTGCTTGAAGCTGCACGTCATGGACGCGGTGCCAAAGTGTGATATAACCACCGTTTATTAAAAGAAGTAAAATACATGACAAGATCATTAATCAAGTGAACTAAGACATCAATTGATGTTACAAAATCTTTTTTTTTGAACTAAGATGTTACAAAATCACATCAATTGATGCCTTAGGCAACTTGTATAAATGGTTCTTTTCATATGCAAGTAGTTTGTTTCCTAGGGATTTTATACATGGATTGGGCTTTCTACCTCAAGCCTGGAAAAATCATGTTCCTTGTACAGACAAGAGATATGTGAATACAAAGGTTACAGTCAACATTTCTTAGTATAGTCAGTACTCTACTTAGCTTCTTGCATGTGCTATACGTTAGTGGTACATGTACCATGAATGGTCCCACTGTCATCAACTGCTATGTCCTATGGTGGATCACAATTCATGCACAGGGTGAGTTTACTAGTCACTGGACTAGGTGCAACACTGAAGAGAGGTCTATAACTCTCTCTATATATATATGTGTGTGTTCTAGACCTGAGTAGAATTGGTTGAAGTTACAGTTGGGGCCTAGAGGGTGAGCCAGGGAAAGGAAGAAAAGTATCTAAGAGCGCTAGGGATAGGAACATGAAGGAAAGCATAATCTCTATTCCATCTCTGGCATTGCAGATGGAGATTTGATTGAATGTTTTCCTGATGCCTCCTATTTCTAAGGCTCTTAGGTTCTCCTTCCCTTCCCTAATGGCTTGAAAGATTAAGATTAGGCGGATAAACAGAACAGGAGATATTAAGGCAATATATTTAGAAGGGAAACACTGTGTTGGTTGTAAGCCAGGAAGAGAAAGAATGGATGGCCTGAGAGCAGTGGGAATGGAAACATGGAGGAAAGCCTAACTTGTTTGTATTCTCCTCCAACAATGAATTTGGTTTGTGCTTTCCCAATGCTTCCCGTTCCTATTTCTCTTGAGCAATTCTTCCTCATTTTTGCTTACACTGTTGTTTCATCCATAAAAACAAAGGAACACATGCTCACATGAGGATGATGAGATAATCTTGATAATGAGCCAGGAAAAGGAATCATAGGACGGCTTAGGAGCGATGGGCATGGGAACATGCAGGAAAGCATAAGCTCTACAGTTCCATGTTTAGAACTGGAGGTTAAGATACTGTTTTGAGTTTTCCTAATGCCTCCCCATGCCTACCGTTCTTTGGTGCTTCCTCTTCCTTTTGGTTCGCATGACATTATTCAAGGGAGGCATTGTGAGTTTGCAATGATGAATGGTGTAGCTCTTATTTTGGGATCTACTAGCACATTATAAAATAAATATTAGCTATTGACTATATACTGTTCATCACATGAATCAATAATATGACAGCAACATGCATAGTTATGAGACAGTAGTGTGATGTAATAAACTAGCACCGCTTCAAACATTACAACAATGAATGATGCAGATAATTTCTAACACTATTTAACGATCTATAAAGTGACTTGAAGCTTACAAGTTCTTTCAATAGTGGCAATTACATTTTTCTTTGATGTAAAAATTATAAAAATAGGTAAGGGCTGACAATACAACGGCAAATGGTAGAAAGATCCCTTTTCCATCTGCTGAATTTCTGCAATTAATAAAATGACACAATTGAGCCATAGTGCTCTCAAAGTACAAACTATGAGTTACTTGTACAACTTTCTTATACTTTGATGGTGCAGAAAATAAGCTACAAGATTGTACTCTTTAAATTAAAGCTAGTTTTTTTTCCCTGCACCAACGTTCACAGTGGGGCCAGAAAATAACCTTGATCTATTCTGATCTTCCAAAGGTTTTTAATTAATAGTTTCTGCTAATTCAGTATGTAAAATCAAACCTGTCTCATGGTTCACTACAAGGAATTTGTAATATTACTACGTAAAGTTTGCTTGCCTGGTTTTTGTTTTCCACCCTTCCTGTTTCTGTGTACGGGTTTAGGTCTTTTCCATTCCTTAAAATTACATGTCTGAAGATGCAAACTTACCTTTTTTTTCTTGTATGGTTCATTGGGAAATTAACAGAAACAGATGGCAAAAGGCCGCAGCAACAAGGTCCATCATATGCATCATCTCCAGCTCTAATTTGTATTATTGTCCAATGGCTCTTAAGAGAGTATATTAATGCATTATGCATGGTTCTTTATTTTCCCCGGGTGGATGGAAATTCAATGTCCTGTCAGGGCAGAAATGCCACCTATCCTACCTTGCTAATTTTCTACATTGTGACAATGTAGCATGCCCAGCTGTCATCCACTGCTATTTCTTATGGACCTCACAGTGCACATCCAATAGATGCATTCATTGTTCACAACACTACTACTGAGGTCTATGTATACTCTAATCTACTGTACAGAAATTGTTCAGCAGCTCAGGCTTCTCTGAATGTTTTGTAGTTGTAGGCACAGAGGTGAGTCGGGAAGAGGAAGAAAGAGCCTAAGAGCAGTGGGAGTGGGAACATGATGGAAAGCCTACTATGTTTGTTTCCTCTAACGATGGGGGAGAAAACATTGTTAGTTTCCGATGCCTCCCATTCCTATTGTTCTTAGGTGCTCCTTCCTCTTCCTTCTGTCTCGCACAGCTATTTGAGAGGGAAAGCTATAGATTTTTCATACATAAATTTGGATGATTAGAGTGCAAAGGTGATAAGGGAAAAGGAAGAAATGAGGGCCTAAGAGCAGTGGGCACGGGAACATGGAGGAAAGCTCAACTGATGGTTACCTCATGAAGGTGGGATCTGCTTCAAGATTTCCTGATGCCTCCCATGCCTATTGTTCTTTGGTGCTCCTTCCTTTTCCTTTTGATTCACACAATATTGAAGTGTCTGGTTGTCTCTTTATTTTTTCCTCGAACACAAAAGTGTCTGGTGTCTGGTGTCTGGTTGGCTCAGTTCCTGATTTGATTACTATGCTTGAATAATTACAGTATATTTAGTGTTTCTTTCTTCATATTAAGTGTATGTTAATATGAGGGCTTGATTACTTAGAGTGATGATTTCAGTCTCAGGTTATTGTCATGATTTAATCTACTCATGAGTAAGATGGTGGCTTGGCTAACTTGTGTCAGAACAGAAGTTAACTTTTGACGATTATGCAGACACTGCATATAATGTGAAGACGTACACTTCACAGGTAGCATATGAAGTAAGAAACCAGAACAGTGAGGTTTGAAGTGGTAAGTACAAAGCTTTAGGAGTCAACATGGTACATATCCATCCCTAGTTCCTTTGAGCTGAACCACACTTAGATTATTCTCTCTAACTAAGTTCACCAAAGTTCATGTCATGTGTTGAGCTGCAGATGTGTCTGCCAAATGCTAACTAATCACTCCAATCAAAACAATTCTGACACAAGCTCAAATAGTTAACCTGGCATTACGATAAATTGGAGTTGGCTCAGGCATTAAGATGCCGATTGAAAAACAAAAAAGAAGATAAAAGAACAATCATATATGCATGAAAGCCGTAGTTCATCTATAAAATTATCCGCAACTAAAAAGCAAAATTATATGAGCAAACCAATTGTTTTACTGAGACAGAATATTCATGAGGCGTGTGAAGCAAATGGACAAAAACATGCATAAGTAGAAGACTAAGGCAAACTGAGAATTGATAAGACATAATTGCCAATACGTTCTAATCTAAATGGTAGGCAGCTAGCGGCATTACAAGATCAATTTGTCTTCAGAAGATGGCCACTTGAACAAGACGTGCATACGGAACCAATGGGGACTGAACGGTATGCCGGAAAAATGTAAATTCTATTTTTCCCTTGAAAGGGATTATGGATGGTGATTTTCTGAAGTTTCTTTTATTTTACTTGTCTAGTTTTGCCTTCCTCTTAATTACCATGCACACAGACTGTAATTGGACACTGGTTTTATCTTCCATGTATATCCTTAACCCTTTTTCTTTCTGAGACTGCTCAACATCTAACAAAAGGGCCATCACATCAGATGTTTCTGTCTCATCTTTCTCCCATCACTCCCTTTCTTAGGTAATTAAATGAATGTCAATGCTTTTCTTTTCCCCTTGCCATATAATATCAGCTCTTCGGACTAAGCTGTTGGCTTTTGGTGACAGTAATACGCATGGTCAGAAGATACACCAGTACTAAAGTACACTAAAATCACAGATTGCTAGTTTTCAAAAAAAAAACACACAGATTGCCTGACCCCTCTATCATTAATGACTATGTCCATCACTCATTTGGTGCAACATGCCTTGCATTTCTTCCCTGTGCTAACACATTAAACTAGAGAGGCCTATATATACCCCAATGCTCCAAAGAGTTGCACAAGAGTTCAAGCTTCTTTACTGAATTTTCTTGGGACTTTCATATGGAGGGTGAGCAGGGAAGAGGAAGAAAGAGAGGACCCAAGAGCACTGGGAATGGGAACATGGAGGAAAGCATGAGCTCTGTACCCTATCTTCTAGCACCAAAGGAGATTTGGTATTGTGTTTTCCCAGTGCCTCCCATTCCTATTGTTCTTGGATGCTCCTTCCCCTTCCCCTTGGCTTGCACATTAGTCTTAGTAGAGAGAAGAGGAAATTTGTATATAGGTTTAAATGATGGTGCCAAGAGAATGAGTCTGGGAAGAGGAAGATAAGAGGGCCTAAGTGTAGTAGGAATGGGTACATGGAGGAAAGCTTAAGCTCTGCTATTACTCGTATAATGGAGCATGAGACTTGAGTATTCCCAATGTCTCCCATTCCTATCATTCTTAGGCGCTCCTTCCTCTTCCTTTGGTTCACAATAGTATATTGTGGATGTGCGGTGTGCTTCTTCTTGCACCAGATATGATTTGCTTTGGGATGCTTTAGTTTTGTTTGGCATTTCAAAAAACATTGAGAAATACCAAGGTCCATACTTTAGTATCTTTTGCAGATTCTACTAGACAAGAACGGTGTAGGCGTCAACTATTAACCAGTAAGCACATAATCCAAGGTGATATCATGATTGTGGGACAGATATGGTATGTTAGAAATAACCATAGTTCAAAATTAAAAAGGTACAAAATATTAGTTGAGATTCGAGAACATATATAGTCGCAAAGGTTCCCCACTACTTCTTTACTGAACCAAACCCCATTACTCAAGACAAATAAAATACAACATTTACATGTAGTAGCTACCGGTGACATATTGGTATGGCGTCGAGCTGATATACCAGGGTAACATAGGTTTTGAGCAGACAAAGGAGATAAAGACAAAAACATTCATGGTTTCGTAGATCTTAGTGGCAGAACTATGATATTGCACAAGCTTGGGAACATAGATTACAAATAACATTCAATATTAAACTTCATGTATGTGCCAAATTGCTAACAAATTGGATCCTGGAAAGGCTTCATGTACAATAGCCTAATGTATAGAACAATTTCAGTGAATACAAGCATGTGACCAGTGAATCAAGGGACAATAGCACAAAAATTATATCCCAGATTCACAAACCCACACAAATGACTATATCACAGTTCGTAACTGAAGATGCTCTTTCGAAATTGAAGAAGAGGATGTCCAAAACAAATTGCAAAAAAAGAATATCAAGACCTAAATAGGCTACTCACAGAGTCAGATCGCCACTATTGCAGTTGTTCGACTTCTTTTGGAGAATTGGGTTCATTATCTTCTGTCTCTTCCAGAAGGATCACACGAGAAGGGACCACCCATCCTCAAATCCAGCCAGCATCAGACTTGATATTGAGTGTTTTAATATGTTTATCTTTCATCTGTACCTAATGTAAAATAAAGCTTGTTTAACAAAAGAAGGATCAAATGCCTAATTGATATGTACATTCAAATGCAAGGTAGTTCATCAATTTCTTGGAATGAGATCCTTTATTATGGTTAAAAAGAGGGAATAACCCACGCCCATACCACTTGTGCAAGCAGCTGTATTCCGCCAGCATAGGGATAACAATAATCAGATTTCCTGTTAAGACACCTACTCTGCTATACGTTAGTTCCCCATGAAGTAATCTGCATTTCTTAGGCTCAAGGTCTTAGATGTTGGCCTTCCACCCAATGGTATCTATGAGTGTGCCATATTATTAACAGAAGTTTCCCAGCCCACTTTCATTGAATGGGATGCACAGCAGTGATCCATGCAGTAGCAAGTAGGTAAATACATTGATTTCCCTCATAAGGATTTTGTACGGTCTAAAGCACTGCAGTACTGCACTAGCCCTACATATACCAAAGAATACCATAGGCATTGTTGAACAGTTCAGACTTCTTGTTCTTGTTGTTTTAGGCCTGGGTAAGCCAGGAAGAGGAAGAAAGAAAATATCTAACAGCAGTGGGAATGGGAACATGGAGGAAAGCACAATAACTGTCTCTTTTTCCTCTAGAATTGGATACAGACATTTGTCTATGTGTTTTCCTGATGCCTCCCATTCCTACAGTTCTTAGGTGCTCCTTCCTCTTCCTCTGACCTGCGAAATTGTTCCAGTGAACAAAATAAAATGTTCTTGTGTAGGCTTAGATGATGAGGTCTTGAGTTTGTAAGCCAGGCAGAGGAAGAAAGAGAATCTCTAAGAGCAGTGGGAACGGGAACATGGAGGAAAGCATGAAAACTTATGTTTTGTCTCAATGTTTTCCTTTTGCCTCCCGATCCTAATAGCTATTGTTCGGTTATTTGACCTAATTACAGGACCAGTAGCTTCCCGGTGCATTGAAACAAACCATCAGAAGATAAACATATGAAGATTAACGAAAATGGGGAAAAAACAGTAGCCTGTACATCACACATTTTAGTGACGGGAGAGGGCACTCACGGAGTCAGCACGCCGTCTTCTGTCTGCAGTCAGGCGGGGAGACGCGGTGGCGCCCTCCACGCGCCCCTCCCGCGCGAGCCGAAGCCAACGCCATCGCGTTCTGCCCTCGCTCGGAGTCCGGGGGTGGCAGAGGTGGGATAGAGGTCCACCATCAATCCATGAAAGCCTGAGCAATCGCTTCGAGCTCGGTACCTGGCTGGGTGCCCTTACCGCGATCGCAGTCGCGGTTGCCGCCATGTCCGGCGGCTCCCAACGCGCGGCCCGGATGCGGCGGCGAACCGCGTGCCGCCCTCCATTCTTGCTGCGGGTGGAGAGATTGGTGCGGAATGGTGCTAGGAACTGGGCCGGGGATTGGTGGTCGAGGACGGCGGCGGCGGCGGTGGACGGGCGGAGGAGCAGCAGATTTTAAACTAACGAGGGGCTAAATGAAATCAATCTGATCACGACAAGGCTCCGTTTGGCATATGGCCTCCAACTTCACAATTTTTCGCTCTAACTCCAAACTTCACCTGAGAGTTGGAGCTGTTAAAATAGGGTGGTTGGTGCCTCCAGCTCCAAAAGGAGGGTCTTTTTGGATGGATTGTCACTTATCATTCGGTCATACCTTATCTTCTTCTTCCTCAAGAGGCCACAGGAGCTTGAGCGGGTGAATAGCAGCGACGCAAGGACGGGGCCGGCGGCATTCGGGACGCAATCGTGGTGGCGCGGCGGAGCACGACTGTGGCAGCCACGCAGGATGAGGAAGCGGTGGCCGCGTAGGATGGGGGCAGCGGCCGGGCCGGCGGCGTGCCCAACGGGGCCACGGCGGCTACGCGGGACGGTGTAGGCGGCCGCGCAGGATGGGGGCAGCGGCCGGCCGGCGGCGCGCCCAACGGGGCCATGGCGACCACACGGGCGAACGCGCGGCACGGTGTGCCCGTCCAGCGGCTCCCGGCGAGAGGTGTGTTGGGAGGCATCGGGATTCAAGAGGGGAGCGCCGGGGAGATGGGAGGAAGACGGGAAAGAAAGAGGGACGACGATTCTCGCTGCTCCCGGCCGGCGAATGAGGCGGCGGCGGCGGGGAAGAGCCCGCCAGGCGGCGCGCGGGAGGGAAGAAGGTGTCGGAAGAGATGCCAAACGACGGCGGCGGGCTGAGGCCTTCTCGCGGCACGAGGAGACGGCGCCGGCGGTGCCACGTGGGAGAGGGGGCGGTGGCACGGAGAGACGGCGGAGGGACTCGGAGGCCAGGATGGACAGAACAGAAACAAAACGAACCGTTCTTCATGTAACCGGTACCACCAACCCCACGTTTATGTTCGTATTGGAGATTTCTGGAGTTGTAAAAGAGTTGCTCCAAAGAAATGAATTAGAACTCCATAGAATTGGGTTGCTCCACAAATTAGTGGAGTTGGGATGTTTAGCTAGCTTCACTCAACTTCAGGCTAAAGTTTGAAGTTGAAGTCATGCCAAATAGAATGTTAATCAAGTGATTCATTTTAGGGTCATGTAAATTATAGGAATCTCATCGCGATCGGATGGCGATTATTAACTGCGATCCAAAGTTCCAAACTAGGGAGCGTTTCGCAAATATTTTCGAAACATTGTTTCGCAAATATTTGAAGGCCTCATTCTCTAGCGAACGAAGGCGTGCAAGAGAACTCGGCCATGTGTATCTCTTGCAACGACGACAAGGCTTGATTTGGCCCAAATACGGTCCGAGGCCGAGTTCTCTTGCACGGCCTCCAGCCACCCACACACACACACCTTGGCCCTTGGGCTCTCCTCCGGCCTGGTTGCTTGCGCCGCGTGCTTTGCCCCGCCCAAGGCCCAACCCGAGAACATCCGCCGCCCGTCGCGCGATTCGACCAGAAAAACCCCCAAATCTATCCCGGCACCTCGGAAACGCCGGCGTGGCGCGGTGCGGCTGCCCCTCACCGTGATTTCTCCGGTCCCCACTAGTGGAGTGCCGGCGCCGCCCCACGCCGGCTAGGATCGGTGCTGCGCAGCGTCCGGCAGGAGTCGTCAATTGCCCGCGCCCACCCAGCTAATCCCGCCTAGTCGCAGTCCATTCGCGCCTTAGGGGCGCCAATTCCCCCGTCCCTGCCGTGCGGCCATTTCTCGGCGGTGGCGGCGCCGGTTACCGCGGGCGGAGAAGGAAGGGGACAGGAGCCCGAAGCCAACCTGGGCGACAGGGTAGCGGAGGAGATCGGGGGCAGCCCAGCCGGAGCCCCAAACCCCGGGCAAGGTGAGGTCCAGTCGTCTTCCGCCCTTACCTTGCTAGTCACTTGGGCATCCCGCATCCCGTCACGTCTCGGCACGCTCTCCCCGCCTCGCAACTCGCAAGCTGCGCATCGTTTCCCCCATTTTGCTGCCCAACGTTTGGAGCACAATTAAACCTTCCATCCCATATTGCGTTTGACTGTATTTGGCTAATGCCTGTACATAATACATTGGCATCTCTCGCTACCTTATTCTTGGTGAATAAACTGGTTTGCTGTTCGGCGATTTCTATATTTAGAAGGATCATAAATCAGGAGTACTGGGATAAAATTGGTTTATATTACAAGTTGTTGTTTTCTTGTGGTCCTTATTTCCGTGGGGAGATCAAAATGCATGAGATGGGCTAATGGCAGAGCATACGGTTGAGCACTCGAGCCTGAAAAATATTGCTAGCTGAAGTAGATAGTATGCTCTTTTGCTGTATGCCAACTGAAGTCCCCCTGATATCTTATTTTTCCTGGGTCTATCAAGTCTTCCATTTGAGTGCATGTGGAGTACTATTTCTCTGTAGAAATGGCCTGTGCAAAGTACTATACTCTGCTATGGCGTCTACTGAGAAAATTTTGAAATAGGCTATAGCATCGTAAGACTTTGAAAGGTGATGTTATGCCTAAAAGGGTCAAGAGCGTAGCTATGGCCATGACATGGACAGTTGCTGGTTCTATAGATAATAGCTTGTAGCTATATTAGCTCATTTCATGCCATGTCCGAAATATTTCTATACTCTTCGTCACTTTATGATGTACAATCATGTTTAGACATAATTTCATTTAAAACCAGTTTCTGGAAATTTATCTAGCTAATTAAACTAAGGTTTTCATAATAGATTCAAAACTATGGATTTTCATTTATATCAATAGGTTCTATGTTTGATGATTAATGATTTAATCCGCCATACTTAATGCGTGATTATTGGCTAAAACATTTTGATCGTGATTTTATGTATTCAATTCAATCAATAAACTTTGACTAACTAACATCTACTGAGGTTTAGAAAGGGCTATACATTAGTTTAGCACCTAAAAGGCCTGCTGTGTTGAATTGCTTCCGTGATATTAGAAGTGTTCAAGTATAAAACCTCAACCCAAAGATGTAATGTTCAACTCGCCCAACCCAACAAGGTTGGGTTCTAAGCTTGAGGTACTTCTTTTCTTTCCAAAATAGATATTATTTCTTCCCAAAATAGAGTGTCCACAGATATATATAAGAAAAAAGCTGTGTCCTCATGCCGTGTCGGGCTTAGGCTACATGTATCAAGCGTCTAGCTCAAAGGGAAGTTTTAGCTTGTCTTGACATTGGGCCTGGTCCAACCTGAGCTAATAAACGAAGATGTCAGGCTGGCTGGGCTGTCCACGGACTCCTGTACACTCTACCACCACTCCAATAGCTTTCTTGGAACTCGCTGTGATGACATATATATATATATATATATATATTACAATTTAAAACCTTGGGGCATAACTTCAACTGATTAAAGGGTCCAGTAGTAACTCCATAAGGTCTTATAAGTTGTTTCATTGTCATAGATATAAGCATAATGAAAAGGAAGAAAACCTATTATGATTCATGTGTTAGATTTAGATATTTATGAGTTATTTTTGTCACATCGCCAATGCAGGTTCTTGCAATAGAAGTGGGCCCAATGGATCGTGGAGGTTCCCAAAAGAAAAGACATAAATCTGTTGCAAATGTTGATATCATCAGCAATCTACCAGATGTTATAAAGGACAAAATTCTTTGTTGTTTGCCTATAAAAGAAGCTGTAGGAACATGCCTCTTGTCAAGGAAGTGGAGATACACATGGGCTTCAATGACAGAATTGACTTTCAGGGAAGATGATTTTGATTTAGGTAATGGTATTGAAGAGGGTGAAAGTAACAAATTTGTCTATTTCATCATTATGGTTCTCTCCCTCCATAATGGCCCAATTCTGAAGTTCGAACTGAATGTCCGACGGGTTCATTTGCTATCCCCTGGAGGACACATCCACAGATGGATGCTTATGTTGTCAAGAAATGGAGTTAAGGAAATTCAAATTAGGACAAAGATCTGGAGGAATTACAAGATCCCTTCTTCTTTTTTCTCCTGTGAGGAACTGGAATACGCTTGCCTGCAAGGTTGTGTTTTTCAGTTGCCACCTGTGTTTACAGGTTTTAAGCGAATACATACCCTTCATTTTATTGATTTCTGTGCAACAGAAAACAATATAGGGGAATTAGTAGCGAGTTGCCCAAACTTAGAGAAACTGGTTCTCTCTAGGTTGCTCAGCTTTGCTGATATCATTATCCACTCAACAAAGCTCAAGATACTAAGAGTTGATGGCATGTTTAAACACCTCAGTCTGGTCACACCACATGTCTCTTCAGCAGCGATTAATCTGCAAGTTAACACTGGTTATGTTCCGAGGGCGGGGTGCAACTTTAATCTTTCTCAATTCATCGGTTCTCTTTTAGATATTGAAAATATTTCATTGCTCGGGCATGCTTTTGAGGTAAGAACTAAGAAACTGCCACAGCCCGTCCCTTGATGTTTATTATTTCCCCATTTAGTCATGTTAGGTGACACCTTGCTACTTTACAGTGCGCAGCTCATGGAATCTTGCCTGGTAAACTACCAAGATTGTTAAATCGATTGACTGAGATAACCCTGGGGATTGACCTTGGTAATCTGAAGGAAGCAAACGCTGCTCACTGTTTGTTTCAAGTTGCTCCCAACTTGCGATGCCTTGAGCTACAGGTACGGCTGATGAAAATCCTCACCTTGCTACATTCCTACATCTCAAATCTCCATTTCCCTTCTTAACAGTTTGTACTTTGCAGCTTATTTACAGGGGCTATGGCACACCCACCTCGAATTTCTGGGACTCCATTGATCACCAGTCCGGTCTCTTCAATAACCTGGATACAGTTGTTCTGAACAACTTTGCTGGCTCCTGTGCAGAGTCAGGCTTCTTGAAACTTTTGCTTGAAGATGCACCCGTACTTAGAATAGCGCAAATAAAAGACAACAACAAACTGGACAAAGAATCCCTCAGGCGTCTCCTGAAGATGAGAAGAGCATCGAAGGATGCAGAAGTAATCCTCCTTTGAGACTGTGGTCCATTCTTTCCTGGTGAAGCAATTTAGTCTGTTGATGCTGTAGGATCATTCAGTTGTCTTATCGGTATTAAGCCTCATCTAAACAAAAGCTCAGTTGCTTTATGGGTGTGGATGTAAAACCAGACTACCTAAATTTAAGTCCTCGTCGAGACAAATTTGAGTGCCTATTTTCTTGTTAGTATAAAGCCACCTAGGTCCTCCTAGGTTGGTCTATTTTTTTTCCTTTTTCAGATACCAATGTCATCTTGAGCAAAGCAAAATGTTGCACCTGTTTCTTTTACCATTTGGGTTAGTACTTTGAAGTTCAGTCTCACCGCGTCGGTCAAGAGTTTTTGGAATAAGCCAATAAGGAACAAGCTGGTGCTTGTGAGACTGTCAACTTTTGAATGAATATCGTTTTACCAAACCTAGTTGACTTGACGTGCCTAGATTTTTTTAGCGCACCTCAGTAGACAATCATTCGGCCTCCTTTCTTCAGAATTGGTGGGGCCGTCTCCCCCTTCGATCCCATTTCTTTTAATAGACAAAGTTGCGCTGCGAATGTGTGTCACGCGAAACTTTTTTTTTCCTTTGAGCGGAAATTGTAGCATGTGTTGGCGTCTGTTGACTTGAATTGTTTATCTTGTAGTGTTACTTGCTTCAAAAAATGTCAGCTGGGTCGGGTCAACTCTGCTACCATAAAATCTGGCATCACAACTGTTCCCTGGAGGATAAGATCAGGTCCAGCCTCTGACGGAGCAGGATGTGACTTGAGAGCAGTCAACAAAAATCGTGTTAATTAGAGGAATTGGAGGTTGCAACAACTCTACTGCTCTCCTTTACTAATAGGAGTACCTCTTGTTGCATTAGCTGTAACCCTGTAAACTACTTGTCATGTACCATGTACAGATAGGTGTGCAAAAAGCCAATACGTCGTCTATACCGGAGTTTCTTCTCTATTTTGTCCCCCCCCCCCCCCCCCCCTTTTTTTTCCTCATAGCAATGCCTTGCAGTTGCGTGCTTCTTTGCAGAAAATTTCGATAAAGAAAAACAGCTGGCAACCTGTATCTTTAAGTTGACCAAACTACGGTCGCTAAAACGATCGTCATATCGTGATATTATTTATAGGTAGTAAGAGAGATTAGCTTTGATTAGCTGAAATGGTGCCAAAGCTTTTCGCGATTAGAAAACGTCGTGGTGACCTGATCCCTGAACACAGAATCGTGTCACGAGTGAACGACATGCGATGTCCGTCCCATGTGTGGCGTCGATTGCCTTTCCGTTCTATGTTCTGCAACGAAAAAGGGTATGCAAATGTTGTTTCCGGGAAGAAAAACTGATAGTTCTTGTGTTACCGATATTTTACTACAGAAAATTTCGAAAATGGGTGGAAGTAGAGAGGAAATTCCGGGTGGGTGGAGAGCACGGGAATGGAGAAAGGTTTTTAAAAAATCCACCTGACTCCGCCGTGTAGGCTGCTAGTACTCGATCGCACGTGCCGGCCCGTGGAACCGGGTCTGCTTTCCACGACCCTTCCACGTCTGGAGCACAGAACACACGCCTCCGAGCCCCGCCCCGCCCCGATGTCACTGCTAAGCTAAGCCAAAGCTCACGCTGCGGTTTGCGCTGCCCCGCCGGTTCGGGCCCGGTTTGTCCGCGTCCCCGGGATGATCCTGCGGGCCGCGCGCGCCCACAACCACGGCGCCGGCGCGAGGCCTCGCGGATTCCGCGTGCTTTCCCTTCCTTCCCCGCGCTTTGGCAGTTTCCGCCGTCTGGCTGGTCGGTCGGTTCCGCCAGATCTCACGCGGCCCGGGCCGGCCCGTGCACGCGCGCGCACAATCGTGTGGTTCGGCAGTTGGTTTTTCTTTGGAAACCCATCCGTTTTTTTTCTGCAATCCGGCATGGGAAACACATGTTCCCGGGCGGCGCCCCGCGTCCTCCCTTTCACTCGAGGCGCCTTTGGTAGCCCAGGCTGCCTCAACCGGGCCCGTAAGCCAGGCTCCAACCAGACAGGTTAGGTTTATAGGGTGTAAAGATATTAATCGGTAAATCTGCACCCCATGATGTTGGTTGGGTTGGGAGGATGTTTGGTAGGGTGGGCCGGCAGTGGCCCCCCTAACTAACCCAAGTTGCCATCAAAAGATGGTGTTTGGTAGCCTGCACAGGGGAGAGTTGCTCTCACCACGCGCAGGCGCTGGTGAATGTTAGCCCCCCTACAAGCACCTAGAAATGCACATATCAAAAGATTTTGAAATAAAATGACTTAATAAACAAGCAATTAGGGAGGTCAACAGTACACTTGTGAGCAAAATTTACATAGGAACAGAATTACATTGAGTTGACAAAGTGATTAGCAACCTAGTTAATATAATTAGAGGCTTCCTTGCATGAGAGTTGAAGTAAAACCAAGCAGGAACATGGCACAAAGGGTAATAATCACTTGCAAATGCCAACATTAATGAAGAGAGGAAGCAGAACCACGATGACAACAAATTTGAAATCAAAGAATGTCCACCAGGCCATTAATCTACAATGTTAACAAGTAATGGGTCAGGATTCAGCAAAAAAATAGCAACCAAGTTCACAGAAGTGCATGAAAATCAAGTCCTCGTCACCTCAAAAATGGCTCAGCCTACGAATAAGCACAAGAACCAGAGAAGGTTCCCATGTGCCTTATCAGCAGGCAACATCTCCAAGACTCTTTGGCAGCAGGTAAAAGCATCAATATGGGTAGCAGAAACAAATTCAAGTTAAGAAAATTAGGTAAAACTGAATAAAAGCCTCAGACATCACCCATTTGGTTAGTCATCATTGGCTATAAAAGGATGCATGGCTCAAATCTAGTGCAGTACTTGCCCAAACAATAGGACAGAGGTAGGAGTTGCCTCCTAGTGAGGCAGTTAGAGGAACCCCTAACCGCATCACTAGGAGCTAACACCTGCTAGGGTCCTAAGGGGTGTGTTTGGTAGCCAGTGTGAGCATCGTCATCATCATCACCATCCATAGAGACAACACTACTGTAAAGTAAATTAACAAGGCAGCAACATAAGAGACAAGTGGGTTTGCTTAGCTCAGGTGCAGATGCATGCACTAAGGAGCTGCCTAATAGTGAGGCAATTAAGACAAGGTATACCTTGTTTGCCTCAGTACGTAGGCAACATCTTGCAGCATGCATGCTACCACCTTTACATCATCGCCAAGAATTAAATGGAGGCGTCAGAGAGGGTTGGTTGTGGCATATTGAGAGGTCCTGCTCGCCAAGCTCGAGTGGATGTTGCTCAAGTCACCATAAGGCAACTTGATCGAGGTCCACATTGAGCTTGGGGAATACAACCTACCAAGCGCACTTGCAAGCCTGTCATCATCCGCACACGTTACAGTAAAACCTTAAGAGCAAATACAAAAAAAAATAGAAGCCTCACCATAATGAAAGTATTTGCTTCACCAATCTAATATCCTGCCTCAAACACTTGCATTTAAACAATCGCAGTTCGATCACAAAAAGTGACAAGGTCGTATCCGTATCTAGCTGGGTTAGAGAAAAAAAATTTAGGCTCATCATCCCCAAACAAGCAGACATAACAAAAAAGCAGCCAACATGAGATTGCCTCAGTACAAGTGCATTACAGGCATGGAAAGAAGTATGTTGGGCTTTAGATTAGAAATTAAATCTTCACCTAATGTCATATGGACTCAAAAGTAGGAGGAAAAGAGTAGAAATAAAGAGTATAATAGAGGCAATAAACCTTACAAACAGAAGAACAACATGAAGAACAACCAGAATAGAAGTGCCACTTCATCATTGTCCTACCCATCACTAATAATCACAGACCAAAGAATAGGAAAATAGCAGCAGGAAAAAAGTAACTGAAACATGTCAACAACTTCAGCAAGTTAAAGGACAACAAATTAAACATGGTAGCAAATTAAACAGCATCTTAAAGAACAGCAAATTAAACAGAAATTAAACATGGTAGTAAATTAAACAACATCTTGAAGAACAACAAAATAAACAACAAGTTAAAGAACAGCAGGAACATGCAAGCATATGAAACAGCAAGTTAAATGAAACAACCTAAATTCCCTTTTTCGAGAATTCAAGCCTACACACCTCCATGATAGTCCCAGGAAGGCTATCATGTGCGAATTCTTGTCTCAGATAGTACAAATCTATTCCAACACAGAAATATAGAATAGCAACAGAGTAACAATATCATAAATATCGAGTACAACACTTCGGCACATGTCGGTACAAGTCCATCAGGACTGAATCATGAAAAATAAAACATCTACACAACGGTAACATGTAGCGTGGTGAGCAACAACTCCAGAGGCGACTTGGGCGAGGTACCATCCCTAGTCTTCCCATTCGTCGTTGTCAAAGTTGTAGTCAGGCTACGACCCTGAAAAGCCACCATCTACCCAAAAAGCTGGTAGGCCATGTCATCTCCCAAAAGCAGCAAGTCAAGCAAATGGGAAAATAATACTATATGCATGGATCAACCTATATATGGCTGTAGAGATATATGCAGCAGCAACAACAACAATTAAGGATGCATCAAAGCAATGCCATCTCCGAGGTCAACACCTCACATCAAGAAAGTCGTCACAAATCACCAGATACTTCACCCAAGAATCCAGCACCCAAACACATTAGGCGATGTGAGAGCTCCCTCCCCTCACATCTCAACAGGAAACGTCAGCCTATCTCAAAAAAGGGAAGGTAGAAGAATAAATATAAGTCTAGTCAGAAGTAGCGGTAGTCAATAGCACTGTCCATAACTAGTAGACACGGACTATAGCTATATGTTTGTACACTCTACAGAGGTTGTATCGTTGTACCCACACGGATGGAGCTTGAATGGTAGCGATCCGTCCAAACCCTACCAAACAACCAGAGCCCTAGTAAGTGGATAGTACTCTCATGTTTCCTTGAATTTGGAACCATCCTCAACTGCAGGGCACGCCATCTCCAGTTGAGGACCTCGAAGCTATGAAACCTACCCACACCGGGGTGCAGTTTGGTCAGAGCAGGTCAACACCTCGAACTCCTTACACTGATCCTCCAATCCACCAACAAGCTGAGCATTATCCACCATTAGTCTCGGATAGAACCCCGCCCATAACAAGACGAACGGTATGTACGGAAATAGATACTGTGACTAGTGGTAAACTGACTCGGTCCTTAGGCGCCGAGAGCGAGCACTCAACTCCACAAGTATGTGCCGAAGCACCTGCAATGTACAAGTACGTCACCTACTCCTCAGTGTTAAACAAGGTACCACCTGCAATGTACAAGTACATCACCTGCTCCTCAGTGTCAAACAAGGTACCCGCCATAGGCACAGGGGGTGGAGGGAGTCCAGAATGCTCTCCCCTGGCAAGGCACTCCCCAGTACCAACTGCAACTCGCTTCTGCCAAAACATGTCAAGGAATCACACTCACCCAAAACACACACGAGAGTGTACAAGGAATCCCATTACCAAAGTCATGGCATATGCCCATCCATAACTCAAAAGTATGTATATGGATATCAGTAAGGTGGACTAGCTAGGCATCTGTAGCACTAGTAGGTAACAAGGAAAATAGGATAAATAATTATCAAGGCAAGGCTAGACACATAGGCTATGCAATCAATCATCATCCAAGCATCATAAATAGAGCGCTAGCAACTAAGCATGCATATGATCTATATGATTAGGAGTGATATGAAACCTTGTCCGTAGTCGTTGGGATCCTCATCGGTGTAGTCAGGGTCCAAGGAGTCTTCTAGGTTGTAGCTCGGGTCTGAACAGGACGAGATACGGCACAATATAAATTAATCGGCATTACATCTAGGAACAAAATCCAAGAAAGCTAAATTTAGAAGATCCAAATAACATCAAACTAGCTACAAATAGCATGGGCTCAATTTTATGAATTTAATGTAACTAGTTTCATATTTTTCGAAGTTCAAATGAATTAGTTATGAATTTTTAAAGATGAAATGATTTAATTAATTATTTAATTAATTTCAGAAAACATTAATTAGAGTGACACGTGTTAGCTTTTAGTTGCGCCACGTGGCAGCACAGGAGGGTGCCACGTGTCGGCATTGACCGGTCAATGGTCATCATTGACCCGGTCAACAGACAACATTGACCAAACATTGACTTGGTCAATGTTAGCCGGTCAGCGGTCAACTGGGCCCCACTGGCCAGTGGGCCCTATGTGTGGGCCTAGCCCATGCCACGTCTGCGCCACGTGGCCACCCTATCCCACATGGCATTGCCACGTGGCACCCACGTAGTGCACACGTGGTCGCACCGGGTCAGCCCGGGATCCGGTGTGTCGGCCAGATCCTGAGCGCCACACTCGTGTAGCCGAGCCTGTGGCGCTCGCCTGATTGCCTGGCGCAGCAGCGAGGCGGGCTCGTGACGTCGCAGCATGGTGCGACATCGCGGTGGGCAGCATGGCGGCCGCGGCGCGGCTGCGAGCACAAGGAGGCAGCGCGCGGCGCGGCAAAGCATCGCGCTAGCATGCACGGCCTGGTGGGGTTAACCCCAGGGCTGTGCCGGTGGTGTGGCTGGGTGTGAAAACACCCCAACATCCACGCGCGTGTGCGGTCCCGCGGCATGACAAGGCCATGGAGAGGCTAAGCATGTGGCGGCAGTGGCTGGTGGTGTTCGTGCTCGAGGGAGATGGCGGTGAAGGCCGGGACAGAGGTGCCAAAATGCGAAAGAAGGGAGAGAAATGGTGGCTCACGGTGAGGTGGAGGTGGTGGCGACGGCTCCAGTGACGCGGCGCGGTGATGGCCTCTCCTCCAGGCATAGCACGACGACGGCCTCCTCCTACGGGCGCAGCACGACGGCAACGGTGGCGGCCTCTACTCCTCCCCTACTTCTTCTCCTCCTCCTCTTCTTCCTATTCCCCTCTTCTACTCGGGCTAGCATGGCGGCAGCTAGGACAGAGCCCCTAGGATGCGAGGAGAGGCTGCTGGCTGGGGCTATTTATAGCCCAGGGTCGGGACAAGCGCAGCGGGGCAATGCACCATGGGCTGCACACCGTCGATCCTCGACGGGTGCGCCGGGGCATGGCGTGGCAACCATCTAGCGGCTCGGCGCTAGAGTTTGGAAGCGCGAGGCAAGGGAAACGTGGAATTTTCCCTGTGGTGGAAGACTCTGGAAGGAGTCATGGGCGTGCACGTGGCCGCGTAGTGCATGCCAGCGTGGTGAGCTCACCCCATCACCCCCGCACGCGTTACGCGCGAGGAGGAAGAAAGGGGAGCAGTGCCGGCTGACGAGTGGGTCCGGTGTGTTAGTGAAAGAAAGAGAGGGGGAGCGGTGGCGTTGGCGATCTGGCGGGCTAGCTGCGCCACCGTAGCGGGCCAGCTTACTGGCCCAGGCGGTGAGGCTAGGGGGCGGCTGGCGGGCCAGGCCGGTTTGGCCTCGGGCCGGACTGGGGTTAGATGTTAGGATAGTATTAGGTTTGGATTTTATTTTTTTTTATTTTTTTAGTTTGAATTTTGGATTAGATTCAAAATTCAAGCACACACATATTTGAGAGCCAAATAAAATCTAAAAAGAGCCAAATCAACTAGCACACATATTTTGAAATTAATTTGAGATTTAATTTATTAGGAAATTTCTAGATGTGAGTAGAATTTGAATTTGTCTTCCATTTTCAAATGAGCACACAATTCAAACAAAAAGTTTTAATTTTTTTTAAATTTCACTCAATTTAATATTTCTAATTTTTTTGGAATATTACATTCAAGCATAGCAGAAACAAGTCAACATGGCAACAACTTAGGTAAAGTAAATATGGTATAATCTAAACAAGCATACATGGCATCACATCACAAGTATCACAGGCATATAGCAGTACTAGATCCATCATATTATAATACTTACTTACCATGCAATTCCTTAGCAAATAGTTAGTAGCAATATCTTAACCTTTCCATGCTGCAATAAAACTTTATTAGTAATTAGCCACCCCCATGTGAAACTAAAAACCACCACAAAAGGCCAAGTGCAAGTGAGGCTACACCCTAACAAGTCAGACCTACGTATATAGAGATTTGTGCAAAAGAAGGCAGTGGTTAGGGATGGAGACATGCTCAACTGTTTTCCTTGAGCTAGAAGGCACTAGCAGCTACCACGTGGTCAGTAGTAGTGTTTGCCTAGCCAGGTCCTGAGCCAGAGGGTGCGGTGGCTGTCACCCATCTTGACAAATGCATTGCCCTGGGACTTATTGTCTAGGAGATGGCTAAAAGCAACGATGAGGGACTCCACAAAGAAGCCAGGTGCACCTGCTTAGGCCCAGTCTCCCTCAATGCAGCTACCACATTGTTCACAGTATCAGTGAGGGATATGGGTACCCCATGGGTCCCCACCGACCAAGATTCTGGCTGGTCTTGACAAGTGGGCTTGCCCGACCAGGGTGTGCGGACCAAGGACATGAAAGTACTTGGAGTACAAGTCAAGGTGGTCGGGCGATTCAACTCGGATATTGCGGGATACATATTGTAATCCGACTCAGATTACGTTTCATGTAACAAACGACTAGATTAGATTCAAATCGACTTGTAACCCTAGGTCGTCAGCCTATATAAGGTAGCTAAGGGCACCTCCTGAGGGCAACTCATCCCACATCAACTCACCGCGAACAATACCAGCAATACAATCCAGCAAAACATAGGATGTAGGGTAGTACTCTTCGGAGATCCGAACCTGTCTAAACCCATGTGTTCTTGTGATTACCTTTGAGTTCTTGGTCTCGCAATCCTCCCTGCCTACAAATCTACCACCTGGGTAACCCCCTATCTGCCACATGGACAAAGCCCACTCATCCCTCTAAACACCCCAGGCACGAGCTTCCTGTGACATTGCAACATGTGTGGGTGCAGGCTGTGAACCCTGAGCAGGTGGTGAGAAATCCTCCCCTGGCACATCTTCATCTACCCCAAAACCTAAAATCCAGTTATGCAGAATGCAACAAGCAATTACAACTTTAACTTGGAAGGGATACGGATGGTAAGGCTTATTATCTAGCATGCGAAACCTTCCCTTAAGTGCCCCAAAAGCCCTCTCAACTGTGGTGCGAAGGGATGAGTGACTAAGGTTAAAGAGTTCCTTAGTAATGCTTGTACTTCTCCTACCCTCAAATTAAGACATGTGGTGCCCAACAGCTCTATATGGTGGTAGGAAGTCAGGCCGCAGTGCGTTGCCAGCATCGGCGAGGTAAAGTTTTCCTACACATGAATGCAATTAGGAGTGATCAACAACCGCAATGTACAAGACAAAATAACAAGGTGGGCTTGTAGTGTACCTTGTGGGACCCTCAACCCATCATCCCTCTCTAACGCATCAGGTAGGATCAGCGCATCATGAGCTGACCCTTCCCATGCAGCAAGGACATAGGTGAACCGCATGTCGAAATCGACAACAGCTAGCACATTCTATGTTGGGCTCTGCTTACGGCCTCTAAATGCAGCCCGCATCTTAAATGGAACCCTAGCCAGAATGTGGGTTCCATTAATAGCTCCAATACAATCCTAGGACAGTTATGACGTATGCATCAGTGTACCATGAAGGTAGCAAACAAATAGAATACAAACAGAATTTAAGGACACTACAAACAATCCCAAGTACCTTGCAATATGGGTTCCATCTCTGGCTCCCAAGAATTTTAGGGTGTGTGCCACCTTCAGGGGCCCTGATCATCTCACCCCTCAGCTCCCCAACAGCATAAAGAACCTGCACGAAGTACCTACTGACAATTTCTATGGACCTCCTAATGGAACCACCCAAAACCTTTGGTTGTGTCCCACAATGTGAAGAAACATGGCTACCTGCTCCTCAACACTAGTGTGTCTGCTGTCCTCTAGAAGGTACCTCCCCCTAAATAGGTTTACCAATTGAAAGAAAGGAGCTTTATGCATCCTTAGCATGCTTACAGACTCAACCTCTATGCAGTTATAAATTTTATCTAGGTTTGTCTGTCTCTCAACATCCACCACATTCCTTGGGACCCAAACAGTGCACTCGTCCTCATACGAATCAGATGTGGCCCTCCTAAACCTAGAGCACAGGAATGTAATGCGTACAACAACAAGAGCAGCAGCTTGAGAAGCCATCCTGGCACGGTACTCGTGCAAGTCCATCTACAATGTTGCATTAAAAGGAACAAAATTTAGAACAATTAGTACCGTAATGGAACTTAAGACTTCCTATAGTGTGGCAGCTTACAACAGGATGCACAATACAGGGATCATAGCCATGGCTGCTACAAAATTAGCCTCCCAGTGGCTCTCCTCAACATCATCGACCAAAAAGGAAACCCTTCATCCAATTGAACATACAGCACGGGGATCATAGCCAGGATGCCTAGTGAAACTAGAGCCATCCAGAGGCTCCTCCACAACATCAACGCCATGCACACAAACTCCAAATCCAGTTCAACAGATCAATCAGGGATCATAGCCTCGGTTGCTACCCCAGGTAGCCTTCCCGAGGCTCATCCTGAAAAACAACCAATAGTTCTAATTGAACTTAGGCAAAAAACAATCATCGCCACAGCTGCTACCGAAAGGCAGCATCCCAGAGGCTCACTGCACATCACATAACTAGCAATATGCACAGTTTCGTGCCAACAACTCCACATCCACGCATTGTCTACACAGGACATGTTAATAGATGAATTAAACTTCAACAGGTCAAACAACAGGTGCAACAGATCTGAATAAGTTAATGTAGCCACTGCAAATATCAAGAAACTGACAGATCTACGAGTACACATGCTTATCCGGCGCGGATACCCAACTAGGCGTGAAAGGAAACCCCAACATGAGGTTACCCCAAGAACCCAACGCAAGAAGCGTGTGGATTTCACACAAATTAACTGGAACATATAGAATAACAGTACCAACAGATCGTAAAGAAGTGAAAATAACAACAACGCATGATAGTTGTACATGAAGGTATGCATATCCGGCGAGGATACCCTACTAATCATGCAAGAAAACCCTAGGATAAAGTACAGCTCCCTGAAACTCCACCCATGGCAGATCTATTGCACTTCCATGAAATAAAACTCAACAGATCGAAGCAAAGTACCAAAGATTCATCGTAGCAGCCCACATCCCATCGCATAAAAGAGGAAACGACAACCTAAGGACATGAGAGGAGGAGGTCCGGGACATACCTGTGTGAAGACGAAGACGACCGTCGTAGGGAAAAGGAGGAAGTAGCATGTGCTGGTGGAGGACCCGAGGGAGGACTCGAACAGTAAGAACATGAGGCAGATCTGCTCGGTGGAGAGGAAGAAACAGGTCATGTCGGGGACGAAGAGGTTGCTTAGGTGGCCGGGGACGGAGAGGTAGCAGATCTACACAGTGACGAAGACGAAGGACTGATCCAATGTTCGCTGCTGACAGAGACCCAACGCTCACCAGTGAACATGTACCCACGCTCGCCGAGGATGAAGACCCCGCGCCCGCCGGTGACGGCGACCACAAACGCCTCCGGATCTGGCGCGGCGCCACCGGCCGCGCCATCGCCTTCGCCTTCGCCCTAACTCGCCGAGCGGAGAGGAGAGGAGAGGAGGGATCGAGTGGGAACGAGAGAGAGAAGAGCGGAGGAGTAGCGAGTGGAGGCGGCGCGTCTAGGGGAGGAGAGGCAAGGCGGCCGGGAACCCCCGCTATTATACCGGCGGGAGGTAACCCTAGACAGCCCAAAAACTGGCATGAAGACCTATTCGGTCTCTCGCCTTCCCTCCGCGTATGCGAAAAGGCACCCTCGCGAGCCTGCACCACGTGAAACGGCTAAAATTGGCGTTCCACGCGGTGTAGCCTAGCGAGCCATTTTTACAGCCGGGTGGGCCTAGCCCGTGACCCCCTCCAGCCTACCAAATAAGGGGGTGTTTGAGAGGAGGGGGTTAAACTTTAGCCCTGTCACATCGAATGTTCGGATACTAATTAGGAGGACTAAACATAAGCTAATTACAAAACTAATTGCAGAACCCCTACGCTAAATCGCGAGACAAAACTAATTGCAAAACCCCTAGGCTAAATCGTCGAGCTGACACCATTGGGTATCCGTCCATCGGCATGGCCTGATTGAGGTTCCTGAAATCAATGCACACGTGCAGCTTCCCATTCTTCTTGTACAC
>NC_028452.1:20572911-20590273 GCF_000263155.2 Setaria italica
AATTTTCTCTAACCTACACTCTACTGTCGGACACAACTTGTCACCATCAAATGACCTCTGAATACATAACCCATGAACACAACCCTGTGGCTATAATCGCGAGACGATCTATTAAGCCTAATTAATCCATCATTAGTGAATGGTTACTGTAGCACCACATTGTCAAATCATGGACTAATTAGGCTTAATAGATTCGTCTCGCGATTTAGCCCTAGGGGTTGTGTAATTAGTTTTGTAATTAGTCTAGATTTAATACTCCTAATTAGTGTCCAAACATTCGATGTGATGGGGCTAAAATTTAGGGCCCCTTTGGCACGGCTCATCGAGCGGCTTCTAGGGTGGCTTTTGATGAAGCCGTGCCAAATGGGAGAAGGCAAAATGGCTCACCCGCAAAAGCCAGTAGAAGTCCCACAAAATGCGGTCTCTACGTTTCTCCACCCACCGGAAGCCAAAAAAAGTGGCTTATTCTGGCTCCTCCTCGTCACTTTCCATCCTTGTCCCTGGTGGCGGCGGAGGGGCGGAGGAGGACCGGGGTGGCGCCGTGGCGGCGGACGGAGCCGGGGCCAGCAGGGCAGCACTGTGGCGGCGGACGGGCGGAGGAGGACCGGGGCGGCGCCTTGGCGACGGACGGAGCCGGGGCCGGCGGGGTGGCGCTGGAGGGGCCGAGGAGGAGGGCCAGGCGGTCGGGTGCGGATAAGGTCGGGAGGGAGGAGCGGATGGATAAGGAGAGAGGAGAGGAAAAGAAAAGAAGGGGAGAAGGAAAGAGAAAGAAAAAAAGGAAAGAAAAAGAAAAGGAAAATGAGGAGAAAAAAGAAAAAGAGAACAGAAAAATATAAGGGTATTTTGGACATTTGACACCTTCTTTCCAATCTACAAAGCTAGGAGAAGTCGTTTTGCCAAACGTTTTCAGCCAGAACTAAAAAAAGCTGCTTTTCCAGATGAGCTAGAGCCAAAGCTGTTTTGTCACGAGCCAAAGCCGTGCTAAACGGACCCTTAGCCCCGTCCTCCCAAACACCCCCTAAGACCGCTTGCATCCCGCGGGCCTAGCTGAAGGCCCGTGCAGTGTACCAAACACCCCCTCGGTTTCTGTGCAAGCCGTTCAGATATGTTTGTCCTCTCACACGCCTGGAAGGAGGATACGTCGAGCGTTTCACCCTGTTCGGTTTCAGTCACACGCACGCACGCTCGAGGGCATGCATGTACTCGTGCAAAGGAAGAAAGAGAGAAATAGCGAAAATCACGCGTATCATTTGGCTCTAAACTCACGCAGTTTTCTAAATAATTTTTCTAGCTAGAATAATCGATTTTGGTTGGAGGAAATTGAATTTTTCTAGCGAGAATGATCAATGCTGCAACGCCAATTTGGGTTATGATGAGGAAATCATACCTAGTTCCTACGATCCTATCCGTAGCATTTGATTCCTTTCCAACGTGCATATTATAGCAAAAAATTTTCTCTTTCTTTTCTACGTATTTCTCCCTGGCAGTATATGTGAGGTCACCTTATTAATGAAGGGCCATGCAGTCATGCAGCTAGCTGGCCCTTGAGCTATCCGGGCAGCCAGCCAGTAGAGTGGAACCCGGCACCCAACGCTAGCCACTACTGGTGGAAGACGTTGATGCACTGCACAGGCGCGGAAAAACAAAAGACATATTCCCTCTTAACAAAAGCAAGAAACACATGTCACTTGTGGATCCATTCCACCCGTGGAAATCGCTAGCCAAGATGCTCGAACCAGGGTGCTGACTGCAAAAATACTAGGCAATTGCTGGGCTGGACTTTCGAAGGATTTCGATCTTTTCACTGGACGGGATCATTTATTTTTGGAGACTCGGACGAACTGTAGTATTTTATTTTTCTTAAGAAGAAAGAAATTACGTGAAAAAATCGTCAAGATTTGCGTACAATGACATCGCTGCTCTCGAAAGATGCCCTAATTTCAAAGTTGTACTCCAGCAATTTCCAATGCTTAGCATATCTGGCTCAAAAAAAAAATAAAAATTTGGTGTTCCACAAGCATTAATCGAAAATGGCCGTGCCATTATGGCTCAACAAAATTTCCCTCCGCTCAATTCAACTAATGTCACTTTTAAGTTGATTGACATGCTGCCCCAAAATCTTTGTTTCTTGATACTACGCATTATACTGGGAAAATGTCTTTGCTTTCACGGCTTGACAAAAAATAAAATTGTTCTCCAAAGTCTACTAAATAATCCAGATGAGATAATGCAGGATTTTGCTTCATCAAGAGAATAATCATGGAAGCAACCACGAAACCAAACTGAGTGAGCAGCAATTAAGGCCCCTTGACAGGGCTCACCCACTGACTTCTTGAGCGGCTTATGGTAAAGCTTTGCCAAACAGTAAAACTCAAAAATGGCTCATGAGGAAAAGCTAGGAGAAGTCCCACCTTTTGCGCTCTCTGTGTTCTTCCGCCGACGAGAAGCCAAAAATAGCGGCTCATACCGGCTCATTCCTCCACCCAAAACACTAAAGTATGCATGTGCCCTTGCTATTTCATGAAAACTACAACATTTGCCATCGGGCAAACCTGCGAGCTCGGTGGGCGCGTGGAGGCGGCGGCGGGGGTGGTGGCTGGCGGCGCGCACGGAGCTCCGCGACGTCGTGCGGAGCCCATGGCCAGGCCGAAGCTCAATAGCCAAGGCAGAGCATGACGGTGTGACGAGGCCGAGGCCATGGTAGAGCTCGGCGGCGCGCTGAGGTCGCAACCATGGCGGAGCTTGGCTGCACGAGCGGAGGCGGCGTCCATGGCGGAGCTTGGCGGCGCGTGTGGAGCCCGCGGCTGGGCTGAAGCTCGACGGCGTGCACAGCTAGGGATGCAGGCGGCGTCAAGGCAAGAAGAGAGAAGAGGATAAGGCTGTGTGGCTGTGTGATCCGTGGATAAGAGAGAGAATGAAGAAAAAGAATGGGAAGGGAAAAGAAAGAAAAAATAGTACTCCCTCCGTTTCAAATTATAAGTGATTCCAACTTTTTAGGAGAATCGAACTATTTAATGTTTGATCGAAATTCAAGAGAGGATCACAAAGATTTATGGTACCGAATAGACATACATAAAAATATATTTAATGAAAAAACTAATGGTACTTATTTGGTATCATGAATGTTAGTAATTTATTGTATAAATTTGATCAAACTTAAGATGGTTTGACTCTCTAAAAAAGTTAAAATGGCTTATAAAGGAAGAAAAGAGGGAAAAAAAAGAAAAAGAAAAAAGAAAGAAAACTAGAAAGGGCATAATGGACCTTTTATCTTCTCTATCAATTATAAAAAGCCAAATGAACTAAACATTTTTTTAACAAGATAAGTTAGAGTAAAAAAACCGCTTCCTAAAGAACAGTCAAAACTATTTTTTGCAAGAGCGAGAGCCGTGGCAAACGAGCTACTCCGTGCCTCGTCGCACCTAAAAGAAAAGGAGACCAAACGAACGGAAGGGGCGCCCCCCTAATCGACAGGGTCAAAGCAACGAGAAGCAGCCACGAGGCCGCCGCGCCCGCACCCCCCCCCGGCCTTCGGTAGCGGTAAATAAACCACTCCACTAGAAGAAGCTGCAGGAAACGAGGGCGGGGCGCGGCGGTGACGCCACGAACGCGCAGTTTGTTACTGCGACCGCAGCTGCTAGTGGTGGCGAGAGGCATGGGCCATGGGAGAAGAAGGGACTAGTAGTAGTTGCTGCTGCTGTTTGGTAGCCGCGTAGGTCTCGTGGGTTTGCGTACCCTGCCATCCGCGTCCCTATCCGCCCCGTTCCTCGTCACCCCGCCCCCCGTCTCCTCTCTTCACCTTCACCTTCCTGGCTTTGGCTTTGCCTTCCTCCCCGTTTCCTTCCGCAGGGGTCAGCCAGGCCAGATAAGATTTGCTTTGGTTAGGCTACCGCCGCGCCGCGCTGGGCTGGGCTTGGAGCGGGGGTTGTTGAAACCGTCAAGGAACGGGGACGTGGGGGCGAAGGAAGGTGGCGCTTGGTGCTGGTTTCTTCGTCGATCGATTCCTTCCGGCTCCCGATTCGCCCTGTTCTTGCCCCCCCAGCTGTTTCTCCGGTTGGTTGATTGGTTGGCTGGTTCTACCCCCGCGCCGCGGATTCGGGGGAATCTGATTCGACCCTCGGGCGGGAGGGATTGGATTCTTGGTCTTGGTGCGGGTGCGCGCGGCGCAATTTGATAAGAAGAACGAAAAGAAAATCCAAGCAGGGAGGGGACTGCCAGGGGAGCACCGCTTCTTGGTGGTGGTTGCGGGAATCGCAGTCGGGGGAGGCCGATCTTGGCGAGGAGGGGAGGTCCGGTCACGGCGGCCCGGCGGGGACCGGCGGCGGCGGCGATGGCCGACGGGCTGGATCGGTGGCGCGACTTCTTCCGTGGCGCCGGCGCCGGCATCTGCGACGTGATCGAGAACGCCATCCTCGTGGCGGCGGCCGACGCGCCGCGGGAGCTGCTGCACCGCCGCGACCGCATCGCCGAGAGGCTCTTCACCGCGCACCGCCGCGACGCGGCGGTGCCGGCGCCGCCGTCCCTCGGCAGCGCCGCGGCGTCCGCCACGCCGGCCACGCCCATCGAGGAGGACAAGGGCAGCGTGCGCCGCGTCGCCGAGAAGGAGAGCAAGGTAGACAGCAGCAGCAACGGCGCCCACGGCGGGGGCCACGGCCACGGCGAAGAGGACGACGATTCGGATTCCGACGACGAGCGCCTCCGCCGCGCCGCGGCGAGCAACTACGGCCACAACTACGATGATGATGATGATGACGACCAAGAGGAGGAGGATGAGCAGCAGCACGCGGCGGATGATGCGGAGGAAGAGGAAGAGAACCATGAGGCTGAGGAGCTCGAGGCGCTCACCAATGAGATCGACGAGGAGTCACAGATCGTCGGTGAGGTCCTCCGCATCAAGGACCTTCTTTTGCACAAGGAAGATCATGTATGGTTCATTCCTTCACTTCTTCAATTGCTGAAGTTTCAAGCTTCGAATTGTTCTGAGCTAAAACATGGTGTTGTTGCAGTCGGATGCCACTTTGTTTGAGTCCCTGAGAAGGCTGCAGTTGATGCAATTGTCTGTCTCCACTCTAAAGGTACAAAATGGATATTGCTTAAAGTTATACGAGCTATGTGGTGTCAGTGTGTCTTCGTTTTGCTGGTTGCTCCTATTTGGTTTCTTAATCTTTGGTGCTGTTTATGGCAGGCTACTGAGATTGGGAGGGCTGTTAATCGGCTGCGGAAGCACAACTCACAGCAGATTCGCCACCTCGTGCGCACTCTCATTGAGTAAGCTCCATGTTCCTTTACTGAATTTTGAACTCAAGGGCTAAATCACATTTCCTTTCAAAGAACTTTGTAGTGTGAATCACTGATCAAATATACCAATGGACTCCTCCAGCTACATAGTCATAAAATACACTAGCTTCTGTGCTCTTGAGTCTTGGAAGTGCTTTCTTGTTAGTGTTCTTGGAAGTTGGAAATGTAGTTGACATATTATTCTGTGTTTCAGAGGTTGGAAAGTTCTGGTTGATGAGTGGGTTAGTACTACAAATGCTGCCCTGGCAGGTAACTGAAGTGAATTTGTTGACACCATAGTTTGTGAAGTTTTAAATGAAGATTCAAATCTTAACTTAATATGGATTCTTTGGATTTGTAGATAACTCCCCTGGCTCTTCAAATCCTTCTGTTGTCGATGAAGAAGATGAAGAAGGGCTTCCTTCCCCACCTTTAGATGAAGGGGCCTTCTTTGCAACCCAGCCAACTTCTATTCAACTCTCTGAGGTACTGATACAGTTAATTCCTACTATCTGATTGGATTTGGTTGTTGAACTACAGTCTAACTTTGCGTTTATTTTTCCACCTTTTGTCTTCACAACCTGAAGTTCTTTGATGAAATGGATGAAGATGGAAGTGAGTACAACAATTCATCAGCAACTATTTAGTTTTCAATGCTTATTCAATGCTGACAATTAACATTATACTTGCATGACAGACTTGAGACATAACAGTGATGCAAGCCTTGGAAACAAGAGGGGAAATAATGGTGGAAGGCCTGCAAACTATTCAGCAATTGCAATGCAAGAACCTCCTCGACGTTCTCCTGGAGCTGTTGAAAAAGTTCAATTCAGGAGGCCAGAACCGGCGAGGCAAGAGCCACCAATGAGGCAAGCAAACCTGCAGAAACCTCAAAGTTCAAGTTTGCAAGTGAAACCTCATGGCATGCTCAACGATAACAAGCAATCTAAGCCCTCAAGTTATGAATCTGGGCCTGGGAGACCATTGAAGGCAGCTCCACTGCAGAAACCCTCTGGTGACATGAAACCTAAACAAACTCACACTGCTGTCGAGAGAAGGCCTACGACGAGCCAGATGGATGTAAGTGCACACTACCCATGCCTAGGTCTTGACAACGATTATGACCTTGTGAGTTGTGATTCACTTCTCTTTTTTTTTTGGCTCTAGAAATCAAGGCTCGCCGCACAATCTTCATCAGGAGCCAGGCTAGAGTTGGCAAAGCCAAAGGTCTATGATGATGGTTTGGATAATAACAGGAAGCTGGAAGCAGCAAAGAGAAGGCTCCAGGAGCGGTACCAGGAAGCTGAGAATGGTTCGTATCTTTTGTTAATTGTAGATCTTTACTATTGAGATTTTATCTAACTGTTCAATGATTCATCTGTGCAGCCAAAAGGCAGCGCACGATACAAGTAATGGAGCTGGGTGACATACCAAAGCCCAAGCATCAAAACAGACAACCTATGGTGAAGTCCCGGAATAACCTTAGGAATTGGGCGAACGGGCGGCGCTAACTCCTCTGTGATTTTTTCCTCACTGATGAATTGTTGCCATGCCTGCCTAGTCCGGACGCGAAATGTGTTTATGCTCATCCAAAGGAGCTGAAACCAGCTGCCAGGACTAGAACAAACTTTTTTGAACAAAACACCTCCAATGAAGGGTTTCCCCTTGAAGCTGCAAGGGCTGAGTGAAGCTCCTGCGTTTGGAGAGTCTAGCCATGTCTGGATAATTGTAGAGTGGACATGTAGCTCGATTTGTATCGGCTGGTTATTTTCTTCGTTTCTTCTTCTCCTTTCTTCTTCTTCAAAGGAAGCTGTAGATACCAGATAGAATAATCAGCAATATTTGGTACATTCCTTTTTACCTCCAAACTTTGACAGGAAATATTTACCCAGAGCTACATTTTTGGCATGTCTCTTGTTCTCTTGCAACTGGCGACCTAATGCTAAGCATTGCCGCCATGGTCTTGGCGCTTGACCTACTTGCTCTTCACCTGCAAAGTTACAAGCGTACGGTCATCCTTTGCAGCCGTCTGTTTCATTCTGATGCATTAGCATAGGTGTGGTGATAGTCAGAGTCAGACGCCAGGAATTGCGCGGGCACAAATTCAGCTGTATCTGTTGAATGTTCAGCCTGGAGAATATGTCGATGTCAGCAATTTTCACTGACGGCCAAATGTAAACACTGACTATTCCATGGAAAATCCGATCAGAGCATAAGAGGAGAATGGAGAATTGGAATGCAGCAAAAGTGGCCGGAGATATGTGCGTGCATCTAGTGGATTGGGAGATAGCGTGGATTCCACCAGCTGGGAGTGGTTGCAGGGCCATTAGCATAACTGCATAGCAACAGCCGGAGAAGGGCCCCACCACCCCCAATTATTCATTCTTGCCTCCTTATCCATACCAGTTCGTCCAAAGAGGCCGTGACTCACGAGCCAGTGTGCTTCCAGCTTCGGCTTCTCGTGTTATTGCTCGAAAATGATGGTAACTAAGCCATGAATTTGGTGGTTTTCTCGAGAACGTGATTTGCATGTTTTTGTATGTATTGAAAAGATGAGTTTGATAGTTTTTCGGCTCTGTTTGGAACACGTGAACTGTACAAGATAAAATTGTCGCCAAATTCTTTGCGTCCATTCGACCTACGCTGCCAGCCTTTAGATACAAACACATGTTGAAAGCATGAAAAAGAAATGACTTCACTCAAAAAATAAAAAAAAATCCTTGTTTCTTTAACGGCATGGATGCGCACCACGTGGACGAAGCTGACATGTTAGATCATGTCCTGGCTCACCAGATGTCATGTGACGCCGTCGCAAGATTAGCGCTGCGGTTATCTTTGTCACGGCACAGGGCAGAGGCAGATCCCTATCTGACTTTGGATTCCCCACTGGCATGTGCGCTTCCTTCGGTTGGGAGGCCGCCCCTTTCTTTGACCCGTTCCGTTCCAAGAAGCAGCACAGGGGTGAAAAGAAAACCTTTCACGCAAGAGTCCTTTCCTACCCACCTTCCACCTCCTCGGATTTGCCCAAAGATTTGCTTCTGGTGATTGCCCTAATTGCTCTAGTTGTTTATCAGTAGTGTTCAATTGTTAAACACTCCAAAGCAAATGGGGCTGGACACGCCATCAAACGCAGCCGTGAACCTTTATTTTATTTGTTTATTTATCCCTTTTTTTTGTGAAAGGGGCAGCTGTGAACTTCGATGTGGCATTTTAGAAATCATGTAAACATGATATTACTGTCTCCAAGTGAAGTTGAAGGCATCCGGAGTATCTTTTAAGTAAAGCAATGTTTAAATATAATCCACGCGTCATATTTTAGATTTCATGTTGTTAGCTATTTCAAACTTTGGTATGTTTTAGACATGAAAACGTATTTTAAATGTTTTGAAGTACATAGCACCCAATTTTTTTTCTTATCCTATTATGCAGGTAAAATTGCAAAAACCACCCCATAAGTCACTTGAAGTTTGACAAAGTCAAATGGCAACAACCTACTTAGTTGTATTGCAAAAATCACCATTGTGTATACAAGTTTAAGCCATTCCGCGTGTTTTCATAAATTTTGATACCTAAACATGGTTTTTATCGAAATTAGTGTTGACGCTCTTTATTGATACACTTTTAACCCTATTTATCTTCAATAATGACATGAATTTAACACCTAAATTATTGATCACACCTAATAAACCGGTCATTTTCACATGTGCAACATAGTTTGGAGGATATTCTGTTGTTCAGAAAATTGGACCTAAAAGTATATTTTTAGATAAAGTCTGAAACAAGCAACGAACCTGTCAAAGATGAAGGCCAGCAGGCTCAGAAAGAGCCCAGGCCGATCGGCCTAGTAAAGCCCAAGCCGATCGGCCAGGGGTCTTCTGGCCTCCTCCGACGCTTATTTTTGGCAAGCACTCCTCCAAGATTACTTAAGGGCTAAGTTTGTGAAGATATGGCAAGGATCACTTTAGGATCAAAGATGAATCAAAGAGAATCAAGCGGAGATTTGGAAAGTTATTGAAGATCAATCTCATCCTGAACCTATCGATGTGCTAGGCCCACATGCAAGTGAAAAGAAGACTCCAGAGCACCTGAGAAGACATGGGAACGAAGGAGGACGCGAGGGGCCAAATGGAAGGTCCAGGCCACTCAGGGGTTTCCTTCATCCTCTCACCTTCCAATTTTTGCCACACGCTCTCCAGACCATAAATACCCCAACAAACCACTGAGCCCCATATCCAAGTTGACGTCCTCGACGTGAAGCAGCAGAGAACTAGAAAGAGCTTGTGGGACACCTCTCCAGAGAGCCGAGGGTTGTGCAGTTGTCAGGGGTAGGCGTAGCTAAGCCCCTACCAGTGTGATCACCCTGCGAGGAAGATCCACACCGAAGTTATGGAGCTAGGATCATCAAGATCAAGGTAGGATCCTGGTGGTGATCTTGTGATGTACAATCATTCATGGTGAAGTAATAGATGTGTTCTTGTTCTTAGCAATCTAGCTATCTCCTAGACGTTTCGGTCGTGGTAGCAGTGGAGGCCTTCGAGGTATCTTGCCGATTGGACAAGTGCTGTGCAGCGGGCTTCTTCGAGGCTGTCAATGTCTAGATGCCATGTTTCTTCTGCTGCGCCTTCCTCATACTATTCGACTGCTGGGGATTTCCACATGACGTCAGCAGGCAGCACGGCTTCGGAACCGTAGATGAGAAAGTAGGGCGATTGCCCTGTAGGCTTGCACGGCTAGGTGCGTAGCCCCCAGAGTACATTGGGTAACTCCTTGAGCCACTTGCCTCCCTTGGTGTTGGAGATGTCGTGCAGCCTTTTCTTGAGAGTGTCTAGCACCATCCCGTTGGCGCGCTCAACCTGGCTATTAGCCCACGGATGAGTGACGGAGACGTACCGGATGTCGATCCCACTGTTCTCACAGTATTCCCAAAACCCATGGTTGTTGAAGTTTGAACCTAGGTCTGTGATTATGCGATTGGGGAAGCCCTAGTAGAAACTCGAGTACTCTGTCGGCTTTGGGCAGGTGACTGGCTTCACCTCGATCCACTTGGTAAACTTGTCAATGGCCACCAGAACTCGGTTGAACCCTCCAGGCGCAGTTGGTAGAGGGCCAATCATGTCAAGCCCTCAGCATGCGAAGAGCCAAGATGGTGGTATGGTGATCATCTTGTAGGCAGGGACATGTTGCTGCTTGGCGAAGAATTGGCCCCCTTGACATCGGCGGACTAGTTCCTCGGCATCAGTGAGAGCTGTAGGCCAATAGAACCCTGATCTGAAAGCTTTGCCCATGATTGTACATGAGGATGCATGGTTACTGCATATGCCTTTGTGTATCTCCTCCAGGATATCCTTGCCATCTTGCCTGAAGATGTACTTCATGAGCACGCCTGATGATATAGCTTGTCTCTGACTAGAACGTAATTTTTGCTGCGTCGTGAGACTTGCTTTGCTTTCTTATTTACTGGAGGTAGCTTGTGCTCTTTGATGTAGTCGATGAAGGGCAATGTCCAGTCTACGTCGATCATCATGACCTCCTGACTAGTTTCCAATGGACCAGGGTCAATGGTTGTAGATGGTCCGGCTCCGTGATGGATGGCTTGCGTAGCTCATGGACGAAGACTCTAGCTGGTACTTGAGCTCGAGTAGATCCTAGCTTAGATAAGACGTCTGCGGCTACATTGTTGTTGCGGATGACATGGTGGAACTTCAAACCGGAGAATTTGTTCTCCAGCTTGCACACTTCTAGGCGGTACGCATCCATATTCTCCTTGTGGCGGTCCCACTCATCGTTGACTTGATTGATCACCATCAGTGAGTCGTCGTAGACCAACAATTACTTGACTCCCAATGAGACTGCCAGGCGAAGCCCTATAGAAGCGCTTCATACTCAGCTTCGTTGTTGGATACTTCCCAGAAGATTTGCAGGACATATTTGAGTTGTTCGCCTTAAAGCAATATCAAGAGTACTCCTGCACCGGCACCTTCGAGCTTGAGTGACCCATCAAAGTACATGATCCAATGCTCCGGGTGCTCCGTTGGTGTTGGTAGTTGATTCTTCCATCATTCTGCTATGAAATCAACTAGGGCCTAGGACTTGATAGCAATCTGGGGCTTGAATTCCAGGGATAGGGCTCCAAGTTTGACTTCCCACTTTGAGATCCTACCTATGGCGTCCCAATTGTGGATAATTTCTCCCAAGGAAAGTCGGTGACAACGGAGATCTTATGTTCCTGGAAGTAGTGTTGTAGCTTCCACGAGATGAGCAGTATTGCATAGAGTAGCTTCTAAACCGGTGGATACCTGGTTTTAGAGTCTGATAGGGCCTTGCTGACGAAGTAGACAGGCCTCTATACTTTGTATACATGGCCTGGTTCTGGCCTTTCGACCACAATTGCCGTGCTGACGACGTGAGTAGTCGCGGCAATGTAGAGCAGCAGATCTTCATTGGGAGTTGGGGCGGTTAGGACTGGTGGCTTGGACAAGAAATCTTTGGGTTGAAGTAGAGCCTTGTCAGCCTCCTCGGACCACTGGAACTTGTCTTGCTGCTTCAATAGTTTGAAGAAAGGTAGACCCTGTTCTCCGAGTCTTGAGATGAATCTGTTGAGCGCCGCCATACATCTAGTTAGCTTCTGGACGTCCTTGATGCTTGATGGAGCATGCATGTCGGTGATGGTAGAGATCTTCTCGGGGTTAGCTTCAATGCCTCGGTGACTAATGATGAACCCGAGTAGTTTCCCGGAAGGCACGCCGAAGATGCACTTTGTCGGGTTGAGCTTCCACGAGAACTCTCGCAGACTTGCGAAAGTTTCTTCTAGATCCACAATCAGGTCATCAGGATTTCTAGTCTTTACGACCATATCATCCACGTATGCCTCCACGTTGCGGTGTAGCTGCTTGTTGAAGCACTCCTGGATGTCCCGTTGATACATCGTGACGACGTTCTTCAGCCCGAACGACATTGTCTTTTAGCAGAAAGCTCCGTATAGGGTGATGAACGTGGTCTTGATCTGGTCTTCTTTAAGAGCTATCTGGTGATATCCCAACTAGAAATCAAGGAAATAGAGTAGGGCGCAGCCAGCTGTAGAGTCGATGACATGATCAATCCTCGGGAGCCCGAAGGGACCCTCTGGACAATGCTTGTTGAGGTCGGTGTAGTCGACGCACATCCACCACTCATTGTTGCTGTTCTTCTTGACCAAGATAGGATTGGAGAGCTACTCTGGATGGAAGACTTCTTTGATGAAGCCTGCTGCGAGTAGTTTGGCCAGCTCCTCTTTGATGGCTTCCCTTCTATCTTGGGAAAATCTATGTAGGCGTTGCCTCTTCGGTGTAGCTTTTGGATTGATATTGAGTAAGTGCCCGATCAACTCCCTAGGCACCCCCAGCATATTCGTTGGTTTCCACGCAAAGATGTCACGGTTGGCCCGAAGGAAGCTGACGAGCGCGCTTTCCTATTTAGGATGCATCCCTGTGCCTATAAGGGTTATCTTGGAGCTATCACCGATCTCAAGGTCAATGGCTTTGACATCGACTTCTTTCGCCAGCTTGACCTTGGCTGCCCCTGACTTCTTCTCTCGTATCTCGAGTTCTTCGTTGGACAACTTCTTGGATGCTGCGAAGACTTGCATTATTGAGTTTGGCACTTGAGTAGTCGCTACGAGTGCCACAGCTTCCATGTCGCAATCGTATGATCTTTTCAAGTCTCCGCACAGGGAAAGTACTCCCTTAAGTCCCAACATCTTGAGTACTAGGTACACGTAATGCGGGATGGCTATGAATTTGGCCAAGTCTGGTCTTCCAAGGATGACGTGATACGATGTTTCAAAGTCGACCACCTCGAATCTGATATACTCCATCTGATAGTGTTCTTTGGTCCCAAAGATAACTATCAAGACCACTTGACCAAGGGGTACAGCCGCGTTGCCTGGGACAATGCCGTAGAACGGGGAGTTCGTGGGGGTAAGCATATCAATGACGTCGAGGCCCATATTCCTAAGTGTCTTGGCGAACAGGATGTTGAGGCTACTGCCTCCATCAATCAATACTTCAGTGAGCCTGTAACCTGCGACCACTAGATCCAGGATGAGAGGATAGCGCACTGGGTCTGAGAAACTAGTCCATTGGTCCTCCCTATAGAAGGTAATAAGCACCTCCGACCATTTAAGAAAGTAGGCACCGTGGGTTCAATGGACATGATCTCCTGTAAGGTAAGCTTCTGGGACCGCTTGGTGGGGAGTCCCGATGAGCCACCGGAGATGATAGCTTTGTGCAGGCTGAAGCAATCCCACGCAGAGTGCTTATGGTACGGGTGCCACGAGCATTATTTCTTCAGGAGTTCATTGAATGAGGGCATGTTCGAGTTCTTGTTGCCACCGTAATTGTGTTGTCTGGCTTGTGCTTACAGTTGTGACTTCTCGAGTAGTTACTCCAGTTGTCATTGTTAGGGTGATCGTTGCGGTTCTTGTTGTTGCGTTGGTCGTTGCTATTATTGTTATTGTTCTGGCCCTTACTGCAGTTAGGCTCAAACCTTTCAATCTCTTTTTCTTCTTCATCTGCCCAGGTTTGAGCCATGACCTTTAAAGATTTAACGCTACTTGGGCGCCTCCTTCCGAAGTTTTGGAACATCCGGCAGTCAGAGAGGTCATTCTGGAAGTAGTCGATAACATCATTCTCTGCGACATCCACGATTGCGGCTTTTTTATCGAAGAAACGACGTATGTAGCTTCTCAGAGTCTCACCTTACTGTTGCTGCATTGCTCCGGCATAGTTACTGGTGAGCACCTTCTTGAGATCTTCCCATGAGTTAATGGAGTTTCTTGCAAGCGATTCGAGCCATGTCAGAGGCGCTGCCTCTATGCAGATGGGGAAGTTGACTACTTTGGTGTCATTCTTGCCGCTGGCAGGTTATATTGCGAGCGAGTAGCATCGGAGCCATTGCATTGGATCTTACTTGTCATCGTACTTGGTGTTTCCCGGGAGTTTGAACTTTTCAGGTAGAACTGTCCTTCTCATGTGTCTGGAGAAGCCCGGAAACCCATCAATGTCGTCTTGTGGGTGATCGACTTCTTCTTTACACTCGCGGCGCCGACTATCAATGATTGTGCGGGCGTCGCGGTTGGAGTTAATCTTATTGCGGAGGTCTTCTATGGGGCGTTCAGGCTCTGTATGGCTGCCTCGGTGGCCACAACCTCCCGATGGTCCTGCCCAGCTTCCTTCACCTCCAGTTTGACTTGGTCTAGCGCCTTCTGGTTGGTCCGTATGGAGGGTCGTTATCGATCTGAATCGGTCTCCGCGGGGGGTCGTTGGCGATCTGACTTGGCATCCAGTTACTAGCGTGATGGCTTTGCTCTGATCGGTCCACCGATTGTGTTGGATTTTTGCGATTGAGTTGCTCGTACGCTCGCTCGGCTAGTTCGGCAAGCGCGCAAGTGTACTTGTTCTGAGGCATTGCTCGCGAGATGAGATCAATGGATGACACAGTAGCTAGGGGAGTCTGATGTTGGTGCCCTCGGATTGGCAGGGCTTCCCTCAGGCGACGGCGACGCTCTGCTCTTAAGGAGTTCCTTGCTCTACGTGTTATCCTTTGGGCATCAGTTTCCTCCCCGACTACATTAGCAATCAACTCGTCATTGGGCACCTCATCAGGGTAACGTTCGCGTTGTTGGTCCCTATCCTGTTGATTTTCACCCTTGTTCGTAGCGCCAAGGATGGCAAAGACTTCTCATTCTGAAGAATAGCTTCTTGAGATTGACGTGATGACCTCTTTGGTGCCACCTTCTTCGTAGATGGGCGACCGAGGAGCTCCTTCTTGAAATAGGAGAGTATCGAGGTAAGCATAAGGCACGAACCATCGTCTCTAGCAAGAGCTTGTGGCTTCATGCTGGGCTAGTAGATGAATCTGCCTTGTGGAGTAGATGAGATAACCAAACCCTCGTGCGGGCCTGATAAAGACGTCTCCTTGTCGGAGTCCGAGTAGTAGTCGGGATCCTCAATCCCATCCAAGTTGGATCGGAGCCTGGACGTGGCCGCCTAATAAGCAGTGGCCGTCTTGCGAAGTCCGACCGGGAGTTGAGATTGGATGTAGTTCGACTCATGCGATGGCTGCAGCGCTGGCTCACACGAGCTAGACCGATTGGAGAGAGAAGTTGAGTTGTACTTGGACTCGTCCCCCCAGCCTCTGACTAGATCAGAGATTGAAAATTCACCGAAATTTTCAATGAGGTCTTCCAGTGCCTGGCGCTGGAGCTTGACGGTTGAGAGCTTCTTCTCCGGGGCCGGTGCGATGTAGCAGCGGAAACTTTCGGCAATGTCTGCGATGCAGACCTAGGAGCCGAAGATGAACGTCGCGCCTCCTTGAAAGCAACGACGGGCTTAATGATGACCTGTGACATTGACTTCGCCAGCGGATTCTCGACGAGACCTCCTACCTGGCGCGCTAGCTGTCGGTGTTTAGACCCGGCAATCTACTGAGGGGGGTGCCCAAGGTAGTATTTTGGTTGGTGGGGCTCGTTGATATCAAGAACTCGAAGGTAAACGCAGAAACACGACTTAGACAGATTCGGAACGTTGAATAGCGTAATACCTTACGTCCTGTGTGTTGGTTGGATTGAATTGTTTTGAAGGGGGTCCCTGCCTCGCTTGATATAGCCGGGGGAAGGGTTACAGATCAGTTGATTTACAAGAATACTAGTCGGATACGACTAGAGGAGTTTTACTCTTATTACAACGAGTACTTTCCTAATCCTCGACTAGTTCATGTCTTTCCATGTAGACTACGCCACCCTGCGTCATGGTCTCCATGTCAGATGGTGTGCGACGTGCCCCGACTAGTTTTTTTAGTTGAGATGAGTAGTCGAAATAGTCATCGGCGAGTCACGGGTCAATCTTGTCGAATGTAACTATGCGTGTTGAAACCGCGTACTGCTTCGTCGGAGATTTGTTGGAGGTTACTATGTAACCTTTATTGGAGAATTATCATGTAGGGAACAGGTGCAGCTCTTTGTTGATCTCGATGCTTCCCTGTGCTCCGTTTTCTTTTTTGCCTCCGCATGTGAGTAGTAATTTTCAACTAGTTGAATTTTTAGCCACGCAGCAGGGACAACAGCCATGCTCTGCTGCATTTTGATGCGTGTGCTGCTTCTTGATTCAACTTTCTGTAGACTTGATTTCCTACGGATAACACAACAGCTTGTGGAGATCGCAGGTACTCCTCTTCGCCTAGGACTCGAAGAAGTCAACTCCGCCTTGAAACAGATGTTGTCAGGTTCACGGGCTAAAAAAAATTGAATCCATCTCGGATTGATAGCATGGATGAGTAGTCTGCTCTCCGTTGTAAATTGACTTGGACCAATGACGCCGACTTCTTTTTTTTCGGATTCGGCAAGTTCCAAAGATGCGATGATGCGCGCCGGCTCCTTCTCGGACTCAACAAGCAACGAATAGATTGATTTTGTCGATAAGGTCCTTCAAGTCGCTCGATGATCTCGACAACCACCCCTACCTAGCGTGCTAGATGTCAATGTTTTATACCCGGCAACCTACCGATAGTATTCCGAGGCAGTAGATTGGTTGGTGGGGGATCGCCGGATCTGGAAATTGATGGTAAAAGCGAGGATACAAGACATATATTTATATAGGTTCGGGCCGTCAGAGTAGTGTAAAAGCCTACATCCTGCTTGGGGTGTTGTATATTGCGCCCTGCGCTTGGATGTTGTTTGATGTTGACGACTTGGTCCTCTGTTATGGTTCTGCTGATCTAGATACCACTGCTCTCCTTTATATACTTCAGCGGGTAGGATTACTGGTCGGTTAGAAGTTAGGAGTCCCGGTAGAATTCCTCCCTAGAGAATCCTACTCGGAGTCCTAATAGTATCTATCCCCACAGTCCGTGCCCGACAGTCCCTACGCGCACGGGTAGTACGTAATCACATGCGCCACACGACACTGCAATAGTGGCACCTAACAAAAAAAATGCTCCCCTAATTGCGTGATCCGAACGGCTACCCGGACGGTATTAGTAGAAGGCAGCAGCACGCCGATGCGGATCCCGCGGGATGGATGAGGTGGATGGCCGTTGGTGAAACGGAGCA
>NC_028452.1:20590373-20615137 GCF_000263155.2 Setaria italica
GACACCAGGGAGCGAAAATTTTCCCAGGGCTTTTAACTGGCCTTACCCCCGAAGCCAAAGCACAGTCACTTTTGCTGGGTCTAGCAAATAAGGATCAATCTTGATTTCTCTCAATGTGTTTGCAAAGATGACGTCTCGAAAGCTTCCATTGTAATTAGGAACCTTACCTATATTCCACCCAGAAAAGAAGTCCTAGATCACGAGTGCAATTTGGGAGACGGATGTATTCAGTTTGAATTGTTCATGAATTAACAAGGTGGTGATGCAGTAACCATTTGCTAATGATGGATTAATTGGGCTTAATAGATTCGTCTCGTGAATTAGTATAGGGGTTCTGCAGTTAATTTTATAATTAGCTCATGTTTAGTCCTCCTAATTAGTATCCGAACATCCGATGTGATCCTTTTTAAGTAGCTCGTATCCAAACGCTCCTAGAGACGGTTGACAACGCGCAGTACTACTACCAGTGACCTGCGCACTGACGGCAGAGTTTTTTCTACCGAGCTGAAAGGGCCAGCTCACAAAGTCAGTGGTCAGTGCAGGGCCGCAGCTCTGGCTCAGAAAGGGACCTTCTTTTTGCTTGGGATGGACCAGAACTGAACAGCCATCCGCTTTGCACTGACAGTGCTCACACTGTTGCCCACTTGCACCCAATAAGCACTCACACTGTTGCCCACTTGCACCCAATAAGCACCGAGATCAATCAACTCACAACCAAACCAGGCAAATGAAGCCCCAGCGAGTTTGCCATGATCAACGAGCTCCGGCCTCCATGGTAAAAATTTTTATTCGGTCGTGCCATCATGTCGGGAGGAATCTGCTGACGTGGCGGCGCCGTGCCGCTGGTGATATTGGTGAACACTGCAGAGGCGTGAGCTGAAAGGTGACAGCAAATAATTCGGGGACTCCTTTGAGGGCCCGGGGGACCCCAGCCAAGCTAGTGGCGACGATCGTTTTGGCGGAGGGGGGGAGGAGGAACAAGAAGAGGGTTGGTGGCGATGATGGTCGGGGGCGATCGTATTTTTTTTTTTGCCCCTTTTTCCTGGTGATCCCGGGCGTAATCGCGTTTGGTGGCAGGTGTTCGGTGCAGGACCGTGACAGCATGAATTCTTCCTTCACAGTCTTGTTTCTTCTTCCCCGTCATCATCCCAAGTCACCCGAGAAACCGATTCGAGTTCAAGAGATGCAGTGTCAACTGAATTCAGAATTCAGTTGCTACAAAGTACAGTGTGCAGACCCTCTGAGAGCCTCTCTGAGTCTCTGACTTCTGTCAGGAAGGAAGATGTACTACGTGTCTGGTGAGGGACGGAGAGGCCGGTGGGTGAGCCCCACAACCGTATCCACGTGTCGCCTGGAGAAGATATTGTTTTTGTCGTTCTTGCGGATGGTCGTGGCCACTGGCCGCCGGCCGGCCGGGTTACTTTCTCTCCTCCACTACAAAAACACGCCACCACCAAGTGTGCCACCGAAAATGCAGAGACTGTTTGGGACCTGAGACTCCGACGGAGGGAGAACGACGACGGCGACAGGGTGCCATGCGCCGCGAGCCCGTCGCCGTCGCGGCCTCGTGGGCGCGCTCGGGTCGGTTCGGCCGGGGCCGGGGGCGGATGGTTTATTAATTCGCCGTCGTGGCCGTCGTTAATCACGAGGGTCCGGTCGCTTGGTGACACTCTTGATGTGCGCCCGACGTGTCACTCGAGCTTGATGTTTTCCTTCCTCCGGTCTGCTGATGCGTTGATGTCATGGTGCTCTCGTATCTCTCAGCCCATGTTACTTCTATGGAAAAAGATCTGAGTATGATGGTGATGTTCACTGGGACGCAATGTTGCCATTTTTATATGGTTTTACGACCATGTTGAGGATATATCCAGGGTTTATTGCAGGTTGCGGTGCTACCGTATTACTACCGAACTTACAGTTGCACCTCGATAAGACCATAACCATAAGTACATAAAAGGTTCTACTCCCTCTGTTCCAAATTATAGGTCGTTTTGACTTTTCTAGATGCATAGATATTATTATGCATATAGTCATATGGTATATCTAAATGCATAACGAAGTCTATGAATCTAATAAAATCAAAACGACCTATAATTTGGGACGGAAGGAGTACTAAAAGGTGGGTAGTTCATGCTGCCATGTACCTTATGCAAGCAAAACTACGTACCCCCATCCTAAATTACTATTTTTTTTGGCTTTTCTAGATATACACTTTTCATACGCACTTAGATATATATTTATGTCTAGATACGTAGTAAAAAGGATGTATCTAGGAAAATCAAAATAAATAGTAATTTGGGACCATATTTATGTCTAGATACATAGTAAAAAGGATGCATCTCGGAAAATCAAAATAAATAGTAATTTGGGACGGAGGGAGTACTTAAGAACGTAAAAAGAGAAATCCGACTATAAATAGTAGAGAAGTGCTCTAAATAGTAACAGGCTGAGGTAGCTGGCTTCTCTCTCTCGTTTCCTCACTGCCAAGATTTTCGTGTGGGGAAAGAAAACTGGCCCCTCTGCTCTCACCTGCATGACGATCCGACGCGTACAATGGCCCATGTCGTGGGTGCGGCCCAAAGAAGACTTCTGTTCGTACTTCGTAGCAAAGTCGAGCTCGCCGACTAGAAATGCTTTCAGGTTTCAGGCCCCGGATAGCAAATGAATTCCTACGAATAAAGACTCCGAAAACTACACTCGATGAATTTCCGTGTTAATCCTCATCATTCTGGATGTAAGAACACTCTAATGTTACATTACAGATTATTTGCATCAAAATGACGACTATTACGGAACATGCGCCAACAGCAACATCAGCGGGTATTTCTCAACAGGAAAAACAAGTGTTCTTGTGATCTAAAAGTCTACAACCTATGGATGGTTTTCATGTCGGCGGCCTCCTGGAGGGTCCCTTGCTCCACATGATCCCACCAGCTCATGAGGAAGTTGTCCACCACCAACCTGAACCAAGGGGACAGCTTAACGCCATCCTCCCCGGCATCGGCTTTCCTGAGCAGCTCCTTCAGCTGATTGCGGTTCATGTACTTGACGTCTGCAACTTCTTCAGGATTTGGGTTGAGCTTCACGTCGCAAACCATGAACAGCAGGTAATCCACTGGAACAACAAGTAATTGAAAAGGTTCTAAATTCTGTAAGAAAGTCCTTGGAAACTATGCAGAGCGCAGCAGACAACAGAAACAAACAGCATGAAAACTGGGAATCCGGCATGTAATGGCAAAAGGCATTCAAGTATTTACACTCATGTTCGCCCCATTTTCCATCTGAAGGAGCCTTGTAAAGCATCCTCCCAAGCGGGATGAACTGGTCGACTGGTAGCTCGTCAGCTACTATTCCCAGTTCATCAAATAGCTTGCGCTGAGCTGCATTTCTCACCCCTGAACAGAAATTGCTGACTGGTAATCAGTAAGGTGCAAGAAACAATATGGATGGTGCACATAATAGTATGGATTAGTGCATCGCTCTTTAAGGCAGATATAAGTACCTACACAATTTTCCTCAATCAACTCTGACTCACGGTAGAGAGGATGACTACAACAAGTGTTTGTCCAGACAAGTGGAAATGTAACTTTTGTTGCAGACCTTTGCTGTAAAGGATATGACATTAGAATACCTTCTGTGGTGAACAATCTTAGGAAATACTTTACAATAAACCAGTTCAACGAAATAGCAAAGGCAGAAGAACTGGCAATAATGATTCATGTTCAATGTTCTGAGTTGTTGCTTTGCAGTGTATGGAACTGTTGACAATTATGATTAGACACAACTAAAACTTTAAGGCAAATTTATAGTACAAAGCAGAAATATATGTTAGGTTCATGAAACAAGATCCTAAAAGCTGGTAATGGACTATTTCACCAGCAGAAACAGACTGAATGTCTTGACCCAAGCGGCAAAGCAAGGGATGCTTTGCTCAGCCAAACTTAGGTGGTAAAGTTGAAATTGCACCCTCTTAAATGGGTCCTTAACTCCAAAAAATGATTCATCATATTCCTTACTAGAATGCTATCAATACTATCTCTGACTCTTTGGTTGAAGTACAAACGACTTTCAGAGATGTCCATGTTCTTCCATGTTAGGTGATAAGCATTATGTAAAAGCAAAAGTGATTCAGTGATGCTACCCTTATAAATTAAAGTCTGATATTAAGTCAGGCAAAACAAGAGAAACTTCTGATAAAGATTGTCAGTGGCAGATCCAGGACCCAGGCTGCAGCCCTGGTCCATGGTCAGAAAATCAATAGAGGTCCAAGCAAAATTATGCAAAAACTAAAGGTGCCAAACACTTGAGCTTCTAATAAGCTAGGATCAGCCCCCCTCCCAGCCATTTCCTGGGTCCGCCCCTGAAGATTGTGATAGTGATTCCTACACAGTGTGCAATTTTCAGGGGATTTTTCAGTATGAAAAGAAGCCAAGAAGCATTCGAGAAAAATAAAAAAGAATATTTCTCAAATATTTCAGGGGATCTCTTCAATATGACCATTCTATGTCAGGAAAGGTATCGTCTATTTAGGGGACCTAAGAAGTAGGCCCTGGCAAACAAAAACCTGTGGTCCACCAGCTAAAGCATAGCATGATCAAATATGAGATTCACTCAAAATATAACACAAACAAAGCTTGTTTGTAAAGCTGAACTCAAGCTGAAGTTATCCGTAATACCGAGCTCGAATATATGAAAATCCAAAAATACACAGTACGCACTAATATGGGCCAAGACATCCAAAAACTCCAGCTTGATCAGGAACCAATCTAAATCAAGCTCCTCTACTGATAAGCAACAGGAACTGGGGGAACACAGGAGATTTATTGATCAGTAGACAGGCTACAATGGCAGGATAGAAACCCTACTCGCCCTCCCTGGGAGGCTCTGAGTGCTAGGATCTATTTCTGCCTGCCTAATCTCCTGCCGTGGCCTTGGCTTATAAGGAGGCCGGCCACAACAAACTCTCAACTAATCTGATCTTATCTCATCTCTATCTTATCTTATTTCTATCCTGATCCAACTAACTACTGACCCAGCCACAAAACAGGGGAATTAGGCGCCACATCAGCCACTAGATGGCGCCTTCTTCCTCCTGCTGTACACCTTCCCAATGAAAGAGTCCACAACATCTACTGTCACAGAGCTAGACTGATTTATGAGACATCCCAATTCCCAACCCAAAATCATGTCAAGTACCTAGGCCCATTTTGAATACACACCAATTCTTTTTCCTTTTTCAAACACACCCAGCCTACTTCAAGCATAATAGCAAAATGTTGTATACCCTTCTTGACTGGAAAATATAACAGAATGAACCGCGGTCAAGGATTCAGGGGACGTAGTGCAAAGTGGAATTTATACTGTGTTGTGTGAATACCTGAAGTAGCAACTCATATTTGGAGTTGAAAAGGAAAACACTGAAAGCTCTGTGTAGGACATGTCCAGCTTCTATCTTTTCCATGAGATGGCCTGTAATTCTTGAGAGAGCAGAATTAATAAACAGATGCAATAACAACTACTGATACTTCACTGCTAGGACCCCAGTTGATGTTCACAGCTCACAATTTATCAGCAATTTTCACATGTTAAAAACTAAAGTTGCAGTTTGTATTGCTAAGGTTCTAACCATGCTGTCCTGTTGAATGCACATTGAAGTTCCATCTAGTTTATACTGGCTGGAAATAGTGTTAACCAAATTTATCAACAGCAGATTGCGACCATGTTTAATACTATTCCAAAAAATAATCAATATAGTATTGAGTATTGGCGGCTGCAGTATTGCCAAACATCGATATTTGCTTTGTGATATTATAATAAAAGGAGCATGTACTTGACTCAGCTATCTGGACCATGAGGTTAGCACTGCAGTAATTGTAGTTGGTAACTGATTTGAACTATTCGTCATAGAATTGTACTTGGCACTAATTTCATACAGAATACTAGTATGAACAAGTGAACACAAACCAAACATAAATGACCTACTAGTACTTGATATTGATGGGGCAACAACCACAGTAAAAATCAATATAAGAGTCAGAACTCAGGACTCCATCATAAATCCAGGCAAGAGAGCAACAGCAAGCAAATTCTTCCTGCCAGACTAATGTGGTACTTGTCCAAGTCAAGCATGGAAAATGGGATACTTATACATTGTCCAAGTTAAGCAGGAAATCGGCACACTTATAGGACCAAGTACCGCTAGAAAACAATAGTCAATACCAATGTCACAGTCTATTTTGAGAAAAAAAGCAACCACACATGATTGAAAGGAATGGATAGATTAGCTCGTGGTCACGTACAGTTATACTTGGACTCGTGGCCGATGACATTGTCCTGTTCATCCACTAAAATGCACCTGCGCAGAAAATTGGAATTTCAGTTTTTTGACAACCGTCACAACATTAAGCTATTAAACTGGACGACTGTTTTTCAGCCTTGATTGCAGCCTGAATCTGTCAGGCTTCACTCAATACTCGAGAGAAATAGTTGTGATAGCAATGATTTGATGCTATCTCCCTGACTGGCATCAGGAGGAAGCATCTCGCACGCAGGCACGCTACAACCAAATAGTTGACGGCATCGCCGCCACAAGCGGAGCGCTACTTGCAAAATTAATGAGATTGGGGAGGACGGTGGGAACTTACTCGTCCTCGAACATGAGCCGCCGCTGCACGGCGTCCATCCCGGCGTCGGCGTCGACGGCGCCGGGGCCGGCCTTCCCCATCACGGCGCCCCCGGCCGCTGCGGCCAACGAGCAGCGCCCGCGGAGCCTCGGGAGCGCCGACGCCGCCAAGGAGGAGGATACGGCCAGGCGAGCCCGCGCGCGCCGCCCGGCCCCGAGCGACGACGAGGCAGACGCGAGGAGCGCTAGGGTGGGCCGCGCCGCCGATGCCGCCATGATGAATTGATGCGACTGGATTTGGGGGGCGGCGGCTGCGGCTGCGGCTGCGGCTGCGGCTTTGGTGCGTCCGGTGCGACTGCGAGTTGCCAAACCGTGCGAGCGAGGCCGGGAGGTTTAGGAGGCCTGTCTTTGTAGGTCACGGTCCGGCCGAACCCGGCGCAAATGGCGCTTTTCGGATCCACATCGACAAGCAAGGACGCACACGGGAAAAAAAGGTCGGGTCTGTTTAGTTTCACGGCGCGTGATATTTGTGTGACCGATTCTTCTCCTAGGAACGTGCCAACATGGTAAAAACGTGGAACTCGGTGGCTGTCATGTACCCTCCCATAAAAAAAAACTCTAACTATATATCGCAAAAGGAAAACTTTAAGTAGAAATAAAATAAATTAGCTGTGATATGTTTTTTTACATGCTGGGCTTTTCATTCTTTTGATAAGGAGTCCTGTTGACCTTGTCTGTTCACGCTGAGTTTGGTAGCAGACTAGCAAAAAGGACTATGAACCTAAATCATCGTAAACGGTTTGATTCAATATTGTAGACCTCGTGTTTTAAAGATGAGGGTGGAAAAACCAGAAAAGAAAAAAAAAAGTTCATTTTACTCCCCTCAATCCACTTAACCCTCTGAATAAAATTTAGGCTCACACTACTCCCCTAAACTATTTCATTTGGTTCAATCTATCCCCAAATTAAATTTCTCTTTTTTATTTCTCCATATATGGGCTGAATTTTAAGTTCAAATTTTATGAGAAAATACGAAACATGATGTCTTATGTTAAAAAATTATACTAAGAATTTTTCATAGTTATTTTTATAGGTTAGGAATATTTAATACGAAATTGATCTTAGATATATAAAACTGTACAAAAAGTAATCATGAAAAATTTCTAATGTATTTGATTGGCACTAAACTCAGCAAACTGTCGATTAGGACAGCTCCAGTGCTGCGTCATCAGCGAATCCAAACATGGTTCGATGCTCCAGTTCGGTAAATGGACCCATGGAAACATTAAAACCCTCTCAATTTAGACTCTAAAATTTTAGTTCCTAAAATATTTTAGTCAGTTTTTAGTCCATGGTCTAAAGCATATTTGGTTCCACCTCTAAAACTGACTAAAAGCAATAAATGTTGTAGTAAAATGACCATAGTGCCCTCCCCCAATGCCTCTGCTCCTTCTCTGCCCACCCCTCCCCTCCTCTTCTTCCCTACACACACGCACCCACCCCTCCCCTCCCAGCCCCGAGCCCTCTCACTAGCCCCGCCGGCGGCGGCCGGAACCCTCCTCCCGCCTGCGCCGCCCCCTCCCCTCCTCCCGTCGGTGCCCCTCCCCTCTCTCCTTCCCCCGGCCGCCGCCCCTCCCCTCCAATCCCGGTCGCCGCGCCCTTCCCCTCCTCTTCTTCCCCGGCACGGCCGCCCTCCCCCTGATCCTCCCTCTCCCGAATCCAGCGGCGGCAGGGATCCGGCGGGGGAGCGCCCGGTCGGCGGTTCTTGGTCGCGGAAGCCGGCGTCAATGGCGGATCGAGCGGCAGCCGGATTGGGGGAGCAGCCGGCGCCGAGGAGGACGGGAGCACCACGGCCGGCCCGTGCGGCGGCGGGGTCGGGAGGGTGCCGTCGGGAGGAGGGTGCGGGGGCAAAGGCAATAAAGGAGGGGTAGTGGGAGTCCAGCACTGGTTTTAGGAGGTTTTAGGAGGGGGTGAGGGAACTAAAAGTTTTGAGCCTCCTAAAACTTTTTAGCCACTTTTTAGGAGGAGTGTTTGGCTCTTTAGTCACATTTTAGTCACTTTTTAGGAGCTAAAATTTTAGGAGGGTGGAAACAAACATGACCTTATCTTCCTTTTCTCCTGACGTTTTCTCCTAACGCAACAGATGAACCTCTCTCTCTTCGGTGTGCTTGGGATAATTTTTTATAATTCGCAAGTGTCGAACATAGTTCAGAGGTCGATTTTCGTTTGACACCCAAAGACACTCAAAGGTCGATAGCTCCAGTGTGCACGGTTCGTTTTTTCTGTCTTCAAATCGATTTTCATACTACACTGGAGCTGGCCTTAAGTCGATTTGATCAGATAGTTTGAGAATTAGTTGAGTGTAGCACCAAATTTTAAATGAGTTTTGCAGTTCAGGTTACTATGGTCTCGACATTAAGCGGCTTGGTAAAAAGGTTAGTTTTGCTGATTGAGCTAAGTTGTTGGCAATTTGCGGGGAATCGTGGATATTTAAGATATGAGCTGGTAACAAAAGGTGGTAAAATTTGTGCCGCTACACCAGGCCCCAAATCTAAAACCGACTACGCATAATCGCAGGAACAACCAGAGATGCACCTGCGAGTCTCCAGGTTCTTGCTTCATCCTGGAGATGGCTGACTACCCGATCCAAATTGTCCGTTCAGTGATGGAAAACTTTGTGGTCGCTTTCCTTCCAGATGGCACCAAATGACCAAGATACGTTGCGCCTGAATGCTCGTCGCTGCTGAGCATGCTGGTTTACTAGTCAATTACGGTGTCAGTTGCAGCAATCTTCAGGTTTGAGGGTCACACCGTGCATCCACGCAGGTATTCCAAACCAAAGGGAATTCCATGCTGCTAAACCACATGGATTATTAACCAATTAATTCTACTGGGTTGACAAAGATTTCACGGAAAATCTAAATCAATTACTGGAAAAACATTCAGGACCACCAAATTCACTCGATAATTTGAATTCCAATCGGACAATGCAGGAACCCATACAGAACAAACAGCAACAAGATATTCTTGTCCTGTTTAACATAAGTGATAGCAATTAAACGAAGCACGAGCATCATGCACGAGAAACTGCATAGGTTGAGGTGGCTACTAGTAGCAGTAGCATAAGGATAAGGATAAACACTCCATACACACGCAGGCGACTCAAAGAATGCCCAAGGCAAATACCATTGCGCCAACTGATGGCAGCGGCCAGCCTCACTCCGCCGCGGCCTCCTCATCCTGATCCTCGTAATCGGCATCCTCATCGGCGGTCGCGTCCTGGTACTGCTGGTACTCTGAGACGAGGTCGTTCATGTTGCTTTCGGCCTCTGTGAACTCCATCTCGTCCATGCCCTCGCCCGTGTACCAGTGCAAGAAGGCCTTCCTCCTGAACATGGCCGTGAACTGCTCACTCACCCGCCTGAACATCTCCTGGATTGAGGTGGAGTTGCCAACGAAGGTAGAGGACATGGAGAGGCCACGCGGAGGGATGTCGCACACGCTCGACTTGACGTTGTTTGGGATCCACTCCACGAAGTAGGACGAGTTCTTGTTCTGCACATTGATCATCTGCTCGTCCACCTCCTTGGTGCTCATCTTGCCCCGGAACATGGCGGAGGCCGTCAGGTAGCGGCCGTGGCGCGGGTCCGCAGCACACATCATGTTCTTGGAGTCCCACATCTGCTGGGTCAGCTCAGGGACGGTGAGGGAGCGGTACTGCTGGGAGCCACGCGAGGTGAGTGGCGCAAAGCCCACCATGAAGAAGTGCAGGCGCGGGAAGGGGATCAGGTTGACAGCAAGCTTGCGGAGGTCAGAGTTCAGCTGCCCTGGGAAGCGAAGGCAGCAGGTGACACCACTCATGGTGGCACTGATCAGGTGGTTCAGATCACCAACTGCCCACAAAACCAATATTCACGTCAGTAAGTGTTGAACAGCAAAGCACAGTTCAAGCATATTAACCAATTTGATCACCATAACAGATAAACAAAAGCAAAGCATAGTAAATGATCAGGATAGGTTTTGATTCCAGCAAAATGAACTATTAGCAAAGCATAGTAAGATTCCAGAAAAAAGAAACTTAACATTCTAAACAATGGTATATTGCACCTGAAGCTGCATAAAGGCTTCCTCTACAGTCTTACAGCCACTGTTCATACACATGTGGTTCATCAGTTAAGAACATGATAGAATAATTTTCATATGATTTTGAACTGCCATGGTTACAAATTAGAACTGAATACATAGGAAAAATGGTGCACCAAAAAAAGCACAGCTTCTCTCCTATATCTAATACTTTGACAGGTTTACAATTCAGCATTAGGTAACCAGTGCCTCCTCTTCACAATCCAAGAATGCATACACAGAAATTAAACTTATTACGGATCTACTTGGCATGTAAGCAGATTTCAATAACTAACTTCTACAGCAAACATTTTTTTTTCATTTTAAGCACAAAGAACACTCGAAACTCAAGATTACTAGCAAGTTGCAACAAAAATACCCGCACTGCTATAAAACAGAACTGGAGAACCCCAATCACCATCTACTACTGTAAGCAAATAAGTTATCAAACTGCGGGAGTAAAGAGTTGCACACAGTGCCGAAACATATAGAATTATGTGAAGCTGGAGTTATGTCTATATCTAACATTCTGGCAACATTTATCAATTAGCATCCGATACATTCTCTTTAGCTTTCAGTCAAACGTTTAGCTTAGCACCAATACTTTAACTTGCTGATCATAAGCTATCCACAATAACCACCATGATTATATGCAACAATTCAACAGTAATTTGCCTTCCCAGTTCAGCAACCTACATAAGCATTCAGGACTGGGTTCCACAATCCTGACAACATTTCTGACTAGAAGGTTCAATTACGAAAAGCAATTGCCAATAGTATGACAAAGATTCCATTCATTTTAATCACAAAGCATTACCAGGATGACTAGTAAGTTGTATCATATTCAAAGCACCAGAAGCATTATTCAGCAGTCACATAATGCAACAAGAAACATATAAGGTAATCAAACTGTAAATATCAGCAGGCGAGGCAGCCAAACATAGTGGAGCAGATCAGCTTACAGCTAGGAGTAGTCAGCTTCAGAGTGCGGAAGCAGATGTCGTATAGCGCCTCGTTGTCCAGCACCATGCACTCGTCGGCGTTCTCCACGAGCTGATGGACGGAGAGCGTGGCGTTGTATGGCTCGACCACCGTGTCCGACACTTTGGGGGACGGGAAGACGGAGAAGGTCAGCATCATCCGGTCCGGGTACTCCTCCCTGATCTTGGAGATGAGCAGGGTGCCCATACCGGAGCCCGTGCCTCCGCCAAGCGAGTGGCACACCTGAAAACCTGACAGCACGCCGAGATAGAGTGAGACAGACAGCGCATCAGAAATTCAGAAACCACGGGATGATCAGAATTCGGAAGGGAAGAGATGGATACCTTGGAGGCAGTCGCAGTTCTCGGCCTCCTTGCGGACGACATCGAGGACGGAGTCGATGAGCTCCGCGCCCTCGGTGTAGTGCCCCTTGGCCCAGTTGTTGCCGGCGCCGGACTGGCCGAAGACGAAGTTGTCCGGGCGGAAGATCTGGCCGTAGGGCCCCGTGCGGATGGCGTCCATGGTGCCGGGCTCCAGGTCCATGAGCACGGCGCGCGGCACGAACCGGCCGCACGACGCCTCGTTGTAGTAGACATTGACGCGCTCCAGCTGCAGGTCCGACGTCCCAACGTACCGCCCCGTCGGGTCGATGCCGTGCTCATCGCACACCACCTCCCAGAACTTGGAGCCGATCTGGTTCCCGCACTGCCCGCCCTGGATGTGCAGGATCTCCCTCATCTTCCTCTCACCTGCAAACGCCGGAACGATCAACGCGCGATGAAGAGAGAAAAAAATCCAGGGTTAAATTCCCCCCAAAAAATCCCCCCAAAACGAACCGAACCCAATCCAAAAAGGGAACCGACGAAATCCAGCGAAAAATCAGGGATCCGAGGGAACTTGGAGATCAGAGATTCGATTGCGGCATTACCTCGGGGGAGAAAACAATCGGATCGGGTTGATCCTGGGGAGCGGAAGAGGTTGCGATCGGGGAGAGAGCGCGTGCGTTTGTGTGTTCTGGGAGAGGGGAGGCGAAATGGGGGCGGGTGTTTTATAGCGGCGGTGGGGGGTCTAGCGCTCCAGTTCGGACGGCGCGTGGGGTTTCCCGTTTCCCTCCAAGGAGACGCGCCGGGAGATCTCAGCCGTCCGAGGCGGGGATCGGGCGGTTCGGCGCGTCGGCTGCCAAGGAAGGGGCCCGTTCGTTGCTTGGCTTTTGGATTTTGAATTTTGAAAGGGTGGGCGCTGGCTGCCGGGTTGGACGACGGGTTTGCCCTTTGTTGTGCGGCGTGCCGGCGTGCTTGCGAAGGAAACGGCTTCGAGGAACGGCAGTTTCACACGGAGGAAATGGGAATTCTAGCTTTTCTTGTGTGAGTTGAAATCTTGGGCCCATAAGTTCTTACTAAAAGACAAAAAAAACTTGGGCCCATCGAGGAAATAAAAATCAAAATGGAGACAAATAGCAATATGCATCATAGAATCTGGATTAATATACTATAGTGATTGAACCAACAAATGGTTCGATAGTCGATAGTGTATAATTTATGAAATTTCAAGGAAGATGTCAGTTTGAGGAAAGCAGAGATAAGAGATGTGTTGCCCTTACTTTTCAAACGGAAGGTAAATATGAGATTCCTTTCAGCCGATGTTCCTATGATCCAAAAGTTGGAAAAAATGAAGAAATACTTTCAATTTTTTTAAAGTCATTTCCTACAATCTTCATACCAAGAAACCATGTTATATTAAATCGCTACAACCATATGTTCAACAGCAAAAGTAACCTGCAGTTTTTTCTTTGTTCATACGGTGAGAACTGTCAATTATGGTGGGTTGCATGTCTCCTCTTTTGATGGCTGTGGTATTCCGCATGTAGAATCATTTTTTTTTAAAATATCAGATTCGTGTACCACATCAAACGTTGCAGATGTTGAGTTTTTGTCCTTGCTGGATCCTCTTGCATAAGAACTTATTGGCTGGGCAATGGTAAATAAATCAGCTTGTTTGTCTGCGAAATTAAACAGATTTGCCCAATGACTCCAACGTCTCTACTCTCTAGACATAAGTGAACTATAAGTACCTCAAGGCCTTGCAGACTATGTGCAATTCGGAAAAGGCGAATCATGCTCATTTCTCAAAGCACTGAAAAAAGCGTACAGACCTTCTTCATAGACCATCGAAAAGGTGGCAAATTGCAGCTAGCAATAGTTTCAGTTGAGCTAATGGCGTGGCGATTAGCTCTCGGATCATTTTCTTGTTCTGCCTTTGCGTGCCGCGTGGTTCAGGCATCATCTGCCGACTGCCGATCGATCTCACCTTTCAGTTCAGTCCCACCTCTCCCGGACCCGGACATATCGATCCCCGGTTCTTGGCATGTTGTTGCAGGCCCTTCAATCATGCGTTCCAACAAATAAACAAAAGGAATCTGTAGGTCACGTATATCTTCTGCTACGCAAGCATCCAAATCCGAACACGAAGCCAGCTACAAGTGTAATAATGCATCTGATCAGTTTCAGCTGTACAAAAAGCCTTGTGGATCGACCACGCGGGAAGCCGGGAAGGCAAGAGATCCCATCGGCGATAGGAGCTCAAGTCATCGGATTCCGCCGGGCGGGCGCCACCATGTCCATCGTCCACGGCGTAGGATGCCATGCTCGAGCTCGATCGGCTGTCGCGCCCAGCCGCCCAATCATGCGTGCCCGCCGTGGGGCACTCCGACATGTGCCGTGGAGAGGAACCAACGGGAAAGCCAGAAAACTAAACGTACGCAGCGGCGACGGCGACGCAATCCATGCGAGTAAACTTCGGGCAGGAACATACCAGTGCTAGTCCAGAGAGCAGGTAAAGCCGGTGATTATTGACCTGTTCGTTTCAGCTTATTCAGCCGGCTTATCAGCCACCAAACAGTATTTTTCTCTCACAACAAATCAGCCGTTTCAGCTTTTCAGCCGGCTTATAAGCTGAAGCGAACAGGCTGTATATTCGGTGGTGAGTCGGCGGTAGCGGTAGCGGTCAGCTGTCGAAACTTTAAACGGGTGAGCTGGTCGAGCAGCGCGGGTGTTTGCCTCTGCTTCTGGTTCCGGCTCGCAGGTCTACAGCGAGTCAGCGATTAAGAACGAGACGCAACGGAGCCTACAGCTATTTCGTCACCTGTAAGCTGAAAAGGGCATGTCACCGGCCTACAGTTTTCGTCTGGTGGGACGAAAGCCCAACCGCCGGTCGACCGGCCTGCTGCCAATCAGCGCTTCGTAATTTCAGAAAGCTCATCATCCTCTGCGCCCCTACTCCGCTAAGCTTTCGTTTTGAAATTCATAGGATTTTCACCATAAACGTAGCTACGTCGCACATCATAGGCCATACCCAACAGTTAGAGAACAAACCACGCGACGAATCGACGCTCAGCAGTTAGCGCAGGCGCCATCCATCCATCGGTCGATCGCGGTCGGTGGAGCTGACGACAACCTGCGCGAGCGCGAGCTCTCGTGGTACGCTCGGGCTTAGGCCCTGTTTTGGTTTGAGATAAAGCAACTAAAAATAAGTAATTTATTTGCTTATGAAACTGATCATCCTTCTTATTAGGTTGCTTATGGAGCTGCTTATTTTTTTCTTATGAGGACTAAAAGGTGGTCTTTACCCCTATCCTCATTTATGGCTGGGTGACTCCCCCTTTCTCTCTCCCCCCATCCCCTCTCTCTCTCCCCCCACCGATCCCCTTTCTTGCTCGGTCTCTCCCCCAGATCTCTCTCCCCTGCGTCCCGTGCGCCATCCCTGGCGGCGGCGCCCATTCGCCATCCCTCCGCCGGCGCCCCTGCGCCATCCCTCCTCCGGTCGAAGCACTCCCTCCGCCCCTGCGCCATCCCTCCGTCTTGTCGGCGACAGCCCTGCCACAGCACCATACCCGCCGCCACCCTCCCCTGCATAGTCCCCGCCACCGCCGCCCCCTCACTATTCATCTCCGCCTACCGCCGCCCCTCTTGCGCACCCACACTGCCGACGTGCCCTGCGCATCCAAGCCAGCGATGGCCCCTTGCGCATCCAAGCCGCCGCCCCCTTGCGCATCCACGCCACCGACGGGCCCTGCACATCCAAGCCGCCCCACCCCCTGTTCAATCCCGATCCAAGTGAATCTCCATCCGCCGCCAGCCGTGGTCCTCCAGCCACATCTTGATCTGCCGCCGTCCCTGTTCCGCAACCCAGCCCCAAACCCCAAATCATGGACGGTTACCGTGATTTTTTTCGCAGGGGGCCTCATCCTCGGCAGCTCCATCCTTCCCTCAACCCCCCTACTATCCCCGACCCCAATGAGTTGGAGCTCCTGTCCCAATGGCCACCTCACGCACGGACAGCTCCTAGTGTATCGTTGGGGAGGGTTGGGATGAGAATCTTGATCTCAACTCGCAGCAAGAGGAATTACCCTACATCGATGAGTACTCGACATTACTCGATCGTGGAAGAGGGCATGGCGATGGCGGGAGATTAGGCTCGTTTCAACCTCCCCGTCAAAGCGCAGGTGGTGTTCCGATCGGCTGAGGAAGGAGTGCTACACTTGGTAGTCGCTGTGCCCGTGGAAAGAGTGTCAGTGCTTCACATTCGCCGCCCGCAGGTTCACATTCTTTCCTGATTGCATCACTAAATATCCTTCATTATGATCATGGTATGGTTCGTATGTATGGGAGACTTGTAGATATGTTGTAGATGTGTTGTACAATTCTAATGTTGGGAGACTTGAAACAATTTAGTTCTAAACTTGTCTCTAGCTGATGTGGATGGAGTTATAGCCAAGCACTCTGTTGAAAAATAGACATCAGCACCAAATCTGTGTTGAAAAGCTATCATTCATGGTTCAAGCAGATCTAATTTAATGATAGAATCAACAACCCTTATTTAACATCATATGTATTGTGCTCGGTCATGTATTAATTTTATTTTTGATTTCATATAGTTATTTGAACATGGGTGCTAATGACCTATTCAAATAAGAGATTTTAATCCTTCAGATGGGCATAAAAGTGTGTGCAAAAATTATTTTTTTCATCTTCGATCAATAAGCTGCTTCCTAATAAAGTGTGTGCAGCTGTATGGATCATCTTTTGTCGACCTTGTTTATGTGCTAATGAGCCACTGGATCATCTTTTGTCGACCTTGTTTATGTGCTAATGAGCCACTGTTAACTGCAGGTGCAAGTCCTCCCCTACGTCCACCAGTACGGGGGAGGTTATCTCAAGGGAGTGGCTATAGACATGGCGCATCTTCTTCAGGTGGTGCGGCCTTTTCATTGTTCACGAACACGGTGGATGAAGAAGACATGGATGATGAAGATGAGGACTCCGAACCTTCTGTAAGCATCCTAAGCATAGCTATCTTTCCATGCTCATGTGTGTTAGAACAGAACAATTTGAGAACTATTTATCTTCTCATGTTGTGTGTTAGAACAAGTATGACAAGGCAAATTGGAGTGAAATAAACACCGGTATATTTTGTGAACTAGCTGTCAAGCAAATGAGGCTAGGGAATTGCGCAGGTGGGAAGATGAATACAAGGGGTTACAAAGAAATGGTACAAAAATTCAAAGAACGAACAAACCTGAACCATGCCTCCAAACAATTCAGAAATAGATGGACACAATGCAAGAAACTTTATACTTTCTATAAGTTCGCAATGTCACAGTCAGGATTAGGTAGAAAACCAAATGGCGCCATTAAAGTTTCAGAGAAGTGGAAAAAATATTAAGGTATTCTGGTTTCCTCAAGAAATTTCAGCTAGATGTACAAATGTTTGTGAAAGATGTTACTTGCTGTTTTCTTTTATATTTCAGAGTTCAGAGTGCATGAAATTTTCAAAATTCATGCCACACTATATCGATGAGTTACATGAAATGTACCACAATGTGGTTGTGGATGGAACTTCGTCGACCATAGCTGGAGATGTCAATGAGGAAGAGGGATATGAAGAAGAAGATGAACTTGAGGCTGAGAAAAATGGAAATGATGATGATGCAAGCCCATTGAGTAATAGCAGTCGCAAGAGGAGTTCTAGGACAAAAGATACAGCATCTAGTCCGTCAAAGAAGGGGAAAAATCAGTTCCTAAACATACTCAAGGGCCTTATCCACAACATGCAAGTTGAAAGCTCTGAAGAAACAAACATAATAAAAGTTAAGATGGAGTTAAAGATGAAGCAAAAAGAAATGGAGATAGAACACATGAAGAAGCAAAGGGAAATAGAGATGGAAGTAACGATGAAGCAAAAGGAAACGGAGATGGAATACTGGAGGAAGGAAAAGGAAATGGAGATGGAAGAAAGATGGAAAATTCAAGAAAGAGAAGATTATGAGATAGAATAAAGCCTCAAGTTGGCAAGGGAATGTGGAGCAACAGATGGTACAAAAGAGTTTTTCATGGCCACTAAGTTGTTTGCCACAAGATACAACCGAACTGTTTTTGCCAACATAAATACAAATGAAGCTAGGTTGACGTGGCTGAAAATGAAGTGCATAAGGAACAAGTCAAGCTACTGAACATTTAGATTGAAGTTGCTTGGGTCGACCCTAAAATAATGTTTGAGCTATTTGACTTGTGAACCCTTGTTATGTTTGAACTATCTGGTTTTGTGAACCCATTTATGTGTCATATGTTCTATTTGTGAACCCATGTATGTGTCACCTATTCTGTTTGTGAACCCATTTGTGAACCCATTAATATGTTACCTGTTGTATTTGTGAGCCTATTTACGTTTGTGATTTTTGTACATGAAGTCTGACCATTTTTGTTATGTTTGTACATAGTCTGACGGCTCATCCATCATCGTCATCTGATTCTGATGAAGAGTGGTTGAAAAGAAGGAAGAGGAGGAGGAGGAGAACACTTGCTACTGTTTGTGCAGCTGTCGGTATGTACTATTACGACACATACCTAGACAAAGCTGAATGTAGGGTTGCTTCAGAAACTGGTTATGAATGGGTTATTAAAACACTAGGAAATAGGACATCTTGCTGCAACATGTTCAGGATGAGTAGGGATGTGTTTGATAGGCTACACAATATCCTAGTCCAATCTTATGGGTTAAAGTCAACATGGAGGATGACATCAGTAGAGTCTTTAGCTATGTTTGTATAGATTTGTGGTGCCCCTCAAAGCATGAGGCAAGTTGAAGATCATTTTGAAGATCGTTTTGTTAGGTCAACTGAAACATGCAGTAGAAAGTTTGACAAAGTATTGCGTAGTGTTTGCAAGCTAGCAGGTGATATCATTAGACCAGTGGACCCAACATTTAGTACCGTGCATCATAGACTGCAATCACCACGGTTCTCCCCCTACTTTGATAATTGCATTGGAGCAATAGATGGAACACATGTGCATGTTATTATGCCAATTGATAAGGTTGTCCAACATACGGGACGACTTGGGTACACCGGCCATAATGTGTTATCAATATGTGATTTCGACATGAGATTTACTTTTGTTGTTGCGGGATGGCCTGGGTCGGTCCATGACATGAGAGTCTTCAAAGATGCATTGATCAAGTACGGCGACAAGTTTCCTCATCCGCCTGAAGGTGCTTCCCTATTCTATGATCCAATACTTGACACAATAGCAATCCATTGCTTGAATATAATATGAATTAAATGATTGTACAGGAAAATTTTATCTTGTGGACTCTGGGTACCCAAACAAACCGGGTTATCTTTCACCATACAGGGGTACGAAATATCATATCCTAGAGTTTCGACAAGGACCACTCCCAAGAGGTAAAAAAAAGAGCTTTTCAATTATGCCTATTCATCACTAAGGAATGTGATTGAGAGGTCTTTTGGAGTTTTGAAGAACAAATGGCGTATTTTGCGTGATTTACCGGCATATCCAATGGCAAAGCAAAGCAACATAATTATCGCTTGCATGGCAATTCATAACTTCATTAGAGAGAGTGCACTTGCTGATGTGGACTTTGAGAGGGCGGATCATAATGAATGCTATGTGGCGCCTTCGGACGCATCGTCGTTACAAACCATTGCGGGTACTACTCAACACGGGGATGAAGATCAGGACATGAACCAGTTTAGGGATTGGATTGCCGATGGACTGTTCAATAGATCGTAGCTTTTTGTAACGATGACATTTGTGGAATGTTGAACAACATTTGCTTTGAATAAAAAAATGGCTGCGAGCACCGTGGCAGCCAAAAAAAGAATGGTGAAAAAAAAAAAGAGCGCTGGGCGCCAGCTCCTGGATTTGGCGCCAACATCAACTGGCGCCAACAGCCCTGATCTGATGATGTTAGGGTAAAGATCAAGTTATTATAAGGAGCGAGAAATGGGATGGCATGTAATTATTAGGGGCAAACATGTCAAACAACCTCATCCAATACGGTTTAGCAACTCAAACCAAATACCTATAGCTAAAAATAAGCAACTACAAATAAGTAATTTTAAATTACTTATAATAAGCAACTCAAACTAAACATGCCCCTTAATTGTCTCGGCATTGGGAGAGGCCGATCTGCCAGCTGCCAGGACGTGATGGCACGCCGCCGGCCGCTCTCAAGCAAAGATCATTGGGTTTCAGGACATGGTGGTGCCTTGCCAATTGTTTGCCACGATGGGTTTCGTGTGTCTCTCGTGTCGGAGTTCTTCTGCCCCGGTGCGATTGCGTCCCTGCACCTAACTAGTTACCTTGTCGTTTCGCGCGGTGGCGTCACTGGAGAGTGGAGACTGGACAATCAACGTCGCGTCTTTGGGGTTACGAGGTCCCGGAGGTGCAGGGAGGACGAATCCGGTGCTGCAGCATCTCAGCAATCCCCTCATTTTTTTCTTTTTTTTGGCGAATGTAATCTCAATTTACGCTCGATAACTTACTTTTCCTTTCGGGATTGCACATAGTAAAACAAATCTGCTCTTCCTTTCGGCTGGAATAACCGGAATTTTCTAATTTGCTGGATTTTATATGGTAGTACTATGCACTTTTGAACTGAGTCGTAGTATAAGATGATAAAGGGATTTTGAACTAAGCAGGTTGTTAGATAGGTTTATGATGGTGGAAAGTGTTAGCCATGGGGTATTTGGATACAAGGTACTAAACTTTAGGAGGGTCACATCGGATGTTCGGACGAGGACTAAACATGAGCTAATTATAAAACTAACTGCAAAATCCCTATACTAATTCGCGAGACGAATCTATTAAGCCTAATTAATCCATCATTAGCAAATGGTTACTCTAGCACCACATTATCAAATCATGGACTAATTAGGCTTAATAGATTCGTCTCGTGAATTAGACTCCATCTGTGCAATTAGTTTTGTAATTAGATTATATTTAATACTTTGAGTGGTAAGGACATGCTTGTTGGCACTTAGGGCGTGTTTAGGAGCACTTCACTCCAGGAAAAACTGCTCCACTCCACCAACTGCAAAAAAATATGGAGTTGCTGCACATGTTTGGCTGATGGTAGTGCTCCAACTCAAAAAATATGAGCACTTGTTGTGAATAGTTTATTTTACCCTTTATGAATAGGCCCACATGTCATACTCTTTTTTCTCCTCTTCTCTTCCTCTCTCTTCTCTTCCTCTTCCTCTCGCTTCTCTTCTCTTCTAGACCGTGCTACATGTATCGATATTAGTTGCCATCATAGTTCCTCGTGCCACAGAATTAAGCAGCTATTCTAGTTCGACGCAAATTAAGATTTTATGCATGTCAATCCTCTGCATCTATAACACTATACACATTTTTAGGCACGCCATGATTGCAATACAAGCCTGTAGCATGACAGGTGCAATGAGCTCTCAAAATTCTTATCACGGAAGGGAAAAAGTTCGTCGAAATTAGATGTTTTAACAGTCCACTGTAATAACCAATCCTGCTTGTGTTGCTGATGCTTAGATCCTGTGTCTAAAGTTTGTCAAGTGTCACTCACACCTCCCTGCATCTGAGCTATGCTCTCGTCAATCCAAACCGCACGCGCCGCCCAGGGGAGCTCGCCCAGGCCGGCCTACGCCCCGGCCATGCCGCCCAGGGGAGCTGGCGTCCTGCAGCCCGCACGCGCCGCTCTGGGGGAGGTCGCCCCCACCGGCCTACGCCCCGGCCGCGCCGCCCTGGGAACTCGCACCCGTTGGCCATGGGCACCAGCCGCGGCACCTGCGAAGCTTCCCCAGCCGGCCATGGGTCCCGGCCGCGGCGCTTGGGGAGCTCCCCCACCGGCCATGGAGGGTGCCCGTGGGAGGTCGGCCCCGCCGGCCTACGCCCCGGCTACGCCGCCTAGGGGAGCTCGCCCCTGTCGGCCATGGGCACCGGCCGCGGCACCTGGGAAGGTTCCCCCGCCGGCCATGGGTCCCGGCTGAGCTCGCCCCGCCGGCCATGAAGGGTCCGAGGGAGCTCGCCCGCTACCAACCCTTTCTGGCAGTCGGGGGTGGCGGGCAACAACGGTGGGGGTGGCAGGTCCAGCGATGGGGGTGGCAGGGTCTGGCAGTTGAGGGCGGCGTGTTCTGGCAGTTGGGGCAAGCTGGCTGCGGCGGGCTGAGCGGAAGAGGGAAACGGCGAAGGGCTGAGCGTCAAAAGGAAACGGAGACGGGGGAGGAGATAGAAAAATTAGAAACGAACCGGTAACTTGTGTAACCAGCGGTAACGGTGGGTAAATAACCCCAACTCCACGAGGAGGTCTGAAAATAAGGTTTTTGGAGCACCTCTTGAGGTACTCCATAAAAAACGTGGATCTACCCCCTGCTCCACCTTTTTTCTGGAGCCGGAGTTGCTGGAGCTAGACATGTTTGGCTACGAAATTTTTGAAGTTAGTGGAGTGAAGCAATTTTTCCTGGAGTGAAGTGCTCCTAAACATGTCCTTATTCTCTCACGATGACTAAATTATTTGATGACCTAGTCTTTTGGAGGTGTTTGCGTGCAACCGTGCATTCATAGAGCTTTTTCAGTTAATTCATAAGAGGTGAGTATACACGATCGTCTATATCTAGGATATACTATATCATGTGTTCTTTATTAAGAGAGGAAGCAACCATGTGTGTGTTTTTTATTAAGGCTGTTTGGTTCCATCAGATGTTTGTATGCTAATTAAGAGTATTAAGCATAAGCTAATTACAAAACTAATTGCACAGATGGAGTGTAATTCGCGAGACGAATCTATTAAGCCTAATTAGTCCATGATTTGACAATGTGGTGCTACAGTAACCATTTGCTAATGATGGATTAATTAGGCTTAATAGATTCAACTCGTGAATTAGCACGGGGTTCTACAATTAGTTTTATAATTAGCTCATGTTTAGTTCTTCTAATTAGCATCCGAATATCCGATGTGACACTGTTAAAGTTTAGCACCTCGTATCAAACACCCCTAGGAGAGGAAGCAACCATTTGGTGGGCTACTTTACCAGCAAAGCTGAGCTCGGCCCAACCAAACTGTAAGCATGTCCCCACTTTTCTACTTTGGGCCCTGCCGGCCCATAACTAAAACAGGATCCACGGGCATTCTGGTCGCCGTCTTCTGCCCCCATTTCTTCTACCGTTCGCTGATATCGCCGAGAGGCTGCTGCTAATCCTGCGCTGGGCTGATGCAGATTAGCTTGGGAGCTTTCAGATTTTGACGTGAGTACTAGTTAATCCAGATTAGCTACTCAAGCCCATCTATTCCAGATTCGCGTGTCCACAGAACTGAGAATGCTCAGTAAACTAGGAACAAACAACAAAATCACTTCAACTGACTAGTGAACATTCTAACGACTGAAATATTGAACACTCCACTGAATAAGAACTAGCATTTCCCCCCTTTTATTTTTGAATCAGGTATCATATGAATAAACATGGCATCGACTACTGATTAGTGAACATTATAATAACTGAACCTGAACCTGAATTATAAACATTTACATAACATTGGTATGAGGGGCATAGCTACAGGATTGCTAGCAGAAGTTGTAACAACGAAATACCACCAATTTCTTGAATGTCTAAATTTCAAAAGAATAGCCTGGTGGCATTGCCAATTTGCCATTCTTCTCCTTGGCAACCTAGCTCCAAGGCAAAATCTTCAGAAATAAGAACAGTGCTAAACTTTAGCTTAGCATACCAGCAACGAAGAGCTGCCGAAGGGATCGCGCACTCATCTTCGGGTCAGTTTGGTTCGTTGCCGCCTTGCCGGAGCTCGCCACGGCGCACCACAGCCCCGCACCTAAGCTTCGGCAGCTGAAGCAGGATAGTCGATACATCCATTAAAACAGAACAAGAACGAGCACTTCATTCCTTTTTGAGGTACCCGATCAATAAGCTCAGCATCTATAGTGAACATTCTAATGAGTAATGGCTGAAACCTGAACCTGAATTGGAAAAAAAATTCGCCTAATCAGTTAGCATAACGCTTGTATCGTTGTATGAGGGGCATCAAGTTACAGGATAGCTAACAAACGCTGTAACAACAAAACGCCACAGGATTTCTTAAATGTTTGCATCTCAAAAGGTGGTGGCATTGCCATTCTTCTCCTTGGCAAATGGCAACCATGCTCCAAGGCAAAATATACAGAAATCAGCTGTAACAACAAAAACGCCACAGGATTTCTCAAATGTTTGCATCTCAAAAGGTGGCATTGCCATTCTTCTCCTTGGCAAATGGCAACCTTGCTCTAAGGCAAAATCTTCAGAAATCGGAACACTGAAAACCTTATTAAATCCTACCAAGATCCAACAGTTACCAGCTGCCGAAGCACGTAACCAGCATTTAACAGCTGCCGATCATGCGCTCATCTTCTTCTTCCTTGGCCGCATTGGTTTCTCCTCCGACCCACCAAATCCCTCAAACGGGATCTCTCCTTTTATTGCCCGGAGCACATCGGGGAGTTCGTCAGCGTGCGGCAGCAGGTACACTTCAAGGAAACGACTCTCGGAGGACACGAGCGCCAAGGACAGCCGGAACTGCCCTTGCCGCTTCCCCGCCCTCCTCAGCACGGCAAACACGGCGCACCTCCGGGAGTGGGTCTCCAGGCTCCGCACGAGCAAGGTCGGGTAGGCCACGATGTCCTCCAGCTCAGCCCCGCCTTGCCGGTCAGGAACCCGAC
>NC_028452.1:20615237-20629225 GCF_000263155.2 Setaria italica
CAGTTTAACACCCATCACATTAGATGTTTGGATGCTAATTAGGAGTATTAAAGATAGGCTAATTACAAAACTAATTGCACAGATGGAGTGTAATTCGCGAGACGAATCTATTAAGCCTAATTAGTCCATGATTTGATAATATGGTGCTACATTAACCATTTGCTAATGATGGATTAATTAGGCTTAATAGATTCATCTCACGAATTAGCACAGGATTCTGCAATTAGTTTTATAATTAGCTCATATTTAATTTTCGCATGCCAAGATCTGATGTGTTGTTAAAGCTTAGCCTATCCAAACACCATCTGGACCTCCCGATTTTCTTCCCGATTTTCTTCGGAAGAAATGGTGCGTCACATGTCACATCGGACGGGCCAGCACACCCAGCAGCACCGCGGGCTACCCTTCTTTAGCAGAGGCCCACAACCATATGCCCAGCCCATTCAAGATGGCTAGCACCAGGCCGGGCGGACATGGCACTGGCACACACCTCAAAGGTATGTTTTTTATTTTTATTTCCGTTTCGTATTTTGAAGCTTGACTAGCAAATTATTATTTCCAAATGATTTCTGACTTTGTGCTTTTTGTTTAACATGAGGAAGTAGATTCAACCTTTTCAAAACTTAGATTGACATTTCAAGAAACTAGATTCAAAATACTTTAAACAAAGGAACAATATTTTGAAAAATACTAACTCAATGTTTTTCAAAACCTATATCAAAATTTTGAAAATGTTATGTTCTGAAAATTCGAAAACTAGACAACAGAATTGAAATTATTTAAACATTTTTAAAGATCATATTCAATACGTTTAGAAAATAGATCAACAATTTGAGACCAAAATGTCTTAACATTTTGCAAAAAAAACTCTTCAATCCTTTGATAGAAGAGTTTTTAATTAATATGAACAAAATATTGAAATAGTGTATTCAAAGTACCAAACTAGGATATATAAAATATTTAACTAGCACATTAACAAAAAATTGAAAAATCGGAAAAATAAATATCTCGATACCAAGATCACATTTTGTGGAATTGATTTTAAAACATCAATATTCAAATAGATTCAAAAAGAAATTTAGAGATACATTCATTTACATTTTCCAACCTTAACAAACCTCTCACTACCCAACCCAACTCGTCCAACGATCTTATTTATCACAACTTCCCAAGGTGACAATAGATGCACATGCCACACCCCCTTGATCACAAGTGTACACTAGCTCGCTTTAATCTCGCAACCTGAGTAGGTGGTAAGGTTACTTGTGGTGAACATACACACCACGTTTTGAGTCATCGTCTCGGCAATGGTGCTTTTATTTTTTCTAAATTTATTTTAGTGTTTAACCGGAGCTACTCTTTTCAGTGGTAGGTGATACGGTTGTCGATAGCGAGGCGTCTATGATGATTTTGATAATATCGAGGATCTATTCTTTCGGATATGGTCAGAGGGGTGAGGCACTACGGGAAAGCTAAAAATTGCCGAGTGTATTTTTTTTGCCGAGTGTTTTTTTGCGAGCACTCGGCAAACAAGCTCTTTGTCGAGTGTCAAGCCAAAAACACTCGGCAAAAAAAAACACTCGGCAGCAAAGAGGGGGGTTTGCTGAGTGTTTTTTTTTTACACTCGACAAAAAAAATCATTTTTTTTCTCTTTTCACCATGAAATTTTTTCTACTCCCCACATACAACATGTGGTACTCCATGTTAAAATTTGGTATATTTTTGGATTTATTTGCTATATTTATTTAATTATTTGCATTTCAAGAAAATTTTTGGTATAAGTCAAATTTGAACTGCAAGTGATTCAAAATATGGAACAAAATGAGTAGAAAACTGATATTCATGTTATTCGGTCCAATTTGAGACCTGACCCATGAAATGAGAAGAAATTTCGAACATCTTGTTCAGGAAACACGACCACGAACGTGTGGCAGTGGTATTTTTAAATTATAAAAAAAAACAAGCAAAGTTTGAAAATCATGAGATTTGTCATGATATCATAGGTGGAGGCTGTGGAAAAAAATTGAGAATGTTTTGCACATTTCGTCACGTACGATGTTTACAAACCGAAACATTTCAGAAGAAGAATAGTAACGTTGAGAAGGATTGCATAAGATTTGGAGTCAAAATGACGGTCAAGTTTTGATTTGATTACAAAACTTTTTGTATAGTCAATAGAGAATATACATTATTTCATTTAAATTTTTGACAATTTTTTAAAACTGGCAGATATTTTTTAAATTTTTTTAAAATATCTTTGCTGAGTGTCCTAGGTTAGACACTCGGCAAACAACCGTTCACTGAACCTTATCCCCGCACCCCACCCGGCCCCCTCGATCTCCTCCGCCGCTACTCCCTCGAACCTCTTCCTCCCTCCCCCCGCCCCCGGCCCCGGCGCCCGGCGCCCGCCCCCTCCACCGCCGCCCCCTTCTTCCCCTCCGGATCCGGCCTCTCCTTCCCCGGCTCCCTCCCTTCCGACCGGATCCGCGCCCCCTTCTTCCCATCTGGCGCGGATTCTGCGGCCCCCACCTCTCTCCCCTCTGGATCTGGTGCGTGGTGGCGGGCGGCAGCGGCGTGGTAGCGAGCACTGCCGGGCGTGGCGGCCGGTGGCCGCGTGGTGGCCGTGGCCGTGGATGGCCTGGGCTTGGTGGCGGCCTCGCGCTGGTTGAGACGGCGGCGGCGGCGGCGGCGGCGGCCAGCTGGAGCTGCCCCCGGTGGCCGGGGTATGTTTTTTTTATTTTTTCTGGAAATATTGTTTGCCGAGTGTTTTGTGCCACTCGGCACACCCTTTGCCGAGTGCCCGACCAAAGACACTCGGCAAAGTTAACTTTGCCGAGTAAAACTTTGCCGTGTGCTCGTCGCCGAGTGTTACACTCGGCAAACACGTTGCCGAGTGTTTTTAGGGTTTCGTCGAGTGCCTGGGGCACTCGGCAATTTGTACCTTTCCCGTAGTGAGGTTGCGCGTATGTATTCATAAGGTTGAGTATGCGTGTGTTTATGTGAGTGTCTGCATTTATAATGTATTAGGAAAAAAATGGCTCTAATCTCGGATCAATGGGCGCTTGATCGGCAAATTTGCCCCAGCCTACGGGGACCTTGAGTTGTACATCCCATTCATACGTGGCTACACAAGTTACAACAAATCCATGTAAAATCGTGAATGGCAGGTGGGCCCGCACGGGGAAAGGTTTCAAGCACAATCGTATCGCATCGCAGCCGCATCATCACTTCCGCTTCCTCGTGCTGCCCTGTACGTACGGGCGACGCTGCTCGATCGGGGCAGCGCCAATGCGCACACGGGTGCAGCACGACACATCACATAAGCATACCCGTATGACACGAGACGGGTGGCTTTCGGCAGCATAGCGTTGTACTGTACTCCTACTACGCAGCAATCAAGCGCCCTCTGCGTGCGTATCTCGCACGCAGCACAGGCGAATCCCCTGCGTCGGATCAGCAGCGAGTCAGCGGAGTCGTCCATGCCTCTACAGCATCATTATCCCCCCAGTACTGGGTAATCTGTTGTCCACTCCAACCGGGGTCGACGACGACGTATACCAGTTAACGGGAGGCAGTAGTACATGCGTGGCCTTCGAGCCGTCAACTACAACTAGGCTTCGGATCCTGATTCCTGAGTCCTGACGCCTGAATCCCCTTTCCATGCGCTTGCTTGCCCGAGCGATAAAAGCACTGCAGCGCGGACAAGGACGTCTCACTCTCGCCCTCGCCCACCGACCCATCAAATTCCGGCCCGAGGAGATCGCTCGAACGAACACTCGAACCAGGGAACGAGCAAACCATGCGTCCGCCAGCGACGAGTTTTCACCTCAGCTGCCAGCTGACAACTGCCAACCGCCCCGGCAGCCGCATACGGTAACGCGAGTACGCGACGCAGTAACTCGGCGTGGCACCGGCGGGCGGCCGGGGCGCTGCGAAAACGTTCGTTCGTGGCTGGCCGGCCGGGCCCGGACCGGGAGGCATGGACGGCCACGGGATAGGCCGTGGCGGTGCCGGTGCCGTGCCAGCCACGCGAGGAAAGGCGAAGCGCGCCGCTGCCAGACTACCAGTACCCCCCACTTCCGACAGTAAGAAAGAAGGCAGCGATGGGAACAGTTCGGCGGAGGCGGGCGCTTTTGGTCGAGCCGTCTATCCGGCCGGCCACTGTTGGCTGTTGCTTTCCTCCATCCGCCGGTCGCCTCTTCTGATCCTCTCTGCTCTCGCTTCCCCGACAGTTCGACGTCCGATCCGATCCATCCAACAGCGGCCGCGGCACGGCCGCACTTCCGCCGCGGGCTCTCGTGCCGTCCGTCGTGCGCGTACGCTCGCTGCCTGCCTGGTGCCTGCTGTTCGCCAACAGTGGGCGTGCGGGAATGGAATAGATCGGTCAGTATTCGACGCAACGTGACGCTGCATCTCAGTCGCAGAACAAACAAAAAAAACAATGGTGGCGTAGGGCGAAACTGCTTAACTGGTGATCCCGGCCATAAATGCATCCGGCCGGCCGGCCGGCCGGACTTATTCTGGGCTGCAATGCATGCACGCGGGTGGTGGTCACGGGCAAATGCACACCGCAAGATTCCTTCTCGCAGTCTCGCTGTTGGGTTTGGTCGTGAACATGCAGGTTTAGTCAAGCGCATGGATCAAGGCTCGGAGACTTTGTTCAAGTGCTTTGACTATAGATTTCACATCAGTACTATATCGAATCTAGGATTTGTTTTCAATGTTTCGCAGTCACAGTCACTCTTCATGCCGCGCGTAATCCGCGGGTTTAACCACGAGTCCACAAGGTCGTACAGAGAAGCTAGTACAGGCGGGCCGGATTGTTCGGCAAGCCAAAGCATTGGGGAACAAGTCGAGAGGGACTCCTCCTCGATCATCGTGCCCCTTTTTTCTTTAACCCTACCACTGCTCGGTAATCCAGAAGCAAATCAGCCAGAGCCCAGGGCTGCGAGGAAAAGGGATCGGCCGGTCGGCCAAGACTTCCAGCTCGACCAGTGAGAACAAACTTCTTTACCAGCACACAGCTCTACTCCAAGTATTCCAAGTTCACAGTTTCACACTTCACCCGTGAGTAGGAAGTCCACGGCGAGCCGGTGTGCCGTTCCCTGGAAGCCTGCCCGGCCCATCTCGGACGCACGCCTAGGGTTCCCATGGCCCAACCCGCCTCCTCGGCCCCACATGTGCTCCCCACTTCCACGTGGGCCCTACGTCACCGTCTCCAGCTCTATATAAACCCGTCCACCCCGGAGCTCCCAAGCCACGCAACAAACCCGAGAACACCACAACCATTAGCTGGCAGCTGCTACTCAAAGAGGAAAGAAAGCATCTTGATCTCGAGTGGTAGGGTCCAGGGGCGAGCAGCTCGGAGCGCGCGGTGAGCCATGGAGAAGACGCCGAAGAACGTGAGCCAGGCGGCGGCGGCGCCGCTGAAGCTGCTCGGGTCGTGGGCGAGCTCGTACACGCACCGCGTGCAGCTGGCGCTGCGGCTCAAGGGGCTCGAGTTCGAGTACGCGGAGGAGGACCTCGGGAACAAGAGCGTCGAGCTGCTCCGCCTCAACCCCGTGTACAAGAAGGTGCCCGTGCTCGTCCACGGCGGCCGCGCGCTTCCGGAGTCCGTCATCATCCTCCAGTACCTCGACGACGCCTGGCCGGAAACCCGCCCGCTCCTCCCCGCCGACGCCTTCGACCGCGCGCTCGCCCGCTTCTGGTGCCACTTCGCCGACGACAAGGTACATCGATTATTGGGTTCTGCAGATAGGTTGGACATACACGTGTGATGAGACATGGCTGACACGTACGTTCTGTTGTCCTCTTTTGCGATGTTTGTGCAGCTCGGGCCGGCGGTGGGCGCGGTGTTCGCGTCGACGGGGGAGGACCAGGAGGCGGCGGTGCGGCAGGTGCACGAGAACCTGGCCCTGATCGAGGCGGAGCTCCGAGACGGCGCGTTCAAGGGCCGCCGCTTCTTCGGCGGCGACGAGGTGGGCCTCCTCGACGTCGTCCTGGGCTGCGGCTCCTACTGGCTCGCCGTGTTCGAGGAGGTGACCGGGGTGCGCCTCGTGGACGCCGACGCGTTCCCGCTCTTCCACGCCTGGCTGCGCAACTTCGAGGCCCTGGACGAGGTCCGGGAGACCATCCCGGCCGTCGACCGCCTGCTCGAGTACGCCCGCGGCGTCCGCCACATGCTGCTCGGCCTCGCCGGCGCCGGCTCCGCGGCCGCATCCGCCGCCACCCCCTCCGAGGCCCCCGCCGCGCCAGCGCCGGCGGCCGCGGCTGATATCGCCGTGGACATCTGATCGTCCGCAGGGCGCCGCCGTGCGCGCGCCTGCCAGCACCCTCCGGCGGATGATCAGTAGCTAGCTAGTAGTCCCAGTATAGTTTGTCGTGTCGATGGCGCCATGTGTGGCTGGTGACTGTTTGAGGCTGCGTGCCCGCCTGAAGTGCGCGCCTCTGCTGCCACCACTGTTAATTGGCGCAGTCTGTCTAGGTGTCGAGATTGTTTCTTTCAACTTCTTTCTACCTCCTGTTAATCTCTGTCTGCAGCTACCTGTTCTTGTGGCTGGGAATCTTGTGCTGTGTGTTTGTATCTACTACGTAGTAATCTACCAGTTTAGCTTGCTTGTTTAAACGTAAGCCATGTGCACCTTCTAGTAAGTTTCAGCGCAGGGCCTAATGAGATTGTGTTCACCATCTACTACAGTACCAATAATTCACTGAAAACTCCGTTGAAAACCTAATTTGACAATTACTAACGATTAACCTTGCATCCGAGTTGGCTGAGGCGGTTAATGCGCGTGTCAGCAAGATGAGCTTATAAGCCGACTGAAAAGCTGTAACGGCTGATTTGTTGTAAGAGGAAAACACTGTTTGGTGCCGAATAAGTTGAAGCGAACAGGTCCATGGTGCTGGCTGTTGCTGCACACCGCACACACTGCGTCATGGAAAAGGCATTTAATTAAAGCTGCAGAGCAACTGATCAAGCGTCAACGTATTTCTTCCCCTCGTCATTCTGTTGGAGAATTGATGAGCGCGGGTGTTTGCCATGAATCCGGTAGGAGTAGGATACCTGCTCGTGCTGCAGGGTGGCCATTCATTTCGTTGCCTCTCCTGCCCGAACGCAACGCCGATTATTTCGCACACTGATGACGACGCATGGGAGGCACACGTGGGAGTGGGCAGGGAGTTGAGCACCGTATCGGTCGAAGTATCACCGTACACGTACAGACCAACCTAGATCCAGCGCAAAAATGAACACATAGATTTTTTTTTCAGTTTTTACAAAAACTGTAAATAAAACTTAGTGAACGGTAGCAAGAATTCAGCTGATCTTCATGCGGGAATCAGCTGAAATCCCCCAGTATAGATCTCTATCTCTATTCGCTGCAAACTGCAAGTGCAGACAAAGACGGCGGTAGATTAATGGCAATCCATCCAAACGAAGCGCGCCGAGACAAACGATTCCGAAACCGCACGAGCTGCCGCCGCAGGCTGCACAGGTGTGCTATGCGCCGAGCTCCGGAGCCCGGAGCGGGGCAGCACCGATTGCGGCAGCAACTGCTAGAGATTAGTGCCGAGGCACGGGGGGCGGGAAGAGAATCCGAAGCACCGTAAGCACCACGGACCACGGATCGCCCACGCCACGCCACGGCAGCACCGCACCGCACGGTCCGCGCCTCGCGCTCGTTTGAAACGGGCGGCGCCAACGGAAGGGTGCGGGGGGAAGGGCGCTGCGGCCTCCCCTCTCGCACGTGAACGGGCGCTGCGTACGCCTGCGCGGGCGATTACTGTGCGCCAGCTGCAGCACACTGTGCGTCTGTGCGCGAGCAGCAGGCAGGGCCGCGGGTGGCGGCAGGATGGGGCTCATTATTCTCGCCGCGGCAGCCGGCAGGGCCGATCGGGCGTCTGGCGTCGTGCACGCCGCGCACGTACCCCTTTACTCCTGCCGTTCAGGCGCCGAGTTAATGAACAGTGATGAGCGCAGTTGCTTTTCTTTAAAGACTAACAGGATCCATCGTGCACCCACCACTGAAAACGTCTGCTGCTATACTATTTTACATTTACAATTTTGTGCTGGAGAATTTCACTGGCCTGGCCAGGCCTGCTTTGAGTACCTGTGAATTTTCAATCTTGATGAAAACTGTAATTCGTATCGTATCCGCACATGCTCATCAAAATTATTTTTCCAGAATTCATCTCATCCACCGACGTGCACCCCCTTCTTCACTTGTTGACATCGGACCCCACGTCGTGAGCGGTGAACCTGACGTTCGTTCTCGCAACCCATCCAGCGCATAATCGTGCGCATCCGAGGGAGAAGGCAGAGACGAAATAGCGGGTTAACGTTAACCGGGCAGACATGGATTGATGCCGTTTCCGGCAGATTGGTGATGCTCCTTTTGACCCGCGGCGTACCAGTAATGATGGTACCTACGGTGGCGCGCGGCCGGATCACTACAGTACGAAGAGAAACAGACAGAGCCCGCTCACACTTTCCTGCGAAGGATCAAGCATGTCTGCCCCCTCATCTCATCTCTCTCGGGCTGCTGGAAACTTTGTAACCGTCCACACGTCTGAGCGAGTGCTCTGGGCCGCTGACCTCTGCGCCGGCCGATGGCCAGCGGTGCTCCCCGTCGCACGCGGCTTCCACCACGCTCTGTTTCGTCGATAATGCATGCAGCTCTGAGCAGACGCAGGTTGAAAGCGTGCGTGATGCGGGGACTACCGGAGAAGGAGCGATTTTGAATCCACGATTCGCGACAAAAACCGCGATCGGGCGCGTACGTGGTCGATCTCTCACACGAGCACTTTCGTGACTCATCCCGCGCCACAGCAGTGGTACCACCACAGACGCACACACGGGGGGCCGCGGCAGGCTCCGTTGGCTAGCTCTTGCAGCCGTGGCTCCGCGAGACGGCCGGCGCGAATTGCTCTTCACACACTCCCGCACGGGAAGCAGCATATTGCTAGCCTGATCTATCGGCCGGCCTGGATTACGTGGTTGACCCTCTCATGGCAGGGCGGGGGCAGGGCCGGTCCTGAGTTTTCTGAGGCTCAGGACGAAAAAAACCAGTGGCTCTTCTAATAACAATATACCGGTAAACGCTCAATGTGCATGCCAAAAAAAATCATATAAAGAAGTTTGTGTATTACTTGAAAATTTCTTGCAATATTCCTAGATGTGAAGTCGTCGATGGTCTTCTCGGTGCATGAAGTTGGCATACCTTTTACACGCTTTTACTATGCTAAAAATTAAATTAAAAAATAGTTGGTGACTAAAAGCTAGCTAGCACAAAGCTAGAAAGGTATTAGATCAACTTACAAAACATACGGATCTCTATGTTGAACTTTCAAATCTCAATATCATCTATCCCTCACCAATGGCATTAATTATCAATGGGATACTGCAACGAGCGTGCAATATTGATATATTGTCATTCACAAATCGAACATGAAATAAAAGTCAATCTAATTACTTGAGCCGGTGAGGATCAAGGACTGGTTCCTACCTTGCTTGCTTGCCTGTGGGCTGTGACCCTGCGCTTCTCCGCTGCAATCGGCGACGGTGACTTGGTAAGACACCGACTTGATCGAGGACGTAGCGTTAGAGGCACGGACGTACGCTGGACGCGCGATCATGATAGTGGCATGCGCGAAGCGCGAGTCTGCAAATCGCGATTGGCCGTCGGCACCGTCAGGACGCACCGTGTGTACATCTACTACTACCTACTGCATACATACCTGCCCACGGGGCCTCTTGGTCTCGGGGGCCTAGGACGGCCGCCCCGCTCGCCCCCCCTCAGGGCCGGGCCTGGGCGGGGCCTCGTCTCACCGGCCAGATCACGTGCAGCAGAGTCGGTCGGCGGTGGAAAACGCGACACTTCTTGGGCAGAGATAGCTAGAGAGGCCAGGGGAAAAGGGGATGGTGTCGATGTCGTCGTATAGAGATGCCAATAGCACCATGGCAGCAAGCCAGCAAAAGTACGTACCATTAGTGTTAGTATCAGTGTTAGTGTTAGAGGGTACACCATCTATTAGTCCAGTATTTCTAATAGATAAGGGTGTGGGAGTGTTCCTCCTTATAAATACGGACCACCCCTCATGAAAAAAACGCGCCATAGACTATTTTACAGGAAGACCAGGGTATCATTAAGTGGTCTATATGAGTTAAGTTTTGCCTCTTCTACACTGCTGCGTCGTCACTGTAGTCTTCTCCGTTCCGTTACGTCGGCGTCAGCAACGAACAGGACAGCAAGTCTCCGGAACCAGTCATCCTTGTGATCCTGCACCGGAAGAGGGCGAATAAGATTTTTTGAAAGCGCTCTGCGCGACTGCTCAAATTCATCGCCATGGCTCGTCCTCCATCCAATCTTCGTGTCGCGGCGTACTGCAACACTATTGTTGTCCCGTCAACACTACTCGTCATCACAGCTTCTCAGTACGTGCGTCGTGATCTAATCTGATTTTTAATCATGTTTTTTGAGATCATAATTATGCTGTTCCTGTTGCCTAGTATGTTATAATTTTGCATGCTAGAATTGTCTCTTGTCATGATTTATTTATTTCGAAAACTAATACAACAATTGTCTAATATCAACACATGCATGGGTTAGGCGGTCATCAACAGTAGTAAGGACTAGGAACTAATTAATGGCCGAATCACAGAGAGGACAGTGATCGCCCCTGCAGCTTGTGGCGAGAACCATTCATGCAGGATTGCAGGCGTGGCGCTTTTGAGGGTGAGGATTATGTTGTGTTAAATCACGTTTGCTGAGTTTATGTAACTACTCCCTTGTTCCAAATCGTAGATCATTTTAATTTTTAAGATGCATAATTTTTACCATGCACCAAGATATGGTGTATGTCTAGATACATCATAATATCTATGAATTTACATCATAATATCTATGAATTTAGTTTAAACGTTCCGTTAAGGTGATTTAACCGAACATTCAATATGTCTAATGATTCAACATCTAATTCCTGCTTTGTGTCAATTGTGATCAAGCTTCAAGCCTCTCGAATCCGTTCTTTTCGCACCCCTAGCTTCTTCAAAAGACATTGAGATTCTTTGGCGCACACGATCACACACGTACGTGCTGTGGTCCCACTGGTGGTGCGCAGCGTCACTGTCCTCTTGCCGCCATGACCATATCAAACTCGGTAGGCACCCGAGCCCCGAGGCGCTACGATGCCTTATGTCTTTCAGGACTGTCACGTCGTCACGGCCATGCTCATAAACTCGGTACTACCAGGGTAGCCACCTATTCCATCCGATCTTAGGGATGTTTGGGCCTGGTTTGATTTCTTTGTTTATTTTTAGCACCCGTCACATCAAATATTTAGATACTAATTAGAAGTAATAAATGTACACTATTTACAAAACCTATGTTACATAATAGGAGGCTAAACGGCGAGACGAATCTATTAAGCCTAATTAGTCCATGATTTGACAATGTGTTGCTACAGTAAACATTTGCTAATGATGGATTAATTAGGCTTAATAGATTCGTCTTGCCGTTTAGCCTCCACTTACGTAATGGGTTTTATAAATAGTCTACGTTTAATACTCTTAATTAGTATCTAAACATTCGATGTGACATGTGCTAAAAATAAGCAAAGGGAACCAAATGCCCCTTGATACGAGGTGCTAAACTTTAGCTAGGTCATATCGAATGTTCGGATGCTAATTAGAAGGACTAAATATGAGCTAATACAAAACTAATTGCACAGATGGAGTCTAATTCGCGAGACGAATCTATTAAGGCTAATTAATCCATCATTAGCAAATGGTTACTGTAGCACCACATTGTCAAATCATGGACTAATTAAGCTTAATAGATTCATCTCACGAATTAGACTCTATCTATGCAATTAGTTTATAATTAGACTATGTTTAATGCTCCTAATTAGTATCCAAACATCCGATGTGATAGGTGCTAAAATTTAGCATGGTGTTCCCAAACACCCCTTTAGAAAGAACGCTAAAGAGTCAAATAATTTGAGGTTTGATCGAATCTATAAAAAAATACTAATATTCATATTTTTAAATAGATTTAGTATAAAAATATATTACATGATTAATTTATTAATATTTATTTGCACATTTATAGTACTATTTTGTATATAAATATGGTTAAAGAGTTGTTTTCTTTTCATGACTTGTCTAGGAGGGAGGGAGTACCTACCTACGAGCTCGATGCACACAGCGCTACACTTGCCTTTAATAGGCGTCTGTCTCAAAACTCTCTCCGGTACCCCTCTGATGACTGATCGCTACCCCAAACTCACACGGCGGTGGCGGCCGCGGTGCCCATCAGTTAAGCTATGCGTAGGCCATCAGGTCGCTCTGCACAAGGCAGAAGCCGCTGCCTGCTTGGTGCATGCATTGCCTCGCCGCTCAGCGGGATGAGAGATGAAGTGACGGGCTCCTCTCCTCTGGACAAGGTTCTCCGTCGCACGGAGACATACGGAAACCTATGCGTGCACACGGCAACACAACATGCATCGAGATGACACCGATGATGGATGGGCGGATGGACGCGTCGTCACATCCAGTCCCTTCGCCATCACGGACACCCGCGCGCGCCCGCCTCCGCCTCCGGCTTGCCCTAGCATGGCGCAAAGCATCCGTGTAGCGGGGGCACGACCGTCATCTTCTCGACACTGCCGCCGATTCGCCGAAGGCCCGAACCCACCGAGCGCGCACGTGAACCCAAGTGCCCATCGAAGGACGACGACGCCGATCGACGGGCACCGGCCGGCAGCGCGCGCGGCTGGCTAGCAGATCATCACACGGCACGGTGCGGGCGGGGACGGGCCGAGTAGTATTACTTCCGTGCCGCGTGCCGGGCCGCTGCAGGTGCGTGTCGGTGCGACCCCCGCGGCGCGTTCTTGTTGCGACGGGGTAGGAAGCACGTACGTCCTGGCTCGACCGACTCGTCAGCAAGGACGGCAGGACCGACCGCTAAGCGATGACGACGGGAGCACGTCTGTGGTTCTACTTCGTTCGTCGTGTCGTGGCTTCTGCTCCGTGGCTGGCGGTCCAATGAGCAGAGTGGGGGGAGTTACTGGCCTCGATGGCAGATTAACAAAAGGGAGACATCTCTTACGCACGCGAATACCCCAGCTACTTTGGCCCTGCATCATGATCACTGCTCGGAGTGTAGCTTCCCGTGGAACCCCAAAGATTCGGTGAACGGACGCGAAATGTCGCAAAGAGACAGAGTGCCTGCGGAGAGAAATCCAAAGCCTACTGTAATGTTAGCAGCTAGTACATGCAAAAACTAACATTGACTATACTGAGAGTGCACATTGACTAATGGGTGTTTGGTTCCACGGACTAAAATTTATTCCCTATCACATCGAATATTTATATACTACTGATTAGGAGTATTAAACATAGACTAAGGGGGTGTTTGGAAAGGGGTGCTAAACTTTAGCACCTGCAACTAGGGAAAAAGTGGGCTTGGAGACCACTTTTAGCACCCATTAGCACCTTTTAGCACCCTTGTTTTTTTAGCACACCCAAGGGGTGCTAAAAGGTGCTAATGGGTGCTAAAAGTGGTCTCCAAGCCCACTTTTTCCCTAGTTGCCCCTCTCTCCTCTCCACTTTTCCCCAAGCCAGTTATAAATGAGGGCAATGTAGTCATTTCTCACCCAATGTGCTAAACTTTAGCACTGTATCCATTTGAGGGTGCTAAAGTTTAGCATTGTGTATCCAAACGGGGTCTAATTACAAAACCAATTGCACAGATGGAGGCTAATTCGCGAGACGAATCTATCCAGCCCAATTAGGTGATGATGGGGACAGGTTTATTAACAGTTCATACATAAACTTTATGCACGAACTGGAACTGAAATGTAGAGCTGCTGTACCCTCCTCCTAAGTGTGCATATTGTAATCACAAGAGCGCCAAACAGACCCCGCGAGGGGATGTGGGACTCCTGAAGGTGGGACACGTGCTGGAAAATTGAACTTGGGGGGGACACTT